>NC_064931.1:413903801-414503801 GCF_023897955.1 Schistocerca gregaria | reverse complement strand
TTTTCTCGTTGCTTCTGTAACAATATTCTGATCTATTTTCCGCTTCATGGGGCGATCAGTTCCATCTGTTAATATTTTGATTGATATAAATTTCTCAGTTGCCATCGACGCAATTTTTTTGAATTTAAGCTACATAGTTTGGACGCTCTCTTAGGTAACAAGCGAATTCAATTAAGACTGGACACGCTCTTAAATGGTACTGTCGCTATGCCACTTGGGCGACGCTAACTTTTTGTCCATTCTTCTCATTTCCTCATAATTATTTTTTTTAATTGATTCGCTTTCGGGACGTGCCCATACAGCCATTTCAATAGTGGAATATCAATTACGGCGATACGAACTTGAGGACAACACAACACCCAGTGGCCGAGAGGAGAAAATCTCTGAACCGGCCGGGGCCCTTCCGCTTAGCAATCCTCCGCGTTCTGCTCGTAAATATCCGCCACATTTTGTCACCACAAACCAGGACGTCTTCCATAAATCTTTGTGTACCGACATATGCGTGCACCTCTCTGTTAGGGCCACAGGCTGTTCCTGAGGTTCTTTCCTGTAAACACAATATTTTGATCTTGAATACTTACTAAACTGTTGGTCGCTCTGAAGACGACCTCTCTGTACATGAATGTTATATGACCAGGTATGCAATTGGCTTAGAAATTTTGTAATAGTCAGACCGCAGACTACTGACACGGATGGAGTAGAGCCTGGTGATCTAGCGGTGTACTCACTGCGACTCTACATATACTAAAGTTGGCTGGAACGATACAGAGAAGATTAGCATTTCTCCTACGCAACGATAAAAAAGCGAGAGGTCACAGGATCTAATTATATTCAGATCACGGAAATTTTCTGTCTGCCTTTAATCACCTTTCATCTCTCAACAGAGTCAGTAGTCGTCAGGAGCGACACGTGGTTCTGATTTCACGGTAAACTGTAGGGAGAGCCAAGTCGCCGAAGTGGCGTCCATTTTCAAACTTGCATCCGGACATTGAGATACACAGGTTATTACTGTGGATGGGAAGTCACTCACAGATACAAAAGGAACTGCAAATGTACCCCGAGGAAGTTTGACAGGACCAGTATTGTTCTTAATGTATGTGGCGTCCCTGGCAGGAAGATCGACATTTAGGAGATGACAGAGATTGTCATTTGGAGCAACAAAGAGGATGTACATGTAATAATATCATAAAGCTCGGGAGGCACGCCTTGGCTGGAGCACAGATCGACAGAGGGTGCAAAATTCGACACAGGACGGACATGTTGCCAAGATCTATGCACTTGTGCAATAGAGCCAATTTCTGGAATAACACAACGACGTGAACCAGTAGCCTCCAACAAAATGCTAAGTGATAACATTTGTTGATGACACTTCTGTCATCAGTGAATAGGAGAAAAAATTACAGGATCTGTTGAACGGAATATGCTATCTAATGTATATAGAATATGGACTGGAAGTAAACTGTAGTAAGACGAAAGTAATGAGGAGTAGCAGAACTGAGATTAGCGGTGCACTTAACATCAAAATTGGGAACCAATTACTCGTAGTATACGAAGTGAAGAAATTCTATTAATTTGGACGAAAAATAACATCAAACATAGGCCTTAATTCGAGGAAGAAATTCATGAGAATGTACATCTAGAGCACAGTTTTGCATGGAAGTGGATCATGGACTGTTTGAAAGCCAGAAAAAAAGAGAAAAGAAGTATATTTGATGCATTGTTGTCGAAGAATGCTGAAAATACCTACACTGATAAGATAAGGAATGAGGAGGTTCTCCGCAGATTCGGTGAAAAAAGGAATGCATGGAGTACGTTGACTCCAAGAAGGAACAGGGTGATAGGACACAGCACATACCTTCTATGTTAAAAGAGAAGACCGTAAAGAGCAAAAAGTGTAAGGGAAGAAAGAGATTGGAATACATCCAAAAAATAACTCAGTTGTCGCTACTCTGGGACGAAGAGATTGGCACAGGGGGGAGGGGGTGGGGAGTTGTGGCGAGCCATATCAAACAAGCCTGAAGACTGAGGGAAAAAAACGCACATTAAAATGTCTCTACACTACAGTTCTGGTGATAGCGTAATGGCGTCGGGAAGTGTGGATGTCTTTGTGTGCTCTTTCCTGCTAACCAAACGCTTGAAGAGATCTAGTTGCTATGTGTCTTAATAATTTCGTTATCGACACCACTTTGCGAAGTCTCCGCAAATGAAGCAACTTCTGGTTATGGGAACTCAATAGCTCAACGGTGCTTTGCCCCGTTTGCTCAAAGTTTGGTTGTTGGCGAGTCTTGTTACATTTCTGGAAGCATCCAGACTATGCTGGCAAGCACAAAACGTTTAAAGGGGCGAAATCGCAGGGATGTCGAGTTACGGACACTCGGGAAAGACGCCTACGAAACTCGTCACTGCTGTCATCCTGTAGTGTTAGATTACTCGGTGTAAGAGTCTTGTTACTTACGAGCAGCTTTCGTTCTCTTACGTTCCTCCAAGTTCGTCACCACACACATTTTGTCTTGAGAAACTGCTTCACTTACGTTTAGCGCCTACTGAGGAACTTACTACACAAGATCAGTGCTTTCGCAGCAGGCGATTTGGATGTATCGTATGTCATTAAAACAGCTGTTTACTGAAACTCTCATGAACACTGAGCGTAGCCGAATATAAACATGAATAGACATTTACGCAACGTTGTGAACCACAGTCACAGATGATAATAGATAACTGTATCTGTCAACTAACAACTGGGCACTGGAAATTAAGTCTGTCTCCTTCTGGAGAGCCATCATTTCGTGGCACCGAAAGTGCAGATGTTGCTCTTCAGCAAATTACGTTGGGCGATACTATTCCCAAGTCTTTCCAGTGTAGCCAAGCTATAGAAAATTACACAGATAACATGATTAAAATAAAATAAATACAATGCTGAGCATTCATATTTCAAAACCATAAAGGATATCAAATAACTCAGTCTTACTTAATGTGGGTATAATAGGAATAAAACGTGATTAAATTTGTAGGTGATTCGGAGTTTACAGATTGCGAGCTTTAGTGTGAAGTTTATTACACGTAGTTTCCACCTCTGGCACCAACAAGGGCTTAACTCGCCTAGGTATCGAGTCGAACACCGCCAATATGGAGAAAAGACAGGACAGCTTGGGCACCACGTAATTCTGCGTTAGCCGGCCTCGGTGGCAGTGTGGTTCTAGCCGCTGCAGTCCGGAACCGCGGGACTGCTACGGTCGCAGGTTCGAATCCTGCCTCGGGCATGGTTGTGTGTGATGTCTTTAGGTTAGTTCGGTTTAAGTAGTTCTAAGTTCTAGGGGACTGATGACCTAAGATGTTAAGTCCTATAGTGCTCAGAGCCATTTAATTCTGCGTTATCTTTATTGAAACATAACGCCACGGCAATGCTCTCGAATTCCGAGACGTGCTCTTAGATGCTTCTCCTTCTCACACGAGCTGAATATACATCTATATGTTCGTGACTACTCAGCAATTCACACTTACGTGCTTGATGGAGAGTTCATAGAACCACTTTCAGACTATATAAATGACGCTCCGCACTCGAATAGGGCGTGGCAAAAATGAATACTCTAATTTTCCAGTGGTAGGTCTCATTTCTATTATTTTATCATCATGGTTGTTTTCTACCTATATAGGTTTGAGGTAACGAAATATTTTCGCATTCGGTGGGGAAATTTGTTGCTGATTGAAATATCGTGAAACGATCTCGCCGCAACGAAACACTCTTTTTTTAATGATTGCTCCCCCCCCCCCCCCCCCCAACTCTCTTATTATATCCATGATACTATAAGGAACAGGTATATGAAAATGAGACAGATGGGGGGAAAAGTAAGTAAACTGTTCATTATTTCAAAAGTAATCCCCATAACTGTTAATACATTTAGCCAACTGTGAGACAAGACAGTCGATGCCTTCAGGGAAAAAGGTTTGCTGTTACCTACGGTACCATGATTGCACCTCTTGGTCTGTATTATGTGGGTCCGCTCACATGTTGCAATGGTTTCGCTGGGAATCCCTTACACGTCCTCCATATCCTTCCTATCACTCCCCAAGCGATTTTCATATTTCTGGAGCCCTGAATAACTACATTTGTGGCCGTCGATTTGTTTTGGACGATGAGGTGTACACCTAGGTAAAATTATTTTCCTATGTCCATACTTCTAATTGGAGGTTTCAGGGATTTCGGCTATTCACTTACGTGATAAAATGAAACACCTACAGGCGTCCTTACGATGTTATTAATTATGTGGCTACCAGTTTCAGTGTTTCAGTATGCAATCTTCAGGCTTTAACTGATGGTAAGGGTCTTAGCTCCAGTCATATACACGATACATCAGTAGCCAACATCTATGAAGTAGTTATCGCAGACTACATCAGTTGGTAGTTGATGGACGGAAACACAACGTCGTTGTTACAGGTAGTATGCGAAAACAACTTCATAGATTTTGACCGAGGATGAATCGTGTATACGTTTGGAGTTACCCCCCACAGCGTAACTTAAGGCCTGGAGATGGCGTACTGAAACACCGAAACCGGTAGCCACATAATTAATAACATCGTAAGGACGGCTGTAGGTGTTTCATTTTATTACACAGAAACAATTATGGTTCCCTAGCCAACCACAAATGTTTTTCCATGAAGGTATTGACCATCTTGTCTCACAATGTGATAAATGTATTAACAGTTATAGCATTTAGTTTTGAAATAATGAACAGTTTACTTACTTTTTTCCATGTGTCTCGTTTGACTGCCCTCATGTAGGGTGTTTGAGCACCGCAGTTACAAACTTTCAGAAGAAAGTACATCTAGGTAATGTGAAATCACATAGCAATGTATGGTCGGAAAAACTCTCCTGGCGCAGTAATGACGACACAAAACGCAAGAAAAGGGCACGAACATGGTGAGAAAACATATTTCTTATCATTAATAAAACAGAAACAAAGAAATAAGAACAAAAAAGGACAACGATCATGATCAAAATAGGCGTTTGGAACTACAACACTGGACATACATCCCCGGCACACGGAAGTCCCTGTTCGCGTCCTTCCTTTCTTGTGTTTTGTGTCGTCACTACCTCTCCAGGAACTCGTTTATGAGCATGCATTGTCATACGATTTTCCATCATCTACATGTACTCTATCTCTCCTGAAAGTTTGCAGTCACTGTGCTGAAACATCCTGTATAACACGAACCTTGTCACAGACAACCAACATTCAGATGCGATTTCAGTATGAGTAACCTGCTGCGTTGACTGGAATACTCTCTTTCAAATTCTAAAGGTGACAGGGGTGAAATGCAGGGAGCGAAAGGCTATTTACAGTTTGTACAGAAAACAAATGGCAGTTATCAGTAGAGGGGCACAAAAGGGAAGGAGTGATTGAGAAGGGAGTGAGGCGGAGTTGCAGCCTATCCCCGATGTTATTCAATCTGTATATTGAGTAAGCAGTAAAGGAAATTAAAGAAAAAATTGGAGTAGGAATTAAAATCCATGGAGAGGAAATAAAAACTTAGAGGTTTGCCAACGACATTGTAATTCTGTCAGAGACAGCAAAGGACCTGGAAGAGCAGTTGAACGGAATTGACAGACACTTGAAAGGAGGATATAAGATGAACATCAATAAAAGCGAAACGAGGATAATGGAATGTAGTCGAATAAAGACATGTGATGCTGAGGGAATCAGACTAGGAAGTGAGACGCTTAAAGTAGTAGCTGAGTTTTGCTATCTGGAAAGCAAAATAACTAATGACGGTCGAAGGAGGGAGGATATAAAATATAGACTGGCTATGGCAAGAAAAGCGTTTCTGAAGAAGAGAAATTTGTGAACATTGAGTATAGATTTAAGTGTCAGGAAGTCTTTTCTGAAAACATTTGTATGGAGTGCAGCTATGTATGGACGTGAAACAAGGACGATAAATAGTTTAGACAAGAAGAGAATAGAAGCTTTCGAAACGTGGTGCTGCAGAAGAATGCTGAAGATTAGATGGTTAGATCACGTAACTATGAGGGGGTACTGAATAGAATTGGGGCGAAGAGGAATTTGTGGCAAAACTTGACTAGAAGAAGGGATGGGTTGGCAGGACACTTTCTGAGGCCTCAAGGGATCATCAATTTAGTATTTGAGGGAAGCCTGGGGGGTAAAAAAAAATGGTTCAAATTGCTCTGAGCACTATGGGACTTAACATCTGAGGTCCTCAGTCCCCTATAACTTAGCACTACTTAAACCTAACTAACTTAAGGACATCACACACATTCAGCCCGAGGCAGGATTCGAATCTGCGACCGTAACGGTTCCTAGAACCGATCGGCCACTCCGGACGGCTGTGGAGGGTAAAAATCGTAGAGAGAGACCAAGAGATGAGTACACTAAGGAGACTCAGAAGGATGTAGATTGCAGTAGTTACTCGGAGATGAAGAGGCTTGCACAGGATAGAGTAGAATAGAGAGCCAGAGAAGAGGATTGTGGCGAAAAATAAGAGGATGACAACTGCAAAAGTCACTGCAGAACATAATGTTGAACTCGCGAACCCTACAGAAACAATACGAGAGCTCCATAAGCAAGGAACTGCAGGATGAACTAGAATTGCAAAACTGCTCATTAGTGATGCAAATGTTCGTAACAAGAAAACGAGATGCCGCAGCCATAAAACATAGTCCGTGGAGCAGTGGAATAATGTCATTTTCTCTAATGACTCTTGTTTCACACTATTTTCGGTATGTGGCCCAGTTTGCGTCCCAAAAGGCAAACATAACGGGTTTCCCATGATGATTTGGGAATCCATATCTTGGTATTCCTTGGGTCTTGTGGTAATGGTACAAGGTCACATTACTGCCAAGCATTAGGTGACCGTTTTGGTTGATCAGGCTTATCCAATGGTACAATGTTTGTTAACCCATAGTGTTGCTGTGTTCTTAGAGGACAGGGCCCCAGTTTACAGACATTGCATCGTCCAGAACTGGTTTTGTGATCTCGAGAATGAATTGTCGCACCTCCTCTGGTGACCCACAGTCACTAGTTCTCAGTATTATTGAGCCTTTGCCGCGATATGCACTACTGGCCATTAAAATTGCTACACCAAGAAGAAATGCAGATGATAAACGGGTATTCATTGGACTAAAATATTATACTAGAACTGTCATGTGATTACATTTTAACGCAATTTGGATGCATAGATCCTGAGAAATCAGGACCCAGAACAACCTCCTCTGTCCGTAATAACGGCCTTGATACCCCTGGACATTGAGTCAAACAGAGCTTGGATGGCGTGTACAGACACAACTGCCCATGCAGCTTCAACACGATACCACAGTTCATCAAGAGTAGTGACTGGCGTATTGTGACGACCCAGTTGCTCGGCCACCATTGACCATACGTTTTCAGTTGGTGAGAGATCTGGAGAATGTGCTGGCCAGGGCAGCAGTCGAACATTATCTGTATCCAGAAAGGCCCGTACAGGACCTGCAACATGCGGTCGTGCATTATCCTGCTGAAATGTAGGGTTTCGCAGGGATCGAATGAAGGGTAGAGCCACGGGTCGTAACACATCTGAAATGTAACGTCCACTGTTCAAAGTGCCGTCAGTGCGAACAAGAGGTGACTGAGACGTGTAACCAATGGCACCCCATACCATCACGCCGGGTGATACGCCAGTATGGCGAAGACGAATACGCGCTTCCAATGTTGCCAAACACGGATGCGACCATCGCGATGCTGTAAACAGAACCTGGATTCATCGGAAAAAATGACGTTTTGCTTTTCGTCGTTGAGTACACCATCGCAGGCGCTCCTGTCTGTGATGCAGCGTCAAGGGTAACCGCTGCCATGCTCTCCGAGCTGATAGTCCATGCTGCTGCAAACGTCGTCGAACTGTTCGCGTAGATGGTTGTTGTCTTGCAAACGTCCCCATCTGTTGACTCAAGGATCGAGAGGTGGCTGCACGATCCGTTACAGCCATGCGGATAAGATGCCTATCTTCTCGACTGCTAGTGATACGAGGCCGTAGAGATCCAGCACGGCGTTCCGTATTACCCTCCTGAACCCACCGATTCCATATTCTACTAACAGTCATTGGATCTCGACCAACGCGAGCAGCAATGTCGCGATACGATAAATCGCAAGCGCGATTGGCTACAATCCGACCTTTATCAAAGTCAGAAACGTGATAGTACGCATTTCTCCTCCTTACACGAGGTATCACAACAACGTTTCACCAGGCAACGCCGGTCAGCTGCTGTTTGTGAATGAGAAATCGGTTGGAAACTTTCCTCATGTCAGCACGTTGTAGGTGTCGCCACCGGCACCAACCTTGTGTGAATGCTCTGTGAAGCTAATCGTTTGCATATTTGCATATCACAGCATCTTCTTCCTGTCGGTTAAATTTCGCGTCTGTAGAACGTCATCTTCGTGGTGTAGCATTTTTAATGGCCAATAGTGTACTTTGTAGAAGAAGTTGCGTGGTCGTTATTCACCTCCATCATTGTTACCTGAACTTGCCATTATGTAGTACAGTTCATACCAATTCAACGTTTGTTGTATACCACCTATATGGTGTTGCTAGTTTAAGAGCCAGTAGTGTAATTTCTAGCAAGGTTTGTTATATCGAATAATAAATAGCGCCACGATGTGTCAGAACTATAGAGTGTTACGTTTTTCTGTCACAAAGCAAACTATCTGTTCACTTTTCGACGTCGATAGTGTAACACTGAAATTGCAGATAAAATAGTTTCAAAATCATCCAAAATTTTTCGGTGTTTGACATCCATTGATAACTTGTATTGTGCTTCTGATTCTAAATGTCTAAGTTTATTACAGAAACTGTGGATAATATGTAACGGATGTAATAGTGTACTTATTTCTGACGGTATATAATTGATTGTAATTACAATGTAAATATTGTAAATTGCTTGGCGACAGCCAAGGGGACTTAATTCTAATGTATCGATAGCAAGGATGAAATAGGAGTAGCTGTGCCGTAGTTTATTTTTTGATTGTGGAGTATCTCTGTGGCACCGCGAGCAGAGATACAGCAGAGCAGCTTGAGCTATGAAAGAGTGCGGAAGTGTTTGTTGGGTGCTCCCGCAACCGCTGTGTGCAGCTATGATCGCGCCAGTGTAGGCGCGCCTAATTCGTTAACCCGCGACCATTGACAGCACGGTGGGAGTGGACAGGCGGAGGAAGCTTCAATTCTTAGTATTGCCTGCCCCATAATTATCCGCGACACTGGAGACGACTCGGGGTTCTCAACCAGCAGCAGCAACTGTGGCAGCTCAGCATTATCGTCGGCTACATTCTTCGTAGTCCGCACAGCTACAGCATCGTGAGAATGTGAAGTGACAAAATATAACTAAACTTGTAGAGTCATTACCAATTGACATTTCTTTCACAAAGTATGACTAACTTGAATAATAATCTGCAATAGTTAAAACTTATAGGACACCTGTGTTGTCATTGTCCCCAGACATTATTATCAAGCAAGGTCCCTTTCCTTTCCATGCAATCACCGAGTGTCGAAAAATATGAAAATTGATTAACTATTTACTGACAGTTTTGTTTGTTTGCTAATGAGCAGTTTCATTCTCAATTTTCTGCCTCTGTAATTGTTCATTCTTGTATTGCATTACAGAGGCTTAACTAATTTGCAGGTTTGAGGATTAATTTCATTCACTTAATGTAACGTAAAATTTCAGTGGCAAAACTAATAACTAAAGATACAGTACAAATTAAGAGTGCGCAGTTTCATTTAATCTGTATTTAGCATAGCGAGTGACTTCTGCTGGCTTGGTATGTATTTTTTTGTTGTTACATTGAAAATAAAATCAGTTTCTCACTCGCTCAAAGTAAATTAAGTTCAAACTTTGAATAATCAAAATTGAAGTGCTCCCCTTTTGCTAAATTTTCCATTAGGTTACACGGAGGTTACTGAAAGTTGTTTTTTACATAACAAAGTTTTAGTTGCATTTATTTAACCAGTAACTTCATTTAACCTTGCTTTCAAAATTTAGTATTTCAGAATAAGTAACTGCAATCTCAGTGCTTTCTCATCCATTTATTATCTCGTGAACTGTGGTGTTGTGCAAATCCACGCCATTGATTATCTCTTAAATTTCTGTGCCATTACCTTTCTTAAGAGTCTGGAGATTCATTGCTCAAGAGGGCTGGCGACCGTTTAATTATCCCGTTTTTAGCTAATCAGTATTTTTTGTACTATTAATATTTTTTGTATTAAAAATATTACGTGGTACCCTCGTTCCCCCTGTGTGGCTCATGAGCGATTGCACTAAATTTCTATCCATTTCAAAATTATTTTCAGTATTTAGATTAGGCTTAGAATAAATTCTTCCTTCAGAACGGTCTGTTGTACACTTTCCTCCTACTAACCGGTATTATCTTCCTTCGGTAACGATAGCCTTACTCACTTTAAAATTTCATTAGGCATACGCGCTCACGATCATTTATATCGCTTTCCAGTAGGCCGATTAGGAAGGGGAACGTTACAATAGCTATAATTATTTGTTTCTTACTGAGCGAGCATTGTACACGGCGTTGAGGCATGTGCTACGTAGGGTACTTTTTTCGGGAACGTCTTTTACTTGATATGCTATTCGAGGATAGCAGCCCTAAGCCTATAAAGAGATTTTCCGCTGCCGCAGCCGCCATGAACATACAGAGAAAGTAGCGAAGCGCCTACTGGTTAGTCAGCAGGATGCCCAAAGAACAGTTGCGTGGTGCTATTTCGCCAGAACGCAACTGTGCGTAACATACGCGTCTTGTGTCCCAGGTACACGCATATTAGTAAATCCTACAATAAATTTCTCCACTCCTCTCTAAGTTGATAATGGCATGGGGAACATTTCAGATGGTCTACACGTAATAATGTACTAACGTGCAGTGATTTGTTGGCTAAGTTCGGCGTCTAGCTGCAACTGACACTGATACTAGAAATCATGTTAAAGTTATTAGTGTCTTGGGTTTGATCTCTTATGTATGTACATTAGCGTACAAATTTTAATCGTAATATAGATATGATAGCTTGCTTTGTTAACAGGATGTCACGAGGTAGTAATAGTAAGATCACTTTTACAAGGATATTGAACGTCATGGTAGTACAAAAATAACATAATTCATAGGCCTATATACAGACATCTAAGTTACAGGTCTAGTTTGAGAAGGTTGGGACAGGTAGTCACGCCGGCCGCAGTGGCCGTGCGGTTCTAGGCGCTACAGTCCGGAACCGCGGGACTGCTACGGTCGCAGGTTCGAATCCTGCCTCGGGCATGGATGTGTGTGATGTCCTTAGGTTAGTTAGGTTTAAGTAGTTCCAAGTTCTAGGGGACTGATGAACTCAGATGTTAAGTCCCATAGTGCTCAGAGCCATTTGAACGATTACTGACAGGTAGTCGGCTGTTGCCTCGTAGAAGGAAATATCCCAGGATTTGCTTGAAGTAAGTTAGGGAACTCATGGAAAACCTAAATCAGAATGGCCAGATACAAGATCAGTGTGTTTAAAACAGCGTTGCCTCATCCGATTTACCCCTAGTGTACAACAGTTTTGCAAGGAAGTTATTCAATAATTTACAGGGTTAATGCTGTCTTACTCCTTTCTCACTCACAGTTACTGCACCCGCTACATGCACTGTACACACATTTCCCTACAACGTAAGACCACAAACACTATTAGCTGACATAAGGATCATAGTGACGACGTTTAGTTTCCATTTTGTGTACCGCAGGTTCCCAACTGCTTGCCTGGAAAAGTGAATCATCATCTCTCTATAATTAGTGAGACGTTGAGTTCAGAAATACAGCAAGGTCTTAGCATTATACATTGCATAGCTTTCGGTGTGCAAATAGTAGGGTTTGAAATGAAACCATGGATATTTTTGCGCTGAACCAGGATCCGAACCCACATATGTGCCATCCGTGGAGATATAGAAGAGTCTGGCAACGAAATGGCCGAACTACACCGTTCCCTGTGGGTCAGATACCACGAAAGAGAAGATCCAAATTCGAATCACAGTCGAGCACCAAATTCTTCAGCGTCTCAAGTTCAAATAAGTAAGTCACTTGTGACCTTAAATAGCCATTAGCTCAATAAATAAAGTAAAGTTTGTAGTGTAAGGAACCTCATTGGGGACAGAGTTTCTCTTTGCCGCGACTCCCACCTCTGCTATGGCCTATGGCCCAACATAAACGAGATATGCCGCATTTGGTAGCGATGGAATACGATTTTTATAATGCTTATTCTACTGTGCAAGCTAACGTTCTTCACTTGACAGTACTAAAAGACTGAGACAAACAACAAACTATTTTTTTGGCCACATGGCTGATGAAAGCATCAAAAAGAGAAAGTATTTAGTTCTTTTACGTCGAGAAATAGCATCATATTAATTTGTGTTCTCTTTATTTACATGCAGACAGGAAACCAATACTGACGAAACCACAAAATAGGTATCATTTTCTATTAACGCCAAGAAGAGATCTCAGAACATAATGAGAGAAGGTGGTGCACGGCCGGCGTTTCGCACTCAATACTTTAAAATCATGCACAGTTAATGATTCTTGTTGTTTTCCCACAGTCATAACTCTTACCAGCAATCAAAATTCACGGAAGGGACTGGATTCGAAACGCCTACCTGCAGCTGAGAAACTGACCGCTTTTACCACTTCGACATTCTACCAATCGCGTACGCTACGCTTACAAAAGAGTGTGATGTGGTCTATAACGTCACACCTTCTTCATGAAAAAGAAATGATCTGCCGTGTGAAAGTGGCGCTGTACGTCTTCGACTAATTGAACGTGACACAGTAAGTATTCTGATAGGTTTCATAGATCTGCTTGTTTTGATGATACCGTGTGTGGAAAAGCGTGAAAACTTAATAGCTGCTAACGCACGTGTCACAAAATTTCGCTGACGAAGTTAGTCATGTGGCAACTGCTCGTGCAGAAAATGGCTTGGTAATCTTTCAAGCATGTGTTCTATGAGCATGATTGGAATGTATCATAAAATGCAGTTTAACTATGCACTTATCGTATCTATCTTACGATGATGTAATGAAAGAAAACTCTTTGTTTCAGCCACAGTTGCGAATTGATTCAAGTATATCACACAGAAAGCAAAATGTATATTTACAACGAAAATGTATCTTTTCTGGCGCAGACACAAAAATAAAGATATGAAAAAGCATGCAGTTCTGCTATTCAGTGCGTTTTTCACCACCAGGTTTGCCTCAGGATGTTCACCGCTTACCTACGTTTGACTCGGTTGACGGTTCCCTAAATGACAGACAACACACAAATTACTGTCATTAATGGTCCCTTGGAGCTTTGTCTGAGAATTTCTTGTGAAGTAATTCAGTACTTTCCAAACAGACACTTCTGATCAATCCTACAATGTATTGAATGGAGACTATGAGAGGGCTTATGATGCAGACTTGTCTTATGATTTAGTCACTCAATTTAGTTCTGGTCGTTTGCAGATCGAATAAAAAGAACGATAAAAAGAATTACAAACAGCAGTCTTTCTCCAGTGAGATCCGAACCGACTTGTATATCAAACATCCCAATGAAATTCGAGCATGTTACCACTTTTTTGCGGTCGCCTTACAATTTTTATTGTTTGTCATTACTTGTTCCTTTTCTAATACGGAATAAAGTTCTCTTGAAGAGAACAAAAACGAAAACAAAAAAAATAAATGCATACTCCATGAGTAAAATGTTGCAGGTAAAATGCTAAATCAAATAAAAAATTCTGCTGTGTGAAAACAAGATAATGTTCTTTATAAAATAAAATATTTCTGGAATAAATGGATTTTTTCAACATTACTTTGCATTTTCCATATAAACTGTGTAACAAATAATTAACATAAACTACTTATTCCAGTAAAAAATAATAACGGATCATGTCTCTCTTCGTGGGCGCGTTCCTCGCAGATCCCGTGGTACCTCGTATTGGTACGGGTACGTCTTCTTGTATGATGGTGGATCCTCTCCACTTTCCTGGTCCTTTCTTGTTCAGAATAATTAAGTGCAGTAATTTCAATGGGGGCTCTGAGCACTAAGGGACTTAACATATGAGGTTATCAATCCCCCTAGAACTTAGAACTACTTAAACCTAACTAATCTAAGGACATCACACACATCCATGCCCGAGGCAGGATTCGAACCTGCGACCGTAGCAGTCCCGCGGTTCCGGACTGTAGCGCCTAGAACCGCTCAGCCACACCGGCCGGCCGGAGTAATTACATACTCCTACGTGGTACATTCCAGCTGGGTGAGGGATCAAGCAAGGCACTCCCTAAAAACTTTGCGTAATATGTTCGATATGTCGCATTTTGCATAATCAGCGAGTGACGTTCTTGTAGTAAGGCCCAAAAGTCTAGCACATTCTTAGTGCCCCATCCGAAAAGGTAAAGTACAGTCAGAGATCGAATCCAAGTCACTGCGTTGGTCTTCGTTCGGTGAAAACATATCGTATCTGGGACAAGTAGCATCCGTGATTCTATTGATAGCTGCGCCTCCCGAAGGAGGAAGGAGATCATTACTTTGAACCAAACACCGCACTGCGGCCGAAGGCCTTCGTATCAAGCGATGTTCATCTGTGCCTATACCATTGCACTGTGACCACTGTGGCGTATCCCTCATGTGATTCGTATGTACGAGGGTGAGTCAAATGAAAACCTTATATACACTCCTGGAAATGGAAAAAAGAACACATTGACACCGGTGTGTCAGACCCACCATACTTGCTCCGGACACTGCGAGAGGGCTGTACAAGCAATGATCACACGCACGGCACAGCGGACACACCAGGAACCGCGGTGTTGGCCGTCGAATGGCACTAACTGCGCAGCATTTGTGCACCGCCGCCGTCAGTTTCAGCCAGTTTGCCGTGGCATACGGAGCTCCATCGCAGTCTTTAACACTGGTGGCATGCCGCGACAGCGTGGACGTGAACCGTATGTGCTGTTGACGGACTTTGAGCGAGGGCGTATAGTGGACTTGCGGGAGGCCGGGTGGACGTACCGCCGAATTGCTCAACACGTGGGGCGTGAGGTCTCCACAGTACATCGATGTTGTTGCCAGTGGTCGGCGGAAGGTGCACGTGCCCGTCGACCTGGGACCGGACCGCAGCGACGCACGGATGCACGCCAAGACCGTAGGATCCTATGCAGTGCCGTAGGGGAACGCATCGCCACTTCCCAGCAAATTAGGGACACTGTTGCTCCTGGAGTATCGGCGAGGACCATTCGCAACCGTCTCCATGAAGCTGGGCTACGGTCCCGCACACCGTTAGGCCGTCTTCCGCTCACGCCCCAACATCGTGCAGCCCGCCTCCAGTGGTGTCGCGACAGGCGTGAATGGAGGGACGAATGGAGACGTGTCGTCTTCAGCGATGAGAGTCGCTTCTGCCTTGGTGCCAATGATGGTCGTATGCGTGTTTGGCGCCGTGCAGGTGAGCGCCACAATCAGGAATGAATACGACCGAGGCACACAGGGCCAACACCCGGCATCATGGTGTGGGGAGCGATCTCCTACACTGGCCGTACACCTCTGGTGATCGTCGAGGGGACACTGAATAGTGCACGGTACATCCAAACCGTCATCGAACCCATCGTTCTACCATTCCTAGACCGGCAAGGGAACTTGCTGTTCCAACAGGACAATGCACGTACGCATGTATCCCGTGCCACCCAACGTGCTCTAGAAGGTGTAAGTCAACTACCCTGGCCAGCAAGATCTCCGGATCTGTCCCACATTGAGCATGTTTGGGACTGGATGAAGCGTCGTCTCACGCGGTCTGCACGTCCAGCACGAACGCTGGTCCAACTGAGGCGCCAGGTGGAAATGGCATGGCAAGCCGTTCCACAGGACTACATCCAGCATCTCTACGATCGTCTCCATGGGAGAATAGCAACCTGCATTGCCGCGAAAGGTGGATATACACTGTACTAGTGCCGAGATTGTGCATGCTCTGTTGCCTGTGTCTATGTGCCTGTGGTTCTGTCAGTGTGATCATGTGATGTATCTGACCCCAGGAATGTGTCAATAAAGTTCCCCCTTCCTGGGACAATGAATTCACGGTGTTCTTATTTCAATTTCCAGGAGTGTATTTTTAAGTATTATTTATTGCGCAGAAATGGTACAAAGTTGTATCACTTTTCAACATAATCTCCCCCACGCTCAATGAAAGTCCTCCAGCGCTTACAAAGTGCATAAATTCCTTTAGAAAAAAATTCTTTTGTTAGTCCGCGCAACCACTCATGCACTGCGTGGCGTACCTCTTCATCCAAATGGAACTTTCCTCCCATTGTGTGTTTGAGTGGTCCAAACATATGAAATCACTTGGGACAAGGTGTGGTGAGTATGGTGGATGAGGAAGACACTCCAACTGCAGGTCTGTGATTGTTGCAACTGTTGTACGGGCAGTGTGGGGACTTGCATTGTCATGTTGCAAAAGGACACCTGCTGACAGCAATCCACGTCGCTTTGATTTGATTTCAGGCCGCAGATGATTTGTTAGGAGATCTATATATAACGCTTTGGTGACAGTGGTCCCTCTAGGCATGTAATGCGCCAAAATGACGCCTTTTTCGTCCCAAAAGAGAGTCAGCATGATCTTCCCTGCTGATGGTTCTGTTCGATGGTTTTGGTGATGAGGAATGGCGCCATTCCTTGCTCGCTCTCTTCGTTTCCGGTTGATGGAAGTAAACCCAGGTTTCGTCCCCAGTAACGATTCTTGCAAGGAAGCCACCACCTTCGCGTTCAAAGCGCCGAAGAAGTTCTTCACAAGCATCAACACGTTGTTCTCTCATTTCAGGAGTGCCGTGGCACCCATCTTGCAGACACTTTACGAAACTGGAGCACATCATACACAATGTGATGTGCTGACCCATGATTAATCTGTAGCCGGCCGCGGTGACCGAGCGGTTCTAGGCGCTTCAGTCCGGAACCGCGCGACTGCTACGGTTGCAGGTTCGAATCCTGCCTCGGTCATGACTGTGTGTAATGTCCTTAGGTTAGTTAGGTTTAAGTATTTCTAAGTTCTAGGGGACTGATGACCTCCGATGTTAAGTCCCATAGTGCTGAGAGCCATTTTTGAACTAATCTGTAAACATGGTGCAATGTCATTCATTGTCACTCGGCGGTTTTCCTTCACTATGGCTTCAACTGCGGCAATGTTCTGTGGAGTCACAACTCCTTGTGCCTGACTTGAACGAGGAGCATCTTTCACTGAAGTCACACCATTTGAGAACTTCCTACTCCATTCGTAGACCTGCTGCTGTGACAAACATGTATCACCGTGCTGAACCTTCATTCGTCGATGAATTTCAATAGGTTTCACATCTTCACTACGCAAAAACTAACAGAACGCTGTTCTTCCCTGGTGCAAGTCGCAAGTGGGGCGGCCATCTTTATACTGACACTGCGACGGTATGTGTGCATCGGCACTATGCTGCCACCTACAGGCCATTCTGTAGGCTGCTTGTAGCACGCTTACCAACTTACAGGATAACGGCGCGAAATTTCGATTTGTTATTACAAATTTAAGGTTTTCATTTGACTCACCCTCGAAACCTGGAACGTGTCACGTATTTCCCACTAACAACGTGATACGATAGTGCGCGCGTCCCCGTATCAAAGTGTACGTGGTGCTTTGTACACCATACCACTGACCATGTCACTGTTGGTTGCCGCCTCTCTTTCGCATTACTCGGTCATCCTCGAGTCAAGATGCAATATATATCATGTGCCATTGTCGTCCTGGTAGTTGTTAGTGCCATATGTACATAACTGCGTTCCACAAAAGAGATTCGGTTGTGGCGAAGCGACAGTGAGATGTAAGCCACTGCTACCGGCGCCAGACGAGAGAATGGTGCCAGTTTATATATGGCCAGGTGGAGATGCGAGAAGCTAGATAGGTTTTGACAAAGGTGACCCATTGTATCAGGTCTAGTGCCCTTAATCTGTGACTTTGAAAATTCGCACGAGTCTTTTGCAGAAGACGTCTGTAGTTGAGTGCCGTAGGCTGCAATGCTACCACACTTCCCCTTGGAAGTCCTCTCCCGGTGTTCGTCGCTCCCTACTTTGCCATGTTCATGCGACTTCCCGTAGCCATACCAAACAAAGTAATCTAGCGCACAGCCGCTCTTGCCTCATCGCCCGACCGTGCTAAAAACACTAGGTGACCCATGTATGTTCTACATATAAACTCGTCGTGCCTTTATCGTCTTTTCTTGGAGTCGGTTCCGGAGACCGCAAAGCAGCGGCTCGAAAGCGATGGCGAAAAGTATAGTCGACAGTGGGCACCGTTGTCTGACCGATCGCGAGATGCTGATGGGACCACCGTGCGTCCATTGATGAGCACTCTGGAGGAGTCAGCGGGGAATAGTCGCATCACGACGGTGACAAAACTCCT
Organism: Schistocerca gregaria; assembly: GCF_023897955.1. Taxonomy (NCBI): domain Eukaryota; kingdom Metazoa; phylum Arthropoda; class Insecta; order Orthoptera; family Acrididae; genus Schistocerca; species Schistocerca gregaria. The sequence goes on along the minus strand of NC_064931.1, from coordinate 414,485,368 downwards.
TGGAAACTTTATTTGCGTCATCACTTCCACAAGATAGATGTGGCTCACCACGTCAAAAGCACGATCAAAGTCTATCGACACCAGTGCTCCTCGGAGACATGTTGTTGCCGGTGCGATAACATATCGGTAGTCGCTGAGTGGAGTTTGTATATTGCTATCCCCTCCTAGCTTGATTTGGTCGAGTGATATCCCTTGGCCCAGTACGCATTTGAAACGTGCTCCAAGTATCCTGGTGTAGAACTTGGCAGTCGCAACTAAGAAGCGTCAGTGGCCGGTAGACCTGTATCCCTGTGCCGCCGGATGGTTTGTGGATAGAGATGATCATTCCTTCCACGAAGGTGGGTGGAAGAGGCACATTGAGGGAAATCAATTCGCGGCACATGACAGTCTACCGTGGAGTCCTGAGATCTTTAAATGTCCGATAAAGCTCTAACGGAAACCAGTTCGGCCCAGGCGACTTGTTCGATGCTCCCTTGTCGAGTGCTTCCATTACGTCCTCCTCCGTGACTTCCCCCTACAACTCTCGCATGGCCATCGCGTCGAGGCACGCGGATAGCGTCTGTGGGACATCATGGATGGCTGATTGGGTCGTGTTCCGCTTCATCAGAGAGCTGACCGTATTGTTCCATAAAGGCGTTGGAAATTTCTTTTTGCGATGTCGTATAGCGACAATCTGACGGTATGACTGTCTGTATTAATGCTCTGCGGCTACGTTGTTTTTTTCTGATAACGTGATGCATCGAAGGCGATTCTCCACGGACTCGTTCAAAGGCCCTTGAGCGGACAGTGCCCCTCAAGACCGCTTCACGTTATGGAAATTATTTGGGTCTACTCTCGTTTTATGGCAGCACTCCGATCTTGTGAAGGAGCTTGTACGGAAAGTTCGCAGAGTATCGTGAAATAAAATTCCATTGTGTGGGGCCTCCACATCATCTGCGCCCTTCCGTATGCCACCAAAGTTCTAAGCAATGCAGGCTAACCCATTCCAGCCACCATCGCAACGTCGGCGGATATGTCGGGAGACGTCGTTCACATTTGTGCCAAGTGTCTTCGATTAAGCGTCGGCACTCAGGTTCCCTGAGGTGTGCTGTATTCAGTTCAAGCACTGCAAATCCTCCAGACCCGTTGACGATGTGTGGATTCCTTGTATGTAATATGTGATTCGAAAAGGCGACGAGCCATAATTGGGCATGGAGGATCACAGGTTCGAGACGACGTTTTACGTCAATTAGATCAGGGCGGCTTGTAGAGCGACTTGTGACATATGTACAGCCGCGTCTGTTGGCATGTATAGTCTCCCACGTGTTGGTTACATTCATGTCCTGTACCAGTTGCTGCAGCTCATGGCATGAATTATATCGTCGGTGCTGATACTTGGTACAAGCACGTATCTGAAGTCGCCTCCAAATAAGACACGTTCCTAGCGGCCTAAGAATAGTAGCGCAATCTCCTCTGCGTAAAATCGGGAGCGATCGCGCCTTGTGTCGGACCCCGATGGTGCATGGATGTTAACAATCTGTACTTCCAGCACTGTGAGCGCCAGCCCTCGCGCTGACGGCAGGTACACCACATCCTAGGCTACATACGCCTTCATGTAAAAATATTGCTGTTCCGCTGTCGCTGTTTATAGTGGGGGTAATGTGTATATTGTACTCATAGAAACCGGGAAAGCTCTCGACACATACTTCCTGCAGAAGGATGATGTCGACATCTGGCACAGGAAGCATGTCTCGTAATAATTGCAGATTAACGGGCTTTCTAATTGTATTAATGTTAATAGAGGCTGTTCGATATGCTTTCCTCAGTGCGTAAAGCGAGCATGAAAGCTTATGTTAACTTGTGTGCTGCTACCTAGAGACCTGGTGTCTGCGCGACCATCTGCATCTTCTGCGTGGCCCGCTGCACCCACTATTGCGGCTGCGTTGTCAATCTGTTGATCAGCATCGGAAGAACCTCTCGTTCAGCATTGGGATTCACTGTGCCGTTGTTGTGCGCAACTCCGTCTGCCATGGGGTTCATTAAGCAGGTGTCCGACGGCGCCAGGCGTCGTTTCCTGTGGCGCTTCGTCGAGTGTGGAAGTTACTACCGGCTCTCAGGGACGAAAGCAGCTGTCGGCACTACAATGGCATAAATTTCCATCCCTCCTACCGATCCTTTCCAGTAGGTCCAGTCGGTCAAACGCGTCGCCACCGCCGGAATGGCCGGAGTGTTCGTTGTTTCTTCACAGGTGGCGGTCTCTGCAGCAGGTGGTTGCTGTAAACTGTCAGGATGGTGGAGCCGCTCTTTATTGGGTATGGGATTTGTTCGAAGCGTGTCAGCGCACATTAGTGTCAGCGGCGTTGGCGTGGCCGTAGGCACGGTTTCGCCAGTTGGAACTTACACAATTCTCCGCTGCATGCATTCTGCACGGACGTGGCCTTCTTTCCCGCATCAAGAGCATGTTTTGCGTTGTTCCTCATAGATGACTACTGCTCTGCATCCGCCGATGATCAAGTATGAGGGTACATGTTGCGTCAGTTCTGATCTGACGCACCGCATTAAGAACGGGGTAGGGCGTAAAGTTCGATATTTTTCCTCTATGTGACTAAGCACTCTTCCATACGGGCGTAGGGCATCAATCACAAGTCAGATGGAATCTCGAAGGGAAGTTCGAAAGTGCATGTGCTTCATAAACCCAGACCTGCATGCTAAATAGTTACCTCTCCGACATCTCCCACGAACTGACGATATCTGACACCATGTTTCGTATCTCGAATGATGCTGTCACACGCTGCATCATTAGTCAATTGACGTAGACGACAGTGCTCACTATGGAAAGATCTATTCCAATAAGTTCGTTGTAATCAAGTTGAACTTCATCTTGTAGGAACCTTTCAATTTCATAGGTTTCTGGCCGTGCATATTCGTTCCCAAAACAAATTTTGAGAGTCCATTTTCGATATGCATGGGCCATTATATATCGTTTGCCTCAAAACCTGTGAGTATACAGGATATGTGAAGAAGGGCGCGCGCGCGCGAACATCAGCAGCAGAGACGTAAACAGACACCCGAGCCGCCGGCCGCGGTGGTCTCGCGGTTCTAGGCGCGCAGTCCGGAACCTTGCGACTGCTACGGTCGCAGGTTCGAATCCTGCCTCGGGCATGGGTGTGTGTGATGTCCTTAGGTTAGTTAGGTTTAAGTAGTTCTAAGTTCTAGGGGACTAATGACCACAGCAGTTGAGTCCCATAGTGCTCAGAGCCATTTTTTAGACACCCGAGCCACTGAACTGTCGAAGGCAGACTGACACTAAGACAACGTGACACTGCTGTGATATACCTTTTCCATTACGTCCATGTTCCTTAATGAACAGATCTCTCGGAATGTGACATTAGAGAGCAATCTTAGGTTAGATGCCAAACGTCGAGTCTGGGTTCAAAGAATGAATTTTGCTTACTCAGTGTCACATCTTAAATGGAAGCCATTTAGAATATTTCATCGAGATTACAAGAGGGTACATTATTATACATAAAAATGCCCACCTCAGGGACAAAGTCTTAGTTGTTCACTTAAGGCCGTCCCTCAGAATTCTAAGTCCAGTCACACCCACTGTCTGGCAACACTGTAGGATGCAGAAGTGCATGGAGGAAGTTCTGTCAGTTTTCTCGAGGTATTTCAGAAAAGTATCTGCTCGAAGTGTAATCGTAATCTTCATTTTCTGTAAACGTAAATTGGCAGTTTTAAGTTCACTGCATCCTCTAGTTTTTTATCGGACATCTGATAAAGCTACCAATCTTGTGGAAAGTCAAACATAATTCGTTTCATTTTCTATTCTAGTTATTTATCGGACATCTGATCAAGATACCAATCTTATGGAAGATCAAACATAATTCGTTTCATTTTCTAATCCACCTACAATAGCAAAAATGTTTCAGAAATATTTCCGCCAAACAGCTCGTCGCTGCGTCAGGATCAGAACAGCTTACGCTCGAGAGTTTGCTAGCCCACAGCAGCTACCGGCTACGGACATAGGCCGTCCACTGCCAACGTCAGACACCCCCGACTAGGTGAACGTGGTGCGGTGCTATGAGTGTATTTCTCAATGGGCATTTTGTTTTTGAAGTTCACGCATTTATCTCATAGTTACGATTTGGATTTTTCATGCCTGAAACATATGAACGTTCTTCAAGTGTGCTAAAATATAGTCGCAAGTAAGAAAGTCCTAACATTTACGACATATTATTCGCTTTGGGTTTAGTAGAGGAGTGAAGGCGACAGTGGCAGCTCTAGACCTTTGTATTCTGTGTGGGAGGAGTACTTTTGGGCAAAACACGACAGAAAAATACTTTTTTTTCAAGAAACGTCGTTCCGACATCAATGATTTTGCACATTCAGGAAGTCTCGATAAGAGACATATGTGATGGAGTGCGGCCATTTAAGCGTCGTGCGATATTTGCATTCAATAGGCAAGGCCCAGAACTCGGGAGCTGTAGCACTGTTTTTTAAAACAACAAATAGCAGATGCATTTTTGCTCGATCGTCATCACTCGGTTCACTGAGAATTCCAGTGTAGTACTCCTACTGGTGAGTAGTTTTGATGTCTCTATATTAACTTCTCAAGAAGAATTCATGGCTGAGCCCTAACAAAACACATATACTCGAGCAATGGGCAGTGTGAACATAATATTTTCCCTATGGTGGCTCAGAAAGGGTGTTGTGCATTACGAAAACCTACATCGCAGCTGGTATATTTTGCCAATAACTAAGACATGTTTCGGTTGCAGTGTAATAAAAACGACCTAAAAAACTTCATCACGTGTCGATAGTACAAGATAAGGCACTCCACCAAGCTCTTTAACTAAACTATCCTAAAATTAGAAAAGTCATTCATTATGCAGTTATTTTTCTGATCTTATATCCTCAAATGTTTACCTTTCAAGGTTCTTATCGGAAAACACCCAAGAAAATTCCCCTGTGGACAAATATGCACTTTAAATCTTGTTCGAAGACATATTTTACGCAGATCCAGTAGGTATGTGTGAAATCAGTAAACTACCTGAACGTTGCCAGACTGTTTTAGATGAAGCGATTGAATATCCTGTTAATGATTAATTTCTCTCTGATGTATACTGTTGTGTTTTACAAAATGACGGACAACGCCATTAAAATATGCACTGTACCAATTCAAATGAAATGCAGATTACCACGATATCCTTAAGAGAAAATTCTATTTTAACGAAACAGAAAGTATCTGTAACAGGAGCGTGCTTATGTCACCACAAATTAGTAAGATATTACTTATTTTGGACTTCAGAACGGTCTGTGTTTACTTGCTGTTCTGTGTCACAATGAAGTAGTGTTGAAATGTGACATTTCATAAACAAAATTTTCTTATTGTTTTAGATGTTTAGCTCTGTCACGAAACACTTAAAAACATATGTGCCAGCGAGCCTGGAGCGGGGAACTAAATCTGCCACCACTTCAGAGCTAGTGGAATACTGCAGTAGTGTGCTCTCCCTTCTTGCTCCAGTCCTGCCTAGGAGAGATAAGCTCGCAACGTAAAAGGCGAAATTAAACATAATTTCCACGATGAATGTCTTTCCTGGTCTCAAAATCATAAAGTGATAGTTTTATTTTACGCTTCATCTGAAAATCACTCAGATTACTTAATGGAAATGATACGAATATACCAAGTGAATTTTGTATGTTAGTCGGTGTCATCCAGGAAGTAACTCGTTGGTCACAGCGTTGTCAAACATATCCTGTGTTGTTGCCAAGAGAAATATTTCTAGCAGGTAATGCAAACAGACCCGCCGGCTGCAAACTAAACAAACACAAATAATTAACTGTCACAATTATTTGTGTCTTTCTGTCATAAGCGTACTGAAACTAAAAAGTTCATGGCCAGACGTGTCTCAAATTTTTAGAATATCTCCAGTGGTTATACTGTAAATGTTATGAGTCCATATCTTTTACAATACTAGACATGCAAAATATTTTTCATGAGATCGATGTCAACTGCACTGCCCATGAATGACAGGTGCATAAATGAAGAGATCACAACGCAGCGTTGATTTTAAAACGTAACATCCTCAGAGAGACTTTGTAACTGCGAGTAACATAAAGTTCCAAATCAAAAAAGTCTGCTATGCAGGAAACCATAAGATGTGACAAAAAATTCAAGCTCAAAATTCCGTTGAAAATTAAAGTAGCGCATATATGCAGCGCAATATCGATACGAGCTTCTGCTAACGCAAAAGAAGAAGTAGTTGCTATCAGAAAATGGAACGTGGAACACAAAACGCTGTCAGTAATGTCTGGAGTAAGACATCCTCAGAAAAAAACTGTCATTCACTCCATAAATACTAAGGGAAAGATACGTGTCATCTATTCGTTGTGATTAAAATGCATCGGCTGCTGATACTTTGACAATAAAAGCGAGAAGCACCTCTGCTATAGGGCTTTTAAACTTTCAGTATGCTTACGACAGTGAGAACCCGAAGTAACATCAGGATCACCAAGCTGAGCGTGGTGCTGAGATTCTATGCATCGATTGCCCAAAGTGTTATTAATTTAGTCCTTAATTTTTTAATATTAACGATGTATCTTGGCTATCACAATAGTCATATGAGAACTATCGAGTTCTATTACGGCGGCACAGATGGGAGACGAATTCAGAATTTCCAGAGGCTATCCATATGCTGTTGAATCATAACAGTAAGCTACCACTACATCAGATTAAAAGCCATAATTAATTTCTGCCTGTGAAAGAATTGCTCAACAGCGATGAATAGCTTCAACGCCCTACAAACAAAACAGTCCCAGTATACGCCAATTAAAAGCTGCAAAATGCTCTATGCTTCCATCTTTCTGCCGACGACTTGATCCCACTCGCAGGACTGTCAGCCCGTTACCGAGTCGGTAAACGAATGTTACAGTCTCTCACACCATCGTTCATGCCCATTCCCTTCCCTCATCTGCCACATTCACTATCGTTGTCTCATAAATTATGACATCAAAAGCAGATTTAAATCTAAATTAACCAGCGACTTATCAGCTTTTTTGACTAGGTGTTCTGCCGTTGCTGTGAATGGAAATACTTAAGGTAAATTTGAATATTCTATATGGCGATCGTCGATTGTTTCCATTCTTCCAGGTCCATTATTCGAAAAATTGTCAAAATAAGCGATAAACCTATGAATTAATAAACAATAATCAGCGAAATTTGGCAGACTCCATTAGACACCTGACGATTATGAAAATCTGGTTTTTTACCTATAAGACACTGCAGTTCAAACTTAAGTTTTTCGTAGGCGTCTGTTACTTATGTTCGTTGCTGTCTTTATCAATTAAGACAGAGAAGGAGGAAAAAGTATGACTTTAAATGTACTGTTCCAGCCGGGTTTTGAACCTACCTTTACAGCTTTAGTGACACTGAGTTACTGAGTAATGAAGAACATGAAGAACATTCTCTCATTGATATAGTACAGACTAAGTCAGAGAAAAGCAGTTTAATTATTTATTTTATGTTTAATTTAACATATTGCAAAGTATTGCAAGCGTTATTTGTGCACCATTAGTCAATTATGTATACAGAAAACTATTACGTAAAGATAAGTTATTTGTCCTGATCACTGTTAGCCGCTGTAGCGGCTATTGAAGTGTCTTGGGTGGAGAGTTCCAGTGAGTGGAAAGAAATCAACATCCAGTGGTGCCTTCCGCTGGTGTGGAGCTGTATCTCGTTATAATTGACACAATAGCCTATGTGGGAAAGAGATAGTATTGCAGCAGTTGTAGTGCCGTACCGTGTGACACACGTTTGTATGTCTGTTGTTCACTTACGATTTAGGCATGCCGAACATCATTCGCTTTTTTGATACTCTGGAGGAGCTGTGTCGTAATATTCCACTGTAGCACTGCTTAATCTGACACTGATCTGGAAGTAATTATTACGCAGTGACCTGGTTTTTAAACTTAGTAAACGTGGCAACAATTAATGAAGAAAGAAGCAATTTCCCACAGAATTTGCACGTTCTTCTAGTAGTCAAAGTGAAACTCTGTTCGCATATCCGACAGAGAAAGTGTAACCGGTATCATGTCATTAGAAATCAGAAAATTAACCAGTGATAATGTTCACTCTCTTTTAACCCCAAGAAGAAAAGAACCTTCTCACAAAAAAAACATGAGCCGACACCAAAATTTACGCACTACACAAAAAAAGCTAAGCAGCTTTGCAGCACTTGATGATAGTAGTATACTACTTTTTCTGAGAAGCATACAATTCATTTCTTCCTCTCATATTATAGTATTTATTTTAATATGAAATGAAAAAGTAAACATTTTAGGATTCTGAAGCGTAATGTGACACCAGATCTTTAGTATAGTCTCGATCGGAAGTATCACAAAAATCAACAATCTGTCTCCTTTCACGCATTATTACCGTTCGCAGATTCTCATAGACGGACTTGTGGGCACCAGGTTTTGCAGCAGAATCAGCGTTATGTTATGTTATCAATTACGGTATGGGGAACATGTAAGAAACTAGAGTAGCCCCAACAGCAGTGAATATCTTTGTGTATGTCTGCATCCAGCACTGACTGACAGCTGCTACGACCCTTTACGGAACTGACGCGGTAAGGCACATTATTATCTGAGTATTCCAGATATATTTCAGTAAGTTTTCAAATTAACGCCACTTTCCGGGCCATACTCAACGTACAGTAGTATATCACTGAAGGTAGTAAGTCGTGTGTTCCAGCAGTTTCTCTTTGATAATTCCCATACGGCTAGTGTGTAAAACTATTAGGCATTAATTAAGGTAAAATTCCAAGTACTCTAGGCGTACTCCAAATGGAAATTCTCATTCAAAAGTGCTTTTCGCTTTCCTTAGCAAAGCATCAGTGAAATTACATTGTAATCACTTCGAGTAGATAATAGTTACAGCTGTATGATCAGAATGGTATGGGCGCTCAAAATATGTGGGGGTGGTAGACAGTCCACCTGTTCTGAATCACGTTAGTAGCTGCGTCCTTAATCTAACACTGACTATCTAAGATGCCTTTGTAGCGTTGTCGCTTCTTATGACCAGTAATTTGGATTAAGCTCCATCCATATAACCCTGCTCCACAAGCTAGCATATACTATGCACTGATGTGTGACTATGAACATCTTCCTTGAAATGTTGAGTTTTGTTACCCTCAAGAACAAGCAGTTAATGAAACCAGAAACTTCTAACATTAAGAGGGAAATACTTATTGATCTGCTCAATCTAATATACTTAAAAGCTATCTCATTAGCATCAAGCAGGCACTGAGTTTTATACTTGTGCTAAATACATAAATTTTGCAGATATTTCCTTAACAAATAACTATCTGCTAAGCAGCTGAAATGCTAGATCTTTAATTGCTATTTTGATGAAATTTCTAAACAATTCGTGCGTAATACGTAGCATGAGTTGGAAACTTTATGTTCTGGACTGAAAGAAAGTTATTTAACGGGAAACTATAACGTCTCTTGTCAGTTACTTTGTTGGAAACCTGATTCTTTCTTCATTAATTATTGCCACGCGTGCTAAATTTAGGAACCAGGATACTGTGGAACAATTGCTTCCAACTCAGTGTCAGATTTAGCAGTGCAACAGTGCAATGTTGCGATACAGCTCCTCCAGAGCACCAAACAAGCGAATGAACAACAGACATATAAAAGTGTGTCGCGCTTCACCGCACCATAGTAACTGATGCAAAACTATCTATTTCCCACATAGGTTATGGTGTCAATCACAACGAGATACAGCACCACACCGCCTGTAGGCACCATTGGACGTTGATTTCTGCCCACGCACTAACACCCTTTACCCCAAAATACTCCAATAGCCGCTCCAGCTTCTAACAGTGAACAGAACAGTGCTGTGCTAAATTAGATTAAGAAAATTTATTTTCATGTAATAGTTTTCTATATAGATATAAGACTGAAAATATATAATATAAATAATTAAACTACTTCTCTTTGCGCTACTCTGTAGTACACTAATGAGACAATGTTCTTCACGTTCTTCATTCCTCAGCGGCTGAGTGCCAATAAAGCTGTAACCATAGGCTCGAATCCTGCGGGATCAGTTTTTTAAAGCAAGGCTTTTTTGTCCTCCTCCATCTTAACTGATAAACACAGCAACGAATTTAAGTAACAGATTCCTACAAAACCAATCAGTTGGAACCACAGTTTTTCATAATCGTCAAGTGACTGATGGAGTACGCCAAATCACAGTGATTATTATTTATTAATTCATAGGTGATTCTCTATAGCTTTTTTTGACAATATTTCGAATATTGAACCTGAAAGAAGGGAAACAATGGACACTCGCCATACAGAATATTCGTATTTATCTTAAGTATTTGTCTCCAGGGCAACGGCAGAACAACCAGTCAGAAAAGCTGATAAGGTGCGAGTTAATTTATATTTAAACTTGCTTTTGGTGTCATAGTTTATGAGACATACACAGTGGGTCTGTCAGGTGTTGAAATGGAGTGGGAGTGAACGATGGTGTGATAGACCATAACATTTATTAACTGCCTCGGTAACAGGGTGACAGACGTGTGATGGGAATCAAGTAGTTGGCAGAAAGATGGGAGCATAGAGCATTTTGCTGCTGTTTAGTGGCATATACTGGGACTGTTTTGTGTGTAGGATGAGTGTTACTGGTGTTGATGCTATTCATGCACTGTTGACGAATTCTTTAACAGATGGAAATTAAGTATGATCTATAATATGATGTAGTGTGGCAATAGATAGATTCCATATGTTTAATCTCAGTTTTTAAGAGGAAAAAATCATATAAATTCCTTCAGGATTCCAAAGGAATTTAAATTATGTCGCAATTTATATAATGTTTTTTTTTTGCTTAAAAAATTTAGCCTGCAGTTCTCTAGGATATTCTAGATCTACTTGAGAAGTGTCTGACATTTCGAAGATACAAAATTAATTGGTTCATCTTATGCAAATCCATTATATGGTAGAAAGTGACCTGCAACAAAATATACAAGTTTTTCTAAAATTTGCTACAAGTCTACCAATAACAAAACGTCAGTTAAAGATACAGATCATGGTATTCACAAAGCTTTTTGAAAATAAATTTTGCATGTTTACAATACTCAACAGTTATGTCACACTCACCTAGTTTGCTGTAAAATTCTTCTTTTGCTGGAAGCTTTGTCTTTTCCTATTTCTTCCAAGAATCCATGTAAATATATTGATAGACACCTTTTTAAATTAAAAAAATGTAATAAATATTCTGGGAACAATTTTCTATTTTCCATTTGGTCCTTTCTTAAATTTCATGAAAGTTTGTGACGACTTGAAGCCATAAATCTAAGTGTGTCAATAAGTCTCATCTTCAAATTATCAGACATCGTGCCAAAACTAATACATCTATCTTAATTCTTGAGTATCAAATCTATTGCTTCGTTCTCATGACCAAGTTCTTTTAAAAATAAATGATAAACATGTCCAGAGAGATTAGGTAATAAATTTGTACAGAACTCGTTTTTTTGTTTTGTTGCAATTAATATATAATGGATTTATATATTTTTCCATCATTGATCATGATAATGACCTAATTATTATTTTTTATATAATGGTATCTACACAATAAGCATGTGTTAGATCTTGTATGTCTTTACTGTTATTCATATCTTAATGGCCTTAGTTCTTCAGTTTCAGAATCTATTCTTCCAATTTCTTCAACCTCTTTTTTGATACATTTAATGAATTTTTTGTGACAATTTGGTCCTTGACATTTCACTGGCTCTTTGTAGCATCCATTAATACATATCCGATGTAATAAGAGAAACCACTTTTCTAATTGTTTGATATTACATGGTACAAAATTCATCCTTTAATTTTAATTCTACTATATTTACTTTTCTATTGAGAAATTTCTTAATATTTTTCTGTATAAACCAAATGAATATCTCACCTAACTGAATATGTTTATAATTTTTTGATATGGTTGACAGTTATTCACCTTTAATAACAAACTTTCTAAATAAGCATAAATAACGAATGGAAATTTTTGTAGGAGCTGATAATTTTTAAAACTACATATTAACCTTTTTCTAGTAATTCTATTTTTACTGGTTTGACACCTAAGCAATTTGTTGCGTGAATACCTAATTTACCTTTACTGTTGAAGCAGAGTAAACACATATTGCAAACAAATTTCACTTCACGTTTTGTAATTTGACTCAAAGCGGAGCTGGATAATTTTTGATACAAGAATTGTGTGAATTACAGCCATTCTTAACATAAAGAAGATTTACATGTTTCTCTTTATTACATTTCGTAGTGTGAAATTGGTAACTTCATATTTCTTATCAAATGAATAAACATTAACAGATACATTAATTTTGGCCTTAATTTTTGGTATATTCTCAACTACGACAGGGAAATCAAAATTTTAAAGTTTCTGATCAATATCAAGGCCAATATTTTTGTATTTTGTGACTATCCACATTTTTATATACAGGAAACAAAGCAGATCTTACAGCGCACAGAAAACATGTCTGATCGTTACTTTTTACTCTAATATATGCTTTTTTATTCTTTATTTGTTCTGGCAGTTCGATATAAGATGGACCTCTTAGTGGAACACATCCATTAACAGCCAAATGCAAGACACTTTTTCTATTTAATTTCAAACAGCTTGAAAATTTGACATTTTTAATAAAATACTTTTTATGTGTCTCAATTTTTTAATTATCTCTCTCTCTCTCACTTGTCTGCATTCTGTTCTCACAAAAAATTTAAAATTTACTTTCAGTGCATGATGGGATTTTGTATACTATTCCACTACTTTCATAATTTTTGGCTTCGATACATTCAAGAAAAAATTATACTCAATTTTAGATTATTTTTTAAATTGTAGTCAATAGTTTGTGAGAAAATGCTTTATAAAATAGATCATCTCTAACTGGTCTTCTGACTGTTGATTTCTTGAATACATTAATAGAAAATGGAATTATTTCAGTCAATGATTTAGCTTCATTTCTTTCGAAAATTTCATCATTATTTTCAGTTTTAGAATAAGGTAATTATTTCAGAAGATTTCCGTGACGGACTTGAGCAACTCTGAATTGCTTCATTTTAGTATCTTCTTTAGTAAAAATATAATCTAATAAGCATAAATTAAGCTAATTCGAAGCATGACATTTCTTATTTTTGATATTTTTGAGAGTATTTTGTTTCAAATTACTTAAATGTTTGTCTTTAAAGAATGACTTTGAATAAAAGCAGTGCAAACCTTTAATTTCTCGACAACTGCTACATTTTTTCCTTCTATTATCACATACAGTTTGCTGTTCAGTTAAAATTATGAACTGACTTCTAAGTTCTGCAATATTTGCACATTTCAGATTGAATGGCTTCCATTTAATTCGAAAAAATTTAATAGGAAAGTATCAAATTTATATTTTCTAGTTTTAGTAATGTATCTTTAAATTTGGTTATTACCTCAAGAGTTAATGCTGATGATTTATTGTGAGCAATACCAAATAAAGAAAAGTGAGTTTTTTCAGCTCTAACTACCTTTTTTCTAAATTAATTGTATTCATAGAAAGTATTATCTTTGAAAAATTACAGCAAGCCATAAATATATCTAATGCAGAATTTATTTCTGTAAGCAATCCAGAAAGTAGTCTGGTTATAGTACCCCATATTTTAGTTTCAAAACTACATTCATCTGTCTCTGGACTAAAATAGTGTTTAAAGAATATACATGTTTTATTTGAAAATATGTGACGATGAGGAAAAGATGAAATACCCAACGAAATGATAATGTTCTACGAGTCGTGTCGTGAAATGCAAGAAGTTCGAACGTGGTAGGTAAGCTAAAAAATCTGAAAAAGGAAATGCTCAAGTTTAGTCTAGGTAGAGTGGGGCTCAGGAAAGTAAAATGGAAAGAAGACAAGGATTTCTGGTCAGATGAGTGTAGGGTAATATCAAACAGTAGCAGAAAATGGTATAACTGAAGTAGTATTTGTCATGAAGAGGAAGGTAGGGCCGAGAGGAGTTACTGTGAACAGTTCAGTGTTAGGGCTGTCCACGGCAGAACAGACAGCAGACTATCGCCTACAACGATAGTTCAGGTATACATGCCGACGCCGCAAGCCGAAGAGGAAGAGATAGAGAACGTTTATGAGAATATTGAACGGATAATTCAATACGTAAAGGGAGATGAAAATCTAATAGTCATGGGGAATTGGAATGCGCTTGTAGGGGAAGGAGTAGAAAAAAGGGTTATGGGAGAACATGGGCTTGGTACTAGGAATAAGAGAGGAGAAAGACTAACTGAGTTCTGCAGTAAGTTTCAACCAGTAATAGTGAATACTCTCTTCAAGAATCACGAGAGGAGGATGTATACGTGGAAGAAACCGGGAGATACGGAAAGATTTCAATTAAGTTGCCTCATAGTCAGGCAGAGATTTCGAAATTAGATATTGGATTGTAAGGCGAACCCAGGAGCAGATAGAGCCTCAGATCGCAATTTACTAGTAAAGAAGAGTAAGCAGAAGTTTAAGAGACTATTCAGGAAGAATCAGTGCGCAAAAAATGGCATACGGAGATATTAGGGAATGAAGAGGTACACTTGAAGTTCTTTGAGGCTATAGATACTGTGATAAGGAATATCTCGGAAGGCAGTTCAATTTAAGAGGAATGGACATCTCTAAAAAGGCAGTCACAAATTTGGAAGGACCGAGACGGAATGTAGGAAAGTTAAAACAGTCTCCGTTGAAATTAAAAACAAAGATGATAACATTAGGAGTGCAATGGGAATTATACTTTTAAATGCAGAGGAGAGAGCAGATAGGTGGATAGAGTACGTTGAAGAACTTAATGAGGGGGAAAATTTGTGTGATGACGTGATAGAATAAGAAACAGTGGTCGATATAGGAGGAATAGGGGATCCAGTATTAGAATCAGAATTTAAAAGAGCTTTGGAAGATGTAAAATCTAATGAGGCAGAAGGGGTAGATAACATTCCATCAGAATTTCTAAAATACTTTGCGAAAGTAACAATAAAACGATTATTCATGATGGCGTGTAGAATGTATGAGACTGGAAATATATCATCTGACTTTCGGGAAACATCACCCACAAAATTCCGAAGACTGAAAGAGCCGCCAAGTGTGAGAATTATCGCACAATAAGCTTAACAGCTTATGTATCCAAGGTGCTGACGAGAATAATATACAAAAGAATGGAAAAGAAAATTGAGGATCAGTTAGGTGACTATCAGTTTGGCCTTAGGAAAGGTAAAGGCGCCAGAGAGGCAGGTCTGACGTTTTGGTTGATAATGGAAGCAAGACTAAAGAAAAATGAACACACGTTCATAGGATTTGTCGACCTGGAAAAAGCGTTCGACAGTATCAAATGGTGGAAGTTGTTCGAAATTCTGAGAAAAATAAGGGTAAGCTATAGGGAAAGACGGGAAATATACAATATGTACAAGAACAAAGAGTGAACAACAAGAATGGAAGACCATGAACGAAGTACTCAGATTAAAAAGGATGTCAGAGAGAGAGATGTAATCTTTCACCCCTACTGTTCAATCTGTATATCGAAGCAGCAATGGTGGAAATAAAAGAAAGATTCAAGAATGGAATTAAAATTCAACGTGAAAAGATATCATTGATAAGATTCACTAATGACATTGCTATCCTCAGCGGACAAGAAGAAGAATTACAAGATCTGCTGAATGGAATGAACAGTCTAACGAGTACAGAACGTGGACTGACAGTAAACCGAAGAAAGAGGAAAGTAATGAGAAGCAGTAGGAATGAGAACAGCGAGAAACTTAACATCATGATTGGTGATCACGAAGTAGATGAAGTTAAGTAAATCTGCTAACTAGCTATGACGGACACAGGAAGGAGGACAAAAAAAAACAGACTAGAACTGATAAAAAGGGAATTCCTGGCAAAGATAGATCTACTGGTTCAAAGATAGATTTTAATTTGAGGAAGAAAATGCTGAGAATTTTGCATCTGGACCCCACAGCATTGTATGGTAGCGCAACGTGGACTGTGGGAAAACCGGAAAAGAAGAGAATCGAATCATTAATTGAGATGTGGTGCTTCAGAAGAATGTTGAAAATTAGGTTGACTGGTAAGGTAAGGAATGAGGAGGTTTTCCGTAGAATCGGTGAGAAAAGGAAAATATGGAAAACACTGGCATGATGAAGAGACAGGATTGTAGAACATCTGTTAAGACATCATGGAATAACTTCCATGATACTAGATGGAGCTGTAGAGAGTAAAAACTGTAAAGGAAGACAGGGGTTGGAGTACATCAAGCAAATAATTGATGACGTAGGTTGCAAATGTAGCTCTGAGATGAAGAGATCGGTACAGGAATTCGTGGCGGGCTTCACCAAACCAATCAGAAGGCTGATGACTAAAAAAATAAAAAACAACAAGTTATCCTCCTGTCTGTTCTTAAAAATAATATTTAATCCAGATTTTATTCCAAAATTATTGATCTGTGACGTGAAACAGAGAAATTTTGTAGTAAAATTAAAAAACAATTCAGATTTACCATATACTGCTAGAAAATGCAACCTCAAAAAAAGATAACTTATAAAAAACACGAAACAAAAAGGTATCAACCATCTCTTCAACACTTAGTTGAGCTTATATAAACCATGTTTCTGTTATTCATAAACAACTTTCGCACTTATCATTAATTACAGGAAACTCTGGTCTTTGATCATCATGATGAACTTTCTATTGAGTAAAAAATGACAACAATAATGACACAGATATTTTAGGTGTTTGTGAATGTAAACTGCACTTGCATCTAAAGTAATTGCTTTGATAATGAGCGCTATTCGGAAAGTAACGATCCGCTCATTCGCGAAACGGAAACCAATGTGAAGATCAAAAATGTTTTCTTGCGTCGTCCCTCTCGTCAAAGATAGAGTGCCCAGGAAGCCTGCGTCTCGGATAGCTAGACCACAATTCAAGCAAATCGTATTACTGAAGTTTATTACAAAAGGAAATGATTGCGATACTTAACTTTATGAGATACGGATGTGTCGCGGACAAAGGGCGACAGACAAACAAGAAATCCTTCATTATATACACTACTGGCCATTAAAATTGCTACACCACGAAGATGACGTGCTACAGACGCGAAATTTAGCCGACGGGAAGAAGATACTGTGATATCCAAATGATTAGCTTTTCAGAGCATTCACACAAGGTTGGCGTCTGTGGCGACTCCTACAACGTTCTGACATCAGGAAAATTTCCAACCGATTTCTCATACACAAAGAGCAGTTGAACGGCATTGCCTGGTGAAACGTTGTTGTGATTCTTCTTGTAAGGAGGAGAAATGCGTACCATCACGTTTCCGATAAAGGTCGGATTGTAGCCTGTCGTGGTTGCGGTTTATCGTATCACGACACTGCTGCTCGCGTTGCTCGAGATCAAATGTCTGTTAGCAGAATATGGAATCGGTGGGTCGAGGAGGGTAATACGGAACGCCGTACTGGATACCATCGGCCTCGTATCACTAGAAGTCGAGATGACAGACATCTTACCCGCATGGCTGTAACGGATTGTGCAGCCACCTCTCGATCCCTGCGTCAACAGATGGGAACGTTTGTAAGACAATAACCATTTGCACGAACAGTTCGACGACGTTTGCAGCAGCATGGCCTATCAGCTCGGAGACCATGGCTGCGGTTACCCTTGACGCTGCATCACAGACAGGAGCGCCTCCGATGGTGTACTCAACGACGAACCTGGGTGCACGAATAGCAAAACGTCATTTCTTCGAATGAATCCAAGTTCTGTTTGCAGCATCATGATGATCGGATCCGTGTTTGGCGATATCGCGGTGAACGCACATTGGAAGCGTGTATTCGTCATCGCCATACTGGCGTATCACCCGGCGCGATGGTACGGGGTGCCATTGGCTACACGTCTCGGTCACCTGTTGCTCGCATTGATGGCACTTTGAACAGTGGACGTTACATTTTAGATGTGTTACGACACGTGGCTCTACCCTTCATTCGATTCCTGCGAAACCCTACATTTCGGCAGGATAATGCACGACCGCATATTTCAGGTCCTTTACGGGCCTTTCTGGATACAGATAATGTTCGACTGCTGCCCTGGCCAGCACATTCTCCAGATCTCTCACCAATTGAAAACGTCTGGTCAATGGTGGTCGAGCAACTGGGTCGGCACAATACGCCAGTCACTACTCTTGATGAACTGTGGTATCGTGTTGAAGCTGCATGGGCAGTTGTGTCTGTACACGCCATCCAAGCTCTGTTTGACTCAATGTCCAGGGGTATCAAGGCCGTTATTACGGCCAAAGGTGGTTGTTCTGGGTACTGATTTCTCAGGATCTATACACCAAAATTGATTGAAAATGTAATCACATGTCAGTTCTAGTATAATATATTTGTCCAATGAATACCCGTTTATCATCTGCATTTCTTCTTGGTGTAGCAATTTTAATGGCCAGTAGTGTAAATTCGTAATACAAGGGAAGTAATACAGTCCCTAAGTCGCTGATAAACAAATGCCTGTTCCTGATACCGCTGTGGAAGTGGGCCGCGGCAGGCGGCGCGGCGCTTATGTCCTCTCTTTGTAGAGGTCGCTGCCGTCGCGTTCTCGTCCTGGAGAGGGGACCGTCAGCGTGCAACTGGCTGACATCGTCTCACTCTGCTCTAACGTTCCCGCCTGGCGTGCCGGCGCCTGACTTTACGTCGGAACACGTTTTATTTGCAGCAGTTAGCTAGACCTTCCAGCTATTTCTCTACAGAGCTGCCGCTCCCACTTAAACATATATCGTAGCGTTGTACCAACTTTCCAATGCCCTCGTCACAGAAGGCCGCCGCCTGTGCTTTCCGCCAAATCTCTGCGCTGGTCTACAGGTCGTTGTCTGTGCCAAAATGTTGCCTTCATAGCCAGCAGTTTATGTGAGCAGAAACTCAGTGGGAGTCAATACCGGCTGTATTGTGGGTAATCAAACACTTCCCATCCAAAACGCTGCAGGAGCATCTTCACTGCCCCTGCAGAGTGAGGGCGAGAATTGTCACGACGAAAGAAACGCATAGTAGTTATATTATGTTGGCTGCTTGATATCAGGCGAAATCTCTCACCAGACCATCGCACTTGGCGGGAGACACTATTTTCTAGACATCTTTACGTGCTCACTGTGCGCTCAAAACTTAAAACAGCGACAGAAGGTGATGGTCGGGCATACTAGAAACACCGATCAACACCTCTGTGCAAACTTTAATCGGATTTTCACCGACGTTTTCATTCCGCGCTCGTACCTTACTTTCCGAATGGCCCCCGTCTATAAAAGTTCACAGGCTGTCATCAGCAATTTCTTTTAATTTTAAAATGCAATTTATATTTTGTAACATCTACATCTACATTTATACTCCGCAAGCCACCCAACGGTGTGTGGCGGAGGGCACTTTACGTGCCACTGTCATTACCTCCCTTTCCTGTTCCAGTCGCGTATGGTTCGCGGGAAGAACGACTGCTGGAAAGCCTCCGTGCGCGCTCCAACCTCTCTAATTTTACATTCGTGATCTCCTCGGGAGATATATGTAGGGGGAAGCAATATATTCGATCCAGGAACGCACTCTCTCCAAACCTGGACAGCAAGCTAAACCGCGATGCAGAGCGCCTCTCTTGCCGAGTCTGCCACTTGAGTTTGCTAAACATCTCCGTAATGCTATCACGCTTACCAAATAACCCTTTGACGAAACGCACCGCTCTTCTTTGGATCTTCTCTATCTCCTCCGTCAACCCGACCTGGTACGGATCCCACACTGATGAGCAATAGTCAAGTATAGGTCGAACGAGTGTTTTGTAAGCCACCTCCTTTGTTGATGGACTACATTTTCTAAGGTTTCTCCCAATGAATCTCAACCTGACACCCGCCCTACCAACAGTCAATTTTATATGATCATTCCACTTCAAATCGTTCCGTACGTATACTAGCAGATATTTTACAGAAGTAACTGCTACCACTATTTGTTCCACTATCATATAATCATACAATAAAGGATGCGTCTTTCTATGTATTCGCAATACATTAAATTTGTCTATGTTAAGGGTCAGTTCCCACTCCCTGCACCAAGTGCCTATCCGCTGCAGATATTCCTGCATTTCGCTACAATTTTCTAATGCTGCAACTTCTCTGTATACTACAGCATCATCCGCGAAAAGCCGCATGGAAATTCCGACACTATCGATTAGGTCATTTATATATATTGTAAAAAGCAATGGTCCCATAACACTCCCCTGCGGCACACTAGAGGTTACTTTAACGTCTGTAGACGTCTCTCCATTGAGAACAACCTTCTGTGTTCTGTTTGCTAAAAACTCTTCAATCCAGCCACACAGCTGGTCTGATATTCCGTAGGCTCTTACTTTGTTTATCAGGCGACAGTTCGGAACTGTATCGAACGTCTTCAGGAAGTCAAAGAACATGCCATCTACTTGGGAGCCTATATCTAATATTTTCTGGGTCTCATGAGGAAATAAAGCGAGTTGGGTAACATACGCAATGGACTACCAATGAACGATGTGCAAAACACACAAACAAAAACAAAAAGAATTTGTCAGCTCCCAGATTCTCTCTCACACATTCATTTATGTACTGTACCAAAACTACCTACTCGTAGTTCTGGTAGAACGCAGCACTAGTAGTACATATCTACGAATCGTTCAGCAACGGCGAAACAGAGGACGATGAGAGAAACCCTGTATTCTGGACTCAGCCGGTATTAGGGGGAGGGCGGCTGGCGAACTGGGTCATTCCGCTGGCGGGCACGTGTGCGCCTGCCGAGGGTCGACAAGTTCCGACTCTAATCAACACGTGTTCCCGACTTTTTGTTGATATTGTTTCCGCGGCCGGTGTAACCCAATAGAGCTTTATCCGTGGCCGCGGGCGGTGTCGCGCCCGCATTATTGTGTTAGGGAGCGGGTAATGTGCGCAGGCTCGGATTGCCGTGTGTTTGTGTTGGTCGCCCGCGGTGCGGCAGGCAGCCGCCCTTATTGGGTTACTTGAAACTAATTCGCGGGCCGAGCTGTTTGCTTTAAATCAGTTTCAATTGCGCGTGCCGCGCCCGCGGCGGATCCCGTAACGCAATCAGCGGCCGCGTCTCCCGCTACAGGGCCGCTTCCCGCTTCCCTTCGCCATTCTTTCCGGCCCGCAGAGAACACGTGCGACCTCCGACGATACCCCGGCTCCGCTCTCCGAACACCTTAAGGCAAACGACGAAATTACTAATTACAGCCTTCCGTCGTAATCTGCCCATTACCCAAGTCAAACACTCTTTATTTTGAGCAAACTCTCCTGGGTAGCCGACTTGAAGTGCGTCGTCATTCCTTTCGCCCATTATTCGCCGAAAACCGCGCACTCTGACGTTGTTGATTTTCCTGAATGCTTCTCGGTGCAACATCATTCATTTAACAAACCACACCCGACTTTAGTATAAGACTTACTTTCGCACTTACTTCCACATCATATTATCCAAAGAAGAATATCCGTGTCTATCATACCCCGTACAACGTCGACAAGAGGTATAAGGCGACTTCAGAATCAGAAAAACAATAGGTTAAGAACGAATCAGAAGATCTTTAGCAGGGAAAACGATGCTTGCGTCTTTTATTTTTCTTCCACAGTAGGAAATTTATGGTAAGGATTATGGGACGAAACTGCTGAGGTCATCGGTCCCTAGGCTTGTACACTAATTAAATTTGTGGTATCGATAGCTGCAATGCCACGGCGTAGGTTCTAAGGTTGGCACTACGACAGCGGAAGCTCTTCGCCGACCACAGCGCACTCTAGCCGGCGCTGTGCAGCTCTACGACCGCCGATCCAGATTCAGCCCACTTGACCAAGAGCAGACGACCAACCAACATTGTTTCATTTTCATAGTGGGCGAGCCACAACAGATTTTCCCTGTGTAACTTCTGTGAGCTTTGATACATCCGGCTTCGCACCTACGTGCTCCTCAGTACAAAGTTGTGTATTCACGTTATTATTTTGTTGTGATATAGTAAAACCACTTTTACTTTAATTGCAGTACCGAGTGTTCTACCTCACCTGCTCCTCCTAGCTTCCTATATTCGGCCTACCCTTCAGTTTTCAGGAGCAGACCCACGCGCCGCCTTCCAGGCGGGATACAAAATAAAGTTAACTTAAACTAACTTAAGCTAAGGACAACACACACATATTCATACCAGAGGGAGGACTCGAACCTTCGACGGGGGGAGTCGCACGAACTGTGACAAGACGCCTCGCCGGCCGAAGTGGCCGTGCGGTTCTAGGCGCTATAGTCTGGAGCCGAGAGACCGCTACGGTTGCAGGTTCGAATCCTGCCTCGGGCATGGATGTGTGGGATGTCCTTAGGTTAGTTGGGTTTAATTAATTCCAAGTTCTAGGCGACTGATGACCTTAGAAGTGAAGTCGCATTGTGCTCAGAGCCATTTGAATCATCTGAACAAGACGCCTCAGACAGCACGGCTACCCTGCGCGGCTTCCCACAGTAGGGACTCACTGTTTATTTTAATTATCCTTTCATAGTCCTTCCCTGCGGTATAGATGAAGATATTCTGCCCTCGAGAGGGTCTCATGTACCTAAGAAATTTCAGGTCCTCTTCCCACGAACCATGGACCTTGCTGTTGGTGGGGAGGCTTGCGTGCCTCAGCGATACAGATAGCCTTACCGTAGGTGCAACCACAACGGAGGGGTATCTGTTGAGAGGCCAGACAAACGTGTGGTTCCTGAAGAGGGCAGCAGCCTTTTCAGTAGTTGCAGGGGCAACAGTCTGGATGATTGACTGATACGACCTTGTATCATTAACCAAACGGCCTTGCTATGCTGCTACTGCAAACGACTGAAAGCAAGGAGAAACTACAGCCGTAATTTTTCCCGAGGGCATGCAGCTCTACTGTAAGGTTAAATGATGATGGCGTCCTCTTGGGTAAAATATTTGGAGGTAAAATTGTCCCCCAAATCGGATCTCCGGGCGGGGACTACTCAGGAGAACGCCGTTAGCAGGAGAAACAAAGCTGGCATTCTAAGGATTGGAGCGTGGAACGTCAGATCCCTTAATCGGGCAGGTGGGTTAAAAAATTTAAAGAGGCCAATTGGTAAGCTCAAGTTAGATATAGTGGGAATTAGTGAAGCTAGTGAAGCTTGGTGGCAGAAGGAACAGGGCTCCTGGTGAGGTGAATACAGAGTTATAAATACAAAATCAAATAAGGGTAATGCAGGAGTAGTTTTAATAAAGAAAAAAATATAGGCACACGGATAAGCTACTGTGAACAGCATAGGTATACACGAAGTCTACACCTACCACATTAGTACAAGTTTATATGGCAGCTAGCTCCGCAGATAATGAGGCGGTTGAAGAAACGTATGATGAGATGAAAGAAATTATTCACATAGTTAAGCGAGACGAAAGTTAATAGTCATGGGGGACTGGAATTCGATAGTACGAAAAGGAAGAGAAGGGAAAGTATAAAGTGAATATGGACTAGAGGAAAGGAATGAAAGAGGAAGCCGCCTGGTAGAATTTTGCACTCAGCATACCTTAATCATAGGTAACACTTGGTTTGGGAATCATGATAGAATGTTGTATACGTGGAAGAGACCTGAAGATATCGGAAGGTTTCAGATTGATTATATAATGGTAAGGCAGAGATTTCGGAACCAGGTTTAAAATTTTAAGACACCTCCAGGGGCAGATGTGGACTCTGACCACAATTTATTGGTTATGAACTTCAGATTAAAACTGAAGAAACTGCAAAAACGTAGAAATTTAAGGAGATGGGATTTAGATAAACTGAAAGAACTAGAGGCTGTAGAGAGTTTCAGAGGGAGCATTAGGCAGCGATAGGCAAGAACAGGGAAAGGAATACAATAGAAGAAGAATGGAAATGCCGTGGGGCTAGGGCCTCCCGTCGGGCAGACCGTTCGCGTGGTGCAAGTCTTTCAAGTTGACGCCACTTCGGCGACTTGCGTGTCGATGGGGATGAAATGATGATGATAAGGACAACATAACACCCAGTCCCTGAGCGGGGAAAATCTCCGACCCAGCCAGGAATCGAACCCGGGCTGTCAGGTATGACATTCCCTCGCGCTGACCACTCAGCTACGAGGGGCGGACGGAACAATGGGTAGCTTTGAGACATGAAATAGTGAAGGCAGCGGAGGACCAATTAGGTAAAAAGATGAGAGCTAGTAGAAATCCTTGGGTAACATAAGAGATATTGAATTTAATTGATGAGAGGAGAAAATATAAAAATGAAGTAAATGAAGCAGGCAGGAGGGAACACAAACGTCTAAAAAATGAGATTGACGGGAATTGTAGTATGGTTATGCAGGAACTGCTAGAAGACAAATGTAAGGATGTAGAAGCATGTATCACGAGGGTTAACATATATGCTACCTGCAGGGATATTAAGCGGATCTTTGGAGAAAAGAGAGCCACATGTATGAGTATGAAGAGTTCAGATAGAAAAGCAGCCCTAAGCAAAGAAGGAAAAGCAGAAAGTTGGAATGAGTATACACAGAGTTTATACAAGGGAGATGTACTTGAGGGCAAAAAGAATTTGTACAGAAAGAATTTTACAGAGCACTGAGAGACCTAAGCTGAAACAAGACCCCGGGAGTAGACAACATTCCGTTAGAGCTACTGATAACCTTGGGTGAGCCAACCATGACAAAACTCCTACATCTGGTGAGCAAGATGTACTTGACAGGGGAAATACCCTCAGACTTCAAGAAGAATACAATAATTCCAATTTCAAA
This sequence comes from Schistocerca gregaria, assembly GCF_023897955.1. NCBI lineage: Eukaryota > Metazoa > Arthropoda > Insecta > Orthoptera > Acrididae > Schistocerca > Schistocerca gregaria. Next base: position 414,460,542 of record NC_064931.1, on the reverse strand, counting down.
GAAAGCAGGTGATGACAGGTGTAAAAAGGTACTGAACTATCAGTTCAATAAGTCACAGTTGCAAAATAATAACACGAATTTTTTACGGAAGAATGACAAAACTGGTAGAAGCCGACCTCGGGGAATACCAGTTTATTATAGAGAAATGTAGGGACACGAGAGGGAATACTGACCCTACCACTTATCACAGCAAATAGGTTAAGGAAAGGCAAACTTACGTTTATAGCATTCGTGGACTTAAAGAAGGCTTTTGACAATGTTGAGTGGAATACTCCCTTTGAAATTTTGAAGATGGCAGAGGTAAAATACAGGGAGCGAAAGGTTATTTACAATTTGTACAGAAACCAGATGGGAGTTATAAGAGTCCAGGGGCACGAAAGGGAAGCAGTGGTTGAGAAGGGAGTGAGACAGTGCTGTAGCCTGTCCCCGATGTTATTCTATCTGTATATTAACCAAACAATAAAGGAAACAAAAGAAAACTCTAGATTAGGAATTAAAGTCCAGGGAGAAGAAATAAAAACTTCGAGCTTTGCTAATGATACTATAATTTTGTCAGAGACAGCAAAGTACTTGGAAGAGCAGCTGGACGGAATGGACAATGACTTGAAAGGAGGGTATAAGACGAAATTCAACAAAAGCAAAACGAGGATAATGGAATGTAGTCGAATTAAAACAGGTGATAATGAGGGAATTAGATTAGTAAATGAGAGATTTAAAGTAGTAGATGAGTTTTGCTATTTGAGCAGCAAAATAACTGATGATGGTCGAAGAAGAGAGGTTATAAAATATAGACTGGCTATGGAAAGAAAAGCATTTCTGAAGAAGAGAAATTTGTTAACGTCGAGTATAGATTTAATTGCCAGGAAGTCTTTTCTGAAAGTATTTGTGTGGAGCGTAGCCATGTATGGAAGTGAAACATGGACGATAAACAGTTTAGACAAGAAGGAAATAGAAGCTTTCGAAATGTAGTGCTACAGAAGAATGCTGAAGATTAAATGAGTAGATCACGTTACTTATGAGGAGGTACTGAATAGAGTTGGGGAGAAGCAAAATTTGTGGCGCAACCTGACTAGAAGAAGAGATCGGTAGTAGGACAAATTCTGAGGCATCCAGGGATATCTAATTTAGTACACGAGGGAAGCGTGATGGGTAAAAGTCTTAGAAGCAGACCAAGAGGTGAATACAGTAAGCAGATTCAGAAAGGTGTAGGTTGCAGTAGTTACTCGGAGATGAAGAGGCTTGCACATAATAGAGTATCACGGAGAGCTACATCCAGTCAGTCTTCGGACTGAAGGCCACAACAGCGACACGTACAGAGCATGTATCTCGTACATTAAAACCGAAATCAGAATCAACAGTGCCGAAAAACGAGATCTGATCTCAAATTTCGATAATGTGAGTTTCGTCAAATTTCATGTATGTTACCGTCCGCGTCGGGAATGGCATATGTTCTGCGCACCAGAGTCCTAAGGGCACCATTGGTTTCGGGAAATAGGGAAGAAAGAGAGAGAGAGAGAGGCGGAGGCGGAGGCGGTAAAAAAAGGCGTTTTTCATTGCGTTTAAGCAATGTTCGGCTACCGCGGATTTTTCCGGCTGTTGTAGCCTCATATGATGGCAATGTTCCACGCAAAGGTCATGAACTCTGCGAATCGAACGGCCGATGGAAGCCTTCTCACATTGACGCGGTGTTTTGTATTCACCAGACTTCCTAAGCCTCAAATCACCTTTGACAGAGCTGAGTAGTGCCCTAATTTTGGAAGGTGTACGGAACACACTCTTAACGTTAAAACTCCCTAACATTATTCCAGCCTTAAAAGATATACCCCCAGCATACGGAATGAAGGCTACCGATCTATGCTTCTCTTCATGCACCTACGGTGATGGTCTAAACTCCATAGCCGTGCGGCCTTAGGCGTCTTGTCACGGCTCCCCCCGTCGGACGTTCGAGTTCTCCCTCGGGCATGGGTGTGTGTGTCGTCTTTAGCGTAAGTTAGTTTAAGATAGATTAAGTAGTGCGTAAGCTTAGGGACCGATGGCCTAAGTAGTTTGGTCCCATAAGATCTTACCACAAAAATCCGAATTCTATAGCCCGACGAATTTGCTTCTCACAGTGTCAATTCTCCTAAAAAACAGCCATCAAATGAGCAAGTTCCTGGGATAAACCGTCAGCGTCGGGAGTATCATATGTTCTGCGCACCAGAGTCCTAAGGACACCATTGGTTTCGGGAAATAGGGAAGAAAGAGAGAGAGAGGCGGAGGCGGCGGCGGTAAAAAGAAAATGACGTTTTTCATTGCGGCAAGATCTTTTCACGAAATGTCAATCACCAACTTGCTCCTCTGAATGCGCTAACATCTTATTTTCGGCAACTTAATAGGGAGAAAAGCTCATCATAATAAAATAACAAAAATGGGGGGCCCTACGGGTAAGCGAAAATGTTTCGAGCTCTGTTAGGAAGTGGAATAATAATAATGGCGAGAGACGAGTGCCTCCCGTCGGGTAGATCGCTCGCCTGGTGCAAGTCTTTCGCTTTGACGCCTCTTCGGTGACTTGCGTGTCGACGGGGATGAAATGATGATGATTAGGACAACACAACACCGAGTCCCTGGCCTAAGAAAAACTCTGATCCAGCCGGGAATCGAACCCGGGCCCACGGACTGACAGTCCGTCGCGCTGACCACTCAGCTAGCGGTGGCGGACGGGAAGTGGACGGTACACAAATATTCTGAAGGTAGTTGTATGAGCCCTCTGCCAGGCACTTAAGTGTGAATTGCATAGCAGCCATGTCAACGTAGATGTAGATGTGCCATCTGGTTCTAAAGATATCCTTCCTGCATTCGTCTCTTTTGTTACTACACACTAAAGACATTGTTGATATATTTTCTTTGTCTTCATTACCTTCGTAGAAAGCTTTTGCATTTTCCATATTGTTGACGCTTGATTTATATCAGTCAGTATTTAGCTGTCTTTCATTTTACTGATTTTGTGACGAAATCGTCTCCAAAGACGACTGCCTAGCAGTTACGCTAATATTTCTGAAGATTGCAACACCCAAAAAAATTGCGAAGGCATTGGCTATTAAAAAAGGGAACAAACACGTAACTTATTTGTACATACAATCCTTAGTTACATTGCGACATTACTGTTCCATATAGTCACTACCTAAATTCAAATATTTGTCATAGCGTGACACCAGCTTTTTTCTCTTTTCATCTGGTGCTTCAGCCAGTTGTTGACAGCACCCTTGAGCTCATCGTCAGTCGTGTAGCCAGTCACGCCTTCATCATGAGGAAGACACGAAAGTCGCTTGGTTCCACGTCCGAACTATAGTGAGGATGTTAAAATATCATCCTCATACGTACGGTACAATCGACGATGAACTTTGGCAGTACTGAATCCAGCTTACATGAAACAAACGGCAGAGCGCACCATACAGCTAGCGGTAGATGCAATAACCATTCATTTCAATCCGTTCCTACCATACTGTCGTACGAAGCAAACAGCTTACTAGCGCAACGTGACCTTCAAAGTCTCCTTTTCCAACCATGCAAATGCTGTAAAGCTATAAACATTGGTTTGGTTCAAAAATGGTTCAAATGGCTTTGAGCACTATGGGACTTAACATCTGAGGTCATCAGTCCCCTATAACTTAGAACTACTTAAACCTAACCAACCTAAGGACATCACACACATCCTTGCCTGAGGCAGGACTCGAACCTGCGACTGTACCGGTCGCGCAGTTCCAGACTGAAGCGCCTAGAACCGCTAGGCCATAACGGCCGGACATTGGTTTGGATTTAATAGCCGATCGGAGGTTAATTTATGAACAGCTTCCGTTCCCGAATGAACCAATACTCGGAGATTATGTAGAGCAGTAGATCAGAAGTACAAATTTCAGATTCTATAGACGTTGTATACAATGTTGTAAGTGAAAAGTTAATATTGGTGATAAAAATAGCACCACTGCTGTATTTTGAGAACGTCTTTATTCTTCACACGAATGATTTCGGCGGCACATTATCACCATCCTAAACCCCACCACTGCCAAAAAGGGCGTTTGATTTCCTTGGCGCATTTACTGTGGGAGCCTTGTTACTAGTACACTTGCGGTAGCTAAAGAGAGCTAACCCACGTGTGCTAGTAACAAGGCTCCCACAGTAAATGCGCCAAGGAAATCAAATACTCATTTAGCAATGGCGGGGCCTGAGGATGGCGGTAATGTGCCGCCGAAACTAGTCGTGTGAAGAATAAAGACATTTCCATGATACAGCTGTGGTGGCACTTTTTCTCATATATATCATCAGCTGAAGTCCCTCGTCCATGTAGTGGGAGGGACATCCATAAATTTAATTTTAGTAAAGTGAACATATGTCTGTGCTACAACTAGCCACCTCCTAACCACCCCTCCTGCGTGGGTGAGGTCAACTTTCTATTTTCAAATGGGAACTTCCCATTTTATTGCATATTCGGATTCTACGTCCTTAAATATCTACAGTTTACTCAAATCATCATTTTCCATTCGTAGTAGATACCACCGTAATCTACAAATACCAACTATGCCAGTTTTTGCAATTAAGAACGGACAAATTTAATTCTATATTTGACTTACGATGTAAATGTAGACCTAAATGTAGACCTTTGTGTTTAGCAGTTGATATTTATTTTAAATTTATTTTGGCGTTGCAAATTTGATTGTACGATATGGTCAACTGTTTCAGTGTCTGATTAGAAACTAAGTGTAGCGTCAGCTGGAAACAACAATGTGGATGTAATAGTTTTCTGTTCCAGTCGGAATGCTTGATATATGTATAGCAGTGAACTCTTTTTGGCTCTCACCTCTGGTGTGCTTGATTTCGGTGAGTACCCATGGCAGGTGCGCCTGCCACTACCGCTTCATGGACTTTTCACCTTATTAGAATGGTTGTGATTTGTATTCAGCCGGTAGCCGCGTAGCGACCAGCGCGAGAGTTACGACGGTTGGATGGAAACACACACCGTTAGTCACCCTGATGGCGGGGTTCGAGGGCGGCCACCGAAATCAAGCAATCCGATGGTTTGTGGACTCACCACAATCACCACCACAGAGAACAGAAAACAATGTTAGCATACAAGTAGCTTATTTACCAGATATGTCGATGTCTACCCATGTTATTCGTACTGTACAATCACATTTGCAAGACTCAAGTAATGTTTCCACATTAATATCAACGGTTAGAACAGTAAATGAAACGTAGAATCACGTGCGTCGGTTCTTAATCGTGAAATCACGTATATTTGTAATTTAGTATTTTATTCGTCTTCAGCAACTGTTGTCGTATATAATGAAATAATAAGCAACTAGCTGCATACAAGAAACTTAATTCCTTTGGCGGTTTCGGGCACTTAGTGTCCTTCTTCAGGAATAACCTACCGAAAAAAGGTACTAAGTGCCCAAACCAGTAAAGACATTAGTTTTTTTATGCAGTTGGTTGCTTATTATTTCATTATATACTTGTTATTTGTCGATTACAGCGAATATGCAAGAAACATGGGAGGTCAGGCGGTGGCTAGTTGTAGCTCATACACACTTAACATTTACTATTATTAACTTCTCACGTAGGACATTTTTTTTCGTACGATGCGTCGTTCTCGAGATATTTAGTGGTCTCAAGTTAAAACAAACACCTGTACGCTTAGGTCGAGAAGCCACTGGACAGGTAACTGTTGGGCCAAGCTCAGCAAGTGAAAACCTATCGAACAAAGTGACAACGTGAGTGCAAGTGTTTGTACGCTTTGTTATGCTAACGATAATAGGTCTGTCGTACCGTAGCGTTTTGCTGTGTACAGGACATGCTGCTACGATTGTGAAGTGGATGTGGAAGGAATTACTAAAAGACTGTCATTCAGCAGTGACTTGGTGCTATGCCGCATAATGTGACGATATCATGGGATGACCGCCATCTTGTTTGCGTGACTGTCACGGACACTACAGGTTTTGTCTCGGCGCTTGCCCGCTGCCAGGAATTTGCGCACATCTACGTCTATCATTCATCCAGGTTTTATGTCGAAAGGACTGGTGGTTCTGAAACCATTTCGTCGGGTTCCATTGTAATGAATATGTCGTGACAAATGAAAATTTGTGCCCGAGCGAGATCCGAACACCGAATTCCTGCTTATCAGAAACACATGTCGCATCCATTAGGATATCTTAGTGCATTTCAAAAAAATGGTTCAAATGGCTCTGAGCACTATGGGACTCAACTGCTGTGGTCATCAGTCCCCTAGAACTTAGAACTACTTAAACCTAACTAACCTAAGGACATCACACACATCCATGCCCGAGGCAGGATTCGAACCTGCGACCGTAGCAGTCGCACGGTTTAGTGCATTTCTAAGTCACGCAATCACTGATATTGCCACCTAATACTTGCTTAAACTCATCAGTCTAGTTAGGCGTTACAGTGGTTATCACACCACTACTCGCATTCGAAATGATGGCAGGTGCAATTCCCGTCCAGCAATTGAGATTTAGTTTCTGGGTAGTGTCCCTAAAACACACTGACGAATCGCTTTTGGAAGGATTAAAATTCAAATTCCAGTTCAGTCAGACAGACTTGGGTTTTCCATGACTTCCCCAATTCGCTTAATGTGAATCACCGGACGGTTTCGTTGAAAGATCAAGAGCGACTTCTTTCCTCATTCTTTTCAATCCGAGAATGTGCTCTGCCTCTAATGATAGTATCGTCAACGAGCCGCTAAATCCAAATTACGTGAGGTGACACGGTAGTAGGGCTCTGAGCTCATATATGAGAGGAAAGAATGTCAAACCTCAGTGCGTCCACCCAGATTTGGGTATTACGTTGTTTCCCCAAATAGCAAGTTCAAGTATATTTCCCTTCAACAGAACGTCACCGATTTATTTCTCCAATCTGAATTCTCTAATGGCCTTGTATTCGAGATATTGAACCCCAATCTTCTCAATGTCCTCTAATAATAAGTCATTCTTCTCATCTGATACACGCCTACTTAAAATCTCGGCTCTTGGTTCTGACTTTATTCACCCACAAAATGTTCATTTTACCTAATTATGGTAAATTTCTTTCGATTTTTCATTTACATTACTAGAGTTCCCTAAGGAGAACCGGTATCTATAACTTATATCTACTGTTAGTTGACACGATTTATATGCCGTATTTGTATCTCAGATAAATTGAATTTGATTATAGATTACCTAATTTAATCTGAGTTCTAAAGACTAACATGTGTTGATCATAGCTGCAGCTTTCTCTGATACCTCGTAATGGTCGATATGAAGTCTGCTGCAGAAATATCAGTGTGAACAGCGATGAAAAATTTATGCAGAATATAAAAAAATACTGTATTTTGTCCAGGAAGATAGCTTTTTAAGTTTTCTGATCATCGGTAGAAGTTCCGGAACTCACAGCATTTATGTTATTTTTAGAGGAAGGTAGTTAATTAGTGAGCACTTTCCAGAATAATTTGCCTCCGATAGATCTTGGTTGTCCTCATTGCCCTTTCAAAACACTGTAATAATGTTGACGGGTGTAATTCTGCATGAGCACCTAAATTGCACAGAACAGTCACACAAAACATGAGATCTCTCTCTAGCTAGTATGCAACAAAAATTTAAGGAAATACTTCTACCTCATTTGATGGAAGAACTGGTTCATTCATTATGTCTGTCGAATCTCTACCACTGTGGTGAAGATCAACACGGCATGCTTAGCGTAAACTCCACACGACTGGAACTGACAATTAATGCTTGCGTAATATGTATGTACAGCGTGAGTCAGGACGAAAGGTACCTGCCTTGAACAGTGATAATATTTGTGATTCTGAACAAAAAACTTCGTATGGAAATATGTCCTATTCAGAATGGTTTCCGAGAGAGAACAGATTTAACGTACATTGTTATTTAATTTATATATTATTCAGACATTGCATTATTTACAACGTACTACAGTAGTGTAGATGAAGTTGAAACGAACAGTTTGATACAGATCACTTGTAGTCGGAAAACTACCTGAAATTAGCATACAAAAACTACCTAAGCTACAGCGCACGTGCGTGGCACGAGATTTTCAATATTCTCGGGCTCTCTTTGCGTCAACTATTAGTCCTAGAAAAAATATGAATACGCTCTTTTTGTAGGATATTTAATGTAATTTAATTTTCTACTGCCACACGTCTTCGCTGGAGGGTGCGCTTTTCCAGTTATTGAAGAAAAACGTGCAAAAGTAACATTAAATGTATTCTATCTCGAAAACCATTCGGAACAGGGCATCTGCCTATAGGAAATGTTTTGTTTAGAATCGTTAATACCATCACCCGTCAAAGCATGTACCTTTCTTCCAGACTCACCGTATATGTATCTATGTACGTACGCATCTACAGAGTGTTTCAAAAATGACCGGTATATTTGAAACGGCAATACAAACTAAACGAGCAGCGATAGAAATACACCGTTTGTTGCAATATGCTTGAGACAACAGTACATTTTCAGGCAGACAAACTTTCGAAATTACAGTAGTTACAATTTTCAACAACAGATGGCGCTGCGGTCTGGGAAACACTATAGTACGATATTTTCCACATATCCACCATGCGTAGCAATAATATGGCGTAGTCTCTGAATGAAATTACCCGAAACCTTTGACAACGTGTCTGGCGGAATGGCTTCACATGCAGGTGAGATGTACTGCTTCAGCTGTTCAATTGTTTCTGGATTCTGGCGGTACACCTGGTCTTTCACGTGTCCCCACAGAAAGAAGTCACAGGGGTTCATGTCTGGCGAATAGGGAGGCCAATCCACGCCCCTCCTGTATGTTTCACATTGCCCAAACCAATCACACGATCATCGAAATATTCATTCAGGAAATTAAAGACGTCGGCCGTGCGATGTGTCCAGGCACCATCTTGCATAAACCACGAGGTGTTCGCAGTGTCGTCTAAGGCAGTTTGTACCGCCACAAATTCAGGAAGAATGTCCAGATAACGTGATGCAGTAATCGTTTCGGATCTGAAAAATGGGCCAATGATTCCTTTGGAAGAAATGGCGGCCCAGACCAATACTTTTTGAGGATGCAGGGACGATGGGACTGCAACATGGGGCTTTTCGGTTCCCCATATGCGCCAGTTCTGTTTATTGACGAAGCCGTCCAGGTAAAAATAAGCTTCGTCAGTAAACCAAATGCTGCCCAAATGCATATCGCCGTCATCAATCCTGTGCAGCAATGGTAGCGGCGCTGAGGGGTTGCCGCGTTTGAATTTTGTATGGATAGAGGTGTAAACTCTGGCACATGAGACGATACGTGGACGTTGGCGTCATTTGGACCGCAGCTGCAACACGGCGAACGGAAACCCGAGGCCGCTGTTGGATCACCTGCTGCACTAGCTGCGCGTTGCCCTCTGTGGTTGCCGTACGCGGTCGCCCTACCTTTCCAGCACGTTCATCCGTCCATTGAAATTTTTCAAACAGATCCTTTATTGTATCGCTTTTCGGTCCTTTGGTTACATTAAACCTCCATTGAAAACTTCGTCTTGTTGCAACAACACTGTGTTCTAGGCGGCGGAATTCCAACACCAGAAAAATCCTCTGTTCTAAGGAATAAACCATGTTGTCCACAGCACAATTGCAGGTTGTGAACAGCACACGCTTACAGCAGAAAGACGACGTACAGAATGGCGCACGCACAGACTGCGTTGTCTTCTATATCTTTCACATCACTTGCAGAGCCATCTGTTGTTGAAAATTGTAAGTACTGTAATTTCGAAAGTTTGTCCGCCTGAAAATGTACTGTTGTACCAAGCATATTGCAACAAACGGTGTATTTCTATCGCTGTTCGTTTAGTTTTTATTGCCGTTTCAAATATAGAGGTCATTTTTGAAACACCCTGTATGTCTGTGTGTAACATTCGGTTGTTTTATTATGTCAGTGTGCTCAATAATCATGGTTTACATGCTCTGGGTGCTGCACTGATTTCTTATTCACTGCACTCTAGTACACCTGTTCTTGCATTTCACCTATAATCATTGTATAGCGTATGGATAAGATCTGAAACGCCCAGCGCCTTGGCTATATCCAAGCGTAACTGTACTCTACGCTTCTATGACAACCATACACCTGCTGAACAATCTACTCACCAATCTTCACGAGATCCAAAACTCTAATCATTACGGGGAAGAGTAGAGCACTTCCTGTTTTCATTGACGTATCTTCGCATTCGATGTATCCAAGCTGTCTTCTTCGTGCCCAGAAAAAAACAAGTCCCGTTGCCAACAGCACCTCAGCTTTCGTCTCCACTATCTTCTTTTCCAATTTTTTTTATAAAATATGCCCTGATGTTTTTCCTCATTTTCTCTCTTGGTAACGTTTATCTATTGTTCGTCAGTCCTGAACATACTACTTAACTTCTACTCCAGATTTGACTCTCTTGGTAATGCCATCATGCCTTCCTGTTGGTATGTTATAACACCCATTTGACCAGAACATTGTGTAATCAGTAACACACTTATAAAAATGTTGATAAGGACTGATGTAATAACAATAATAACTACGTGATTACAGTATCTATTTTAATAAAAACCATTAATAATATGTATCAACCAATACATTTGAGAATTCTACGGTCTTGGTCATATTTTATTTTATTGTTCTGACAAACTTGCCCGTCATTTATGAGAAATTTTGCTGCATGAAAATTTTTCGTGTCAATGACTGTGTAGTAATTTAATATTATTGTTGTTATAATTATTGATTCTGTACTTGTAACTGTGAAGCCTTGGTTCAAATGGCTCTTGGCACTATGCAACTTAACTTCTGAGGTCATCAGTTGCTTATAACTTAGAACTAATTAAAACTAACTAACCTAAGGACATCACACACAGCCATGCCCGAGGCAGGATTCGAACCTGCGACCGTAGCGGTCGCTCGGCTCCAGACTATAGCGCCTAGAACCTCACGGCCACTCCGGCCGGCTAACTGTGAAGATCGATTATTATTTGCAGTTGTATTTTGTTTGCTAACACTGTAAGAAAATCCACTGGATAGGAACACAACATTAAGGATTAATATTGGCAAGTAGAACAAATGCTTAGATCAGTAAATTGTTTTTTCAGGAAATCAACTACTCCAAATTATATATTGCATAACTCGTAATAATTATGACAGTGCCAAATTCGTAGCCACTTTAGAAACAAACATTGAACGTCGTAAGTCATGTACGGGGCAATTCACACTGCAAAAGTTATTGAAGGACGCCACTAAAACATAAAAAGTTTTCATAACGTCTTGCATACACATTATCACGGCAACCAACAGGTTAGAGTGTCGGTGCGCAGCGCAATTTTGAGGTAACGGCGGTGATTTCTGGCAAACTTCAAAACTTATAAAGAAGTTTGAAGTACCTATTGATCTGCTATCAAGCGAAAATGGCTCCAAGAGGTTTTCTCCGGTAATAGGTTTTGAGCCGTGTCGGCGACCTTCTTGAAATATGCCATGCCACGTAAAGTTATACACTCAGCTATCAATTACACAACAGGAAAATCTATTACTATCTTTAACTAACCTCTTTATGTTTCAGTTGTTTAGAAAATAATATGTGAAGTACTCCAGAAATTTTATTTACGAAAATGTGCTACAGCTTGTTGTGTGCTATTGTGGCACAAAAATTTAGCTATAAAACAACGCAAGAAAACAGAGATAAGAGAAAAATGAAAACCCTTATGATTATTTGTTAAATCAGTAACAAAAATTATATTTTCTTTCTGAATACTTAGAAAGGAAAGTGTAATGTAAATACTAAAGTAGGATACATCACTTTTCAGTATGTCAGCACTTAAATATTTTGTACATTACAGGCTTGAATTAAGTAAAGATTATTCTTAGCACTCTCCTCTCCTTAAAAGTAATCATATCAACACTAACGTCGCAATAACTACTTTCTAGTTCTAACAAACATGTAACTAAGTATGGAGGTGAAATATAATTTTAAAATGTTAGCTCTGAAGCTATCATGGTGAATAGTTTAACAGAGTGTCACAATGCGTCATGACCGTCACACATAATAATATAAGCTATTGTGCACACAATGCGTTCACCATGGTGAGGGTGCACAGAAAAGTAAAGGATTAAAAAATATATTAAAAAATATAGAGCATCTACTGCTTGTATATCCGTAGGAACGTGTACACACAAACTGCGCAGCAACATTTCATTATCATGTGTGACTATCTTTACTGAGTTCGAATGCATCGTGATACTTCGTGTAACCATCCAGTGTTATGAAAGTATTTTGGCGCTCGTTTTTACTAGATTAATTTTTATTACTTGAAAATTGCCTATTTAGCTGAAAGTGGCAAATAATGTTGGTGCACTAAACAAGATTCTTGCAGATAAATCTCCTAAATTTAAGTGTGTGTACAATATGCGATGCAAATGTTTTAAAAGAGAGAGAGAATTCGCTTCTTAATGATACTTTATACAGAATAAACCACTTCAAAGAGCAGCAGTGTCTTTTAGAGTTTAACTAAATCATTCCACATAATGTCAAACAATACCTACATTTGCAACAAGAGATGAAAGAAGTGATATACAATTATTATTTATGTAGCCTCCAAAATACTAGTGTGGTAACGACACCCTGAAAGTAATACTTCATTTACGTACTGTGTAAGGCGTGCGAAATAGAAATGTGTGACTATTGGAATAGGCGGTAACAGGAGCGTGTAGCAGGCTAGGGCTACAAATTGAAGTTTCTGGCGGAGAGGACGTAAGAGCCTGCTGGAGGCTCATTTCCTGTCTCACCGTCGCTTAATGCGGTTCTCCACCCACCAGCCCGCAGAACCAGGCTTTCTTGTTGTTTGCTGTCTTCTGTTTCCATCCTTGGGCGTTTTCAGCTAGCCACTCAGCCTCTGAATCTTTCGTCAACTGCACCCTACTGAAAGCCTGCAAATACTCCAGACAGTTAGTTACCTTGTAACCAACAAAGTAAGATCTCAATGAATGTGATGCAGCACTGTGAGAGAGTATATTAGATCAGTTGAACACCAGACCCCAAAACTGCATGGTCTTCTGCGAACTATACTGGAATTACATGTTTCCAAACTGGGAAATTACCTTTTGAAATATGGTTCCCGTTATTTCTCATTAATTGTTTTTTGGTATAGTGTAAACAAATATTGCCGTGAACATTTTGCACGTAAAGTAAATTTTTATTTGTTTCTTTGGGATCTGAGCATGGATTCTGTTATTCATCAAGTTGTTAACAACACTGATCTACAAAAACGAATTTTTTCTCTGTGATTTTAATCAAAGCAGTTTATCTTTGTGGTTTAGAACGCGGTGAATATCACATTATCATTACGAATTATGACTTAAGTGTTTTTGTATTAGGGGTGATCAAAAAATTTCCGTTTGAGGGCGTTGCTACAGGTGTATGCAACATAGCGCAGCTACGATGCGGGTATATAAGCACCGACATGTAGGCAATGGATTAGTGTGGCGTTGGCGTCTTTCCGATGTACGAATGAATGTGGAAACGTCAACTATGGCGGCGTCTTTATCATATCTGTCCAAACAGGACCAACGTAATGTTATTCTTTTCTTGCTCACCGAAGGACAAACACCGGTACACATCCATCGGAGAATGTAGAATGTGTATGGGTCAGCTTGTCTCTCGAAAACCACAGTTGTGGAATTATGCACCAAATTCACGATAACGCACGTCCCCATATCGCAAATGTCGTAACGCAGAGGTTACACCAACACAAGTGGGAGACAGTCGACCAGCCATCCTGTAAACGTGTCCTCTCCCTATGCGATTATCACGCCTTCGGTACTTTAAAAGAGGCTCTGAAGTGTCGACGATTCTTGTCGGACGAGGATGTGCAACAGGCTTCTTCACGCAGCAGAACACGGCGTTCTACCAAACGGGTTTCTTTAACCTGGTGCCTTGGTGGAATCATTGACTCAATGATTTCAGCGATTTTTACGGAATGGTATACTGATATTGGACTTAACGCTCTTCGAATGAAAACTATTTGATTGCCCCTTTCATAATTTTTAAAATTAACATTATAGACGTAGAGATTTGTTTACTTCCTTATCTTTCCTCAGAGCAATATCCTTGAAGACTCAATGGCTCCGTTTGTCGTATTTAAGCTAATCCTAATGATTTTGTGATGAATATAATCTAGTAATCAACTAACATCGAGTCACACTCTTTCCCTAGTACCTTCCTCCCACCATCGAAAGTATTTGGTTGAAGTGTTTCTCCTTTCCCCCTCCTTGTCACCTACAAAACATAATTTTCTTCTTCCAGCAAACTTTATGAATACTTGAAACATTTCTGCTCTCTTGTGAAAATGTTATTGGGATGTTCAGTTTCGGTCTGTATGTGAATGAACGGACTGACATAAGCGCTTCCTTTATTTTGTCGTAAGTGGGAGGTAGTAATTTATTATGCACAAGCAAAAATGTTTTATCATTCTTATTCACAGCATTTACAAAAAAAGAAAATCCAGAATGTCTAGTTTTTACATGAAGAGCAGGGAGCTGATCTTTGCTTAATTCTGCAAGTAGTCAACTGATAACGTTATGAGTTCTAGGCTCAAATGATTGATGTGTAGGCTAATCTCTTGTCTTGGCACTGTCGTCTCACAGGCCCAAGAACCATTCAGATATGGTTTAATGTTCATGGAAGCCAAATATTATTGCAACGTATCTCATATTACAGCAATCTTTCCCTTCCACGTACACTGAAGAGAGAAAGAAACTGGTACGCCTGCCTAATGTCGTGCAACTCTTCCCCCCCCCCCCCCCCCCCCCCCCTCCCGAGCACGCAGAAGTGCCACAACACGACGTGGCGTGGACTCGACTAATGTCTGAAGTAGAGCTGGAGGGAAATGACACCATGAATCCCGCAGGGCTGTCCATAAATCCATAAGAATACGACAGGGGGGAGACCTCTTCTGAAAAACACGTTGCAAGACATCCCAGATATGCTCAGTAATGTTCGTATCTGGGGAGTTTGGTGGCCAGCGTTAGAGTTCAAACTCAGAAGAGTGTCCCTGGAAGTATGGGGTGTCGCGTTGTCTGAAGTAGAGCTGGAGGGAAATGACACCATGAATCCCGCAGGGCTGTCCATAAATCCATAAGAATACGACAGGGGGGAGACCTCTTCTGAAAAACACGTTGCAAGACATCCCAGATATGCTCAGTAATGTTCGTATCTGGGGAGTTTGGAGGCCAGCGTTAGAGTTCAAACTCAGAAGAGTGTCCCTGGAAGTATGGGGTGTCGCGTTGTCCTGCTGGAATTTCCCAAGTCTCTCGAAATGCACAATGGACATGAATGGATTCAGGTGATCGGGCAGGATGCTTACGTACGTGTCACCTGTCTGAGGCGTATCTAGACGTGTCAGCGGTCTTGTATCACTCCAACTGCACACCCCACACAATTACAGAGCATCCACCAGCTTGAACAGTTCCCTACTGATATGCAGCGTCCATGGATTCCTGAGGTATTCACGATACACTCGTGAAATGGTCGTAAGGGGAAATCCTCACTTCATCGCTACCTCGGAGATACTGTGTCCCACCGCTCGTGCTTTGTTAACTTACTTAAATCTTGATAACCTGCCATTGTAGCAGTAGTAACCGATCTAAAAACTGCGTCAGACACTTGTTGTCTTATATAGGCGTTGCCGACCGCACCGCCGTATTCTGTCTGTTTACGTGTCTCTGTATTTGAATACACATGGCTATAACAGTTTCTTTGGCGCTTCAGTGTATAATAGCTTACTCTGCATTACAGTTGCTGTGTAGACACTTACGTGCACCCGATATGAACAGCATTCGATGTACTGTGCTATGAAGGTGATGACAATTTCTTAGAAACTGCTGTTAATCGAAGATTTTCATTTCTGTTTCCATAATTATCCTAATTGATTTATTCAATAAAAACTAGCTTTGTTCGAGATATTTTTCATTTTTGGTGATATAATTCTATCAATATATTTCTTTATCTATTTTGGTTGACCATATAAACTTACAACCTATAAGATAGTTGTCCTCATTTATTATTTTTAAGTTAAGCCAGATGTTTTTCATCACCTTACTTTATCAAGCACGGCGTTCATCCGATCGTTTCGTCCCAGTCGTGCGAATCTCGTCTCGCAAAGTCTCAAAATCTTAAATATTGTTATAGCTGTTCTGAAGAAATTTCAGGTTTTTTTTTTCTCTCTGGGCCTATTTCTTGTACAGCTATCTTGACGTTCATGTATCATGAGCATTCGTTTGTATATTGCAGATGCGTTTCGTCTACTTGGAATCACTCGGTCTTCGTATACGACCACAAAACCGAACACTTCCTTTGCGCATTTTGTCTGTAATCTTTTTCTGTCTTAAAATGTATTTAACTTTTCAATTTTTTCCTTAATGCATTTTTATAAATTTTATTTAGTATATAGTGTAATTATATTCTCTCTTTTCCATTTAATTCCGCTAGTAAACATCTCTCACAGAAGAAAAGACGCTTACAGGATGGGGCAAATAATAGTGGCTCGGAGATCAGAGTTCCAGGGTACAAAGAAAGACAGCAGGGGAAAGGAAATGTAGTACTAACTCGACTATAGCAAGTGATGAATGTGACCACTTTTGGGCTCTGGTCAGCAAGTTGCTGAAGGCGGATGTAAGCTGGACTGCTGGAATTGCTGCAGCCTCATCCCAAATATTCTGTAGCTGTTATTGAAGACGATGAGGGTTGTTGCGATACACCTTAGATTTGAGGGCTCCCCACACAAAGTAATCGCACACTGACACATCAGGTGACGTGGGTGGGCAAACAGGGCCGCGACCAGACTGACCTCTGCTAACAACTCCACTCACACTGAGACAGCCCGCACTACGCTCCGAACCGCTGTGGATCACGTGGTGGGCGTATACTTGGTGTGCGCGTCACGGGGTATTGTTAGATGCACGTCCAACCATATCCACTCGTCTGGGCCACTTTTATTTCCCCCCCCCCCCCCTCAACCCTCCTCTCAACCCCCCCCCCCTCCCCGCTCACTGTAGTTACAGCTGCTATTTGCTGGAGATCTAACAATGGATTTTGCTATTTATTTCGTGTGGTTTGGGAAGCTGTTTCAGTTTCTTTCAAGATTTCTTTATCTAGCTCTTATCTGCTAACCACTTATACTGCTTGTTCATTCAGTACATTAATTTGTCCTGTTGTTGTTTCAGAATCTTCTGTAATTGTGACTATTTCATCTGAAAAAAAAGCTATACAGTCTATGTCCACACCATTCTTATTAGTCCAAATCCTGAAATGTTTAAAAATGCTCCAAGATATAAATCCCTTGCGCGATCCTTGTATTATATTTTCTAACACAGTTGAACAAGGGAGGTGAGAGCCCATCTCCCAATCATACCCCTGTTTTGATTTCAGTAAGTTTAGGGAAATATTCATGCAATTTTATTTAGGGTTTTGGGTCAATCAAGGTTAATCTTACTGACCCTATTACTGTTCCGTCAACTCATTTTTGCCAGTATATTAAATCACACATCCAGGTGTGCCCATTTGAATGCCCGCTATTGCATAATACTGCACCCACAGCCCTGTGCACGTAACATGGTGCACGTTTCCAGTAGTCATTCACCTGGATGATGCTGTATCCAGGCACGAACATCGACCTGGTGAAGCAAGAATTCAACTGACCAGGCGATAAGTTTCCATTGTTTTTATAGGAAGTGCCCAGACTCGCTGCTGTGTGATTTTAATTTTTAGTTCTTTTTCTTTCGCCACAGATCTGTTCCGGCTGAACCGACATTGTCGAGTGGCTTGTGGTGCAATGTCCGTGACATTACTTTCATTATTAATTTTTATGTCATGGTATAACATTGAGCATTGAGTGCTATTTATATCTTGTCTAGATGGATTGACATATATATGACACCGTTGGTACCTGTATTTTGACTGTCGTTCTAAATATGCTGAATAAAGATAATAATTAATTTGTTATGACAGTAACTTGAGAGTTTTACAAATACGATATCATGTGTTTACAAAGCATAAAATCTGTCATACTGATAGTATATACATTATTTGATTGCGCTTATCTCTATGGTTGCTTTATGTTCGTAGCAGTCTATGTTCATACCATTGTAGGTGCTACTAATTTGTAGGTGTTTATTGGGTAGGCGTTTTTTACTTGACGTATACTCTTTAGTTAACTTCTACTTTAGATAATTATTCGTAAACTATAACATTCTTATATGTATTGTATTGACACTCTGACATATGTTTCCACAGTGTGTACATGCGTAACAAAGTTAAGGTTCCATTTTGGTGTGTGTCATCTTTGGCTATACACTGCGCTTTGATTTTTTCCATTTTCTTTTTCGAGTAATTCAATATTATTTTTTTAAAAAAGTAGTACTGATGTTTAAGATCTGTCCGTTCGTTCCATATGTTTTATCGTTGGTTTTATATGTGTATATAAATTGATTGGTTGATATCGCTATTGCGAATGTGTTCTTTAAATTATGTGGAAAGTTTCTTCCAGTCTGGCTTATGTAGAAATTATTACAGCTGTTACATGTTATTTTGTATAGACCGGGACTAGCACAGATTGGTAGTTTTGTGTTACTTGATTGTAACTTCAGTTTGAGGCTGTTAGTGGTATGTAAAGTTAGATGTATATTCGTAGGTCTGAATAATGTGTTAATTTTGTACGAGAGTGGGGCCATATAAGCAGTTGATATGTATTTGATTTTCTTTCTAGATGTTGTTTCTTTCATTAGTCGTATTTCGCCGTGTACTGTATTCGTCTTGGGTGACACGTATTTTTTGCGTATCTTAGTGACGATGTTACGATCGGAATTGTTTTTATGTGCTTTATATGGGATTGCGTCTATCTCTTTTTGAATTATGTGTGCTTCTACTGAGGATTTTATAGTCTGTTAAGAGCATATGGAATGAAATTTCCGATGAGAAAATCGATTTTTGTGTGAAAATGTATTTCGAATTATTTAGAGCCTCCATTTTAACACAGTGTACAAAATATTGTGACGATGTTCATGGAAGTGTTTTAAAACGTTTCTTTAAAAACTGCAGCACACAATATTCTGCAGCATGTTTATGAGACATGAAATATGCCTGATATAGCCCACCTTGCCAGGAAAATAACTGAGCACAAGGGAGTTATTTTTTCTGTTGGCTACATTCCAAAGCAGTTGACAATCGATTTTGCGCTATTGTTATTGTTTCCTTTGATAATAAATCCGCGTGCTTGTTTTGAAAGTAATATTTGGTTAATCCATTGAGTTTTTGTCCCCTCAGCATGCCAAGACACAGTATGAAGGTATTAAAAAAGGGTGTACATTGGCGCAAAAAAGTAATGGTTACTTGAATTCGTCTCGTTCATCGTCTACATCAGTATTTAAGGTCCCAGTAGCGTCTAACCTCTACAATGGTTGTGATATATTGAGTGATGCTGCTGCCATTACATCTGAAAGTATTTCAAAAAGAAAAGTAGCTGGAGCTCAAGATCAGTTTAAGAAACTTAATATGGGGACTATAAAATATGAGACAATTAATGTGTCTTTATGTCAGATGTCCTGGAGAACAATGTGTGCCACAAACAATGTGTAAAAATGACGTTTAGTGAAATGGAGAACATATAGGACTTACTTGCGAATTAGAGTTGATGTGCAATTATTGTAAACGCAAAGCTATTTTTTCAGTTCCTCACATGTTACTGCAGATACAAGTAAACTATATGATGTATGCGTTAGACTGATTTACGGATTACAGTATACAAATAAGGATAGGACTGCGGGTGCCATGTTATGTGGTGTGAATAACCTACCTGCTCCACTCTCAAAATCTGACAAACACATCACTGAAACAGGTCCTGCTGTTGAAGCTGTAACACAGGAAAAAATCAAAGATATGAAAGATGCAGTTGAGGAAGCTGTAGTTGGGAATAATAATAAGAGGGACTTGTTCATAGCTTTTGACGGGAGGTGGCAGAAGAGAGGCCACACATCTTTGAATGTTATTGTAACAGCTACAAGTGTGGACACTGGCTAGGTAGTTGAACTGGCAGTAACGTACAAACATTGCAGATACTAGGATAAACTAAAAAATAAACATGAAGAAGAGAGCATAGCAAATATTTATGGTTCAGGTTGTGGAGTGGAAGTTGCTGGAGTAAGAAGTATTTATCAGCGCTCACTAAAATGGTACAACGTCAGACACGTAAATTATCTTGGCGATTGTGGCCCAAAGCCAATCAAAGAAATTGAGGAACTGGGACCGTATGGGAAAAATGTAAACACTTACAAACTAGAGTGTGCTGGCCACTTTGAGAAAAAGACGGGATCAAGAATTCGACGACTCAAGTGTAGTATGAAAAGGCAGGAAATTGAGGGATTGAAAAATTTTAGATGGGAAAAACAGACGACAGATCCTGCTTTAGAGGATATTCAGAAGTGCTATGGGTCTAGCAATTAGACAGAATACAGCAAATGCAGAATTAATGAGATGAACAGTCTGTTTTTTTAAAAAGCTTCAAGCAGTGAGAAACCTCAACGTGGGCTATGTCCAAAAGGAGAAGATAGTAAGTGGAAGTACAATGAAGGAAAGGTAACTAAACAACAGAACTGTCGCCCTCATCATTTTCCGCCAGCCGTAGTGGACCAAATAAAACCAAAATGGTTCAAATGGCTCTGAGCACTATGGGACTTAAACATATGGGGTCATCAGTCCAGAACATAGAACTACTTAAACCTAACTAACCTAAGGACATCACACACATCCATGCGCGAGGCAGGATTCGAACCTGCGACCGTAGCGGTGGCGCGGTTCCAGACTGAAGCGGCTAGAACCGCACGGCCACACCGGCTGGCCCTAAAACCAAAATTCCGTGACCTTGCAGTTATTAGTCTACTAAAGAAATGTCTTCGGGTCGGACTCAGAATCCAAATGAGTGTGTGAACCATTTGATATTGAAAAGACTACATGAAACTGTGTTTATGGGTACAAACACTCTTCATTTTGGCGTTTATGATGCTGTTTCATCAATCAATAAAGGAAATACAACAATGGCAGAATTCTTCTGATGATAGGGCTCTGTGTAGGATCGTGAACTGCAGCAGCTATGCTTTGCTTATACGAGGAATGCCTCAGCTGTTCAGATAATGTAGTAAAAATCATTTCAGATATGCTTACACAGCTTAGGAGAGACATCAAGAGGATGCTGTTGGATAATTCTGATGATAGCTATGGAGCAGGCATGCGTCGAAATAAATACTTTGAAGCTCGTTTCCCATAACTTTAATTGTTTTGTATGTACGGTACATTTTCTCTGAGTTTATTTACAGCAGAAAGATAAAATTTTCGAGAGTATTTCCTTAAGAGTTTATAATATATTTGATTTAGAAGAATAATAAAGTTATTTTTTATTAAGGGATCTGTATTTTAAAGTACTTGTTACAACGTGTGACTTTTTTAACATTTAGAAAAAATAAAATGTCAAAATCTTAACTTTCTTTTTCCAAAATCAGTAATTTAGTAGTAAAGCAGAACGTGTATACATGTCCTGTGAAAAAAAAAATCGAGAGTATAGTCCCGAAAACACACGAGACAATGTTCCTAACTGTTGACTCAATTTTACATCGTAAGCATAGCGTATATTTAGCCTTAAAACACACTGCGAAAAAGTGAAAGTTTATGTGACACTGGGTGACAAGAGTTTATATTTCTAATGCAGTACGCGGAGGTAGCTGTATGTAAATGTCGAACTTGTGGTAGCCAACCTTTCTGCTGATCTTGAGAGCCAAATAATTTGTAGCAATGTTTGTCTCTATTTCCATCGTGAATCTGATATTTGAATGTAGATTGTTTTAGGCCTGTGTACTTCTTAAATATCTGTGTGCGTCCCATTAATTAGGATAATGGTGTCGCCCGCATATCTTAGACCTATAGAATGTTTTTTCCTTCAGTTTTGGCCAACTAGAATTTGTTCGCGGTTGTTGAGAAATATGTCCATGATTGTACCTGCTATGCTATTACCCATGCCCACCCTATCAGCCTGAAGATAGATTTTATCGTCAAATTAGGAATAAGTTTGAGATAATGCTACTTCTAAAAGTTAAACAAATTAATGTGCAGCAACGATTGATGTTTTTCTGAAATTCATTAAGTTATGTTAAATGATTTGTATTGTTTCTTGTACTGGCACATTCGTGTATAAACTGGTGACATCAAAAGACAAGAGCTTAGCATTGGGTGAGATCTGGGTGTCTTTCATCTATTTTGCTAAATTGCTTGAGTTTTTCATTGTATATTATGTAGTATATAGAAATAATTATTTCAGTACTATGTTGAGCTTTTTTCTTACTAGGTAATTTGCACGTAGCCTAATGTACATAGGTTCATAGCCACACAACTATGAAATTAAGATCAGGTAACATAAAACCCTGGTATATATGAAATCGCATGTAATAGCTGTAATAATTTCTGCATAGGTCAGACTGGAAGAAACTTTCTCACGTGGTTTAAAGGGTATAGCGATAATAGCAAATGAAATTTTTTGTTCATCTAAAAGACTGTCAACACACGGTACGAACAATTGAGCATGCATTGCAGGTACTTCATAAAATTCCGAGGGGTCCAGCCATAAACGTTCTATACTCGAAAAAGAAAATGGAAAAATTCAAAGCCGAGTGCACAGCCAAAGATGACATACGCCAAAATGAAACCTTAACGTACTCATATACACACTGTGGAAACATATGTCAGTAAGTCAATACAGTAAGTACAAGAATGTTATAATTTACCAAAAATTATCGAAATAAAAGTTAACGAAGGCGTACACGTCAAATAAAAAAACGCTTACCCAATAAACATCTATAAATTAATAGCACCTACAATCGTTACAAACATAGACTGCTACGAACATAAAGCAGGCAGAGATACACGTGCAATCAAATAATGTATATAACATCTGTACAACAGGACTTATACCTTATAAACATATGATATATATAGCTACGAAATTGTCACTTTATCATTGTAACAAATTAATTATTACCTTCATTCAGCAAATATATACTGAAGCGCCAAAGAAACTGGTATACCCATGCGTATTCAAATTCAGAGATACGTAAACATGCAGAAAACGGCGCTGCGGACGGCAACACCTATACAAGACAAGTGTCTGGCGCAGTTGTTACATCGGTTACTGCAGCTTCAATGGCAGGTTATCAAGGTTTGAGGGAGTTCGAACGTGGTGTTTTATTCGCGCACTCGCGATGGGACACAGCATCTCCGAGGTAACGATGAAGTGGGGACTTTTTCCCGTACTACCACTTCACGAGTGTACCGTGAATATCAAGAATCCGTTCGCCCCCGTAGCGTAGCGGTAGCATTACAGTTTACTACGCTGGGGGTCCGGGTTCGATTCCCGGCAGGGGACTGTGTGTTTTGTGTCGAAGTGGCGTCAACTCAAAAGGACTTGCAATACGGCGGCCGAACTCCCCCAAATGAGGCTTCCCGGCCAACAATGCCACACGATCATTTCATTTTTTATCAGGAATCTGGTAAAACATCAGATATATAACATTGCTGCGGCTGGAAAAAGCTCCTGTAAAAACAGGAACAACGACAGCTGAAGAGAATCGTTCAAGGTGACAGAAGTGCAACGCTTTCGCAAATTGCTGCAGATTTCAATACTGGGCCACCAAGTGTCAGTGTGCGAATCATTCAACGAAACATCATCGATATGGGCTTTCGGAGCCGAAGGCCCACTCGTGTACCCTTGATGACTGCATAACACACATCCTTAGACCTCATCTTGGCTGCGCGGAGTGGCCGCTCGGTTTGAGGCACCATGTCACGGACTGCGCGACCGCTCCCGCCGGAGGTTCGAGTTCTCTCTCAGACAAGGGTGTGTGCGTTGTTCTTAGCATATGTTAGTTTAAGTAGTGTGCAATCTAGGAACCGATGACCTCAGCAGTTTGGTCCCTTAAGAATTCACACACCTTTGAACATCGCCTCGTCTGGGCCCGTCAACAGCGACATTGGACTGTTGATAATTGGATCCTGTTACCTGGTCAGACGAGTCTCGTTTCAAATTGTATCGAGCGTATGGAGTCAATCTGAAGCTCGTGAAGGCTCTGTAATGGTGTGGAGCTTGTGCAGTTGGAGTGATATGGGACAGCTAACACTCCTAGGTACGGCTCTGAAAGGTGACACGTACGTAAGCATCCTGTCTGATCACCTGCATCCATTCATGTCCACTGTGTATTCCGACGGACTTGGGCAATTCCAGCAGAACATTGCGACACCCCACACGTGTAGAATTGCTACAGTGTGGTTCCAGGAACACTCTTCTGAGTTTAGACACTCCCGCTGGCTACCAGTCTCCCGAGACATGAACGTTGTTGTGCATATCTCGGATGCCTTGCAACGTGCTGTTCAGTGGTGGTCTTCATCCCCTCGTACTCTTGCCGATTTATGGACAGCCCTGCAGGATTCATGGTGTCAGTTCCCTCTAGCACTATTTCAGACATTATTCAAGCCCATGCCACGTCGTGTTGCAGCACTTTTGAATGCTCCCGTGGGCCGTACACAATATTAGGCAAGTGTACCAGTTTCTTTGGCTCGATAGTCAAAATACAGGCGCCAACCATGTTATATGTATGTCAATCCATCTAGATAGTACATAAGTAAGTAGCAATCAGTGTTCTACTATAAGATTATAATATATAATGGAAATAATGTCAACCACTTTGTACCGCAGGTCACTCGAGAATGAAAAATTATCCGAAACAGATTTGTAGTGAAAGAAAGGAAATAAAAATTGTCACACAGCAGCGAGTCTTGACACACCTTATAAATATGTCAGTTGCTGAATTATACTACACTGCAGCGTGTAACGGAAAATAAACGGTTCCATTGATTCACGGTCCAGTTTCGACGATTTATACCCAAAGCAGTCATAACTGGCTACGTCAGCATGGGAAGTCGTAGGGCTTGTCTGCTGTGGAAACCCACGTTGAACACAGTACACTGAAAAGTTTGTTAGGGTGTTACAGGACAGGTTGTGCTAAGAAATAATTAATAAAAATCGATACTTTGCGCGGTTTCCGATTTTATTAGCAATGAAATTAGCCCATCAGGTCGTTGTGTGTGCAAATTCAAGCATCCTGCTAGAGACGGCGGTGCTAAACGTGTTCTTCATTTGGTTTTCTCAAACCGACGAAGAGAGCTATACAGACATTACACACTGGGCAGCAGCACTCTCGTGCGCTGCTATCTACGCTATGAGAACAACTGACACTAATTGTATCTCTCTCTTATTCGGGTTGAGGAAATCGAACGAAGAAGAGGTTTTGCAACACCGTCTCTGGCTGGCTGCTTGAATTTGCGTACACAGCGACCTCATTGGCTAACTCCAATGCTAACCGAATCAAAAACAGCACAATATATCTAATTTTTTGGAGAATTATTTCTCGGCATAAGCTACCGTGCACCCAAATGAGTTGTAAATGAGTCTTCACTCAATGATGGACAGCTTCATACTGAAATACCGGTATCAACTGCGCTTTTCCAAATGAAACTGTAATAATTTCTGCTGCTAGTATCGTAGTTCTAAGGGAGACGAATTCAAAGGAGTTTCAGTCTCCCAAATCGGTTTAGTAGTTGTGGAGGAGTTACAATACTTAGAAGTTAGGATTTTTTTCTTTTGAACATGAAATCCAATTTTTATGAGGAATTTCGTTTTCTCATACGAAACATATCGCATCAGGGTGATGGAACGTTCCTGCTTGACGAAGCTAAGATGATCCACTTACAAAAGCAAAATAGTGGAGAACAATTTGATTTAATACTGCCACTAATTACACATAGCTAAACATGGTTGGCCCTACACATCAACTGGGAGGCAACTGATATAGAATTTAAGTATGATTCCCTAGTTCAGTGACAGTTCTACTCTTGTTTCTGCCAGAACATTGAAAGAAGGGTGCAAATGAAGCAATGAATTGATTTCTAGAACACAAAATTGAGGCGTATAGACTGTTAAACAATAACTTCGTGTCATGAGTTTAGTGTCAAGATACACAGTTACATTGCAAAATTACTATTCTATCCTACTCTGCGTAGGCAGAACACTGTTTATGATCACCCACTCTGACGGTAACGCAGAGACCTGTGGAACAAACCATATGTTTCCTGAGGTCATTGACGGCAATGTTCACGATGTCCAGAGTGTGATAACCCTTTTACCAGAAACCAATCCAGAACGTAGTAAAGTCGTAGTAAGCGTACGCAAACAGACGAGGGAGAAATTCGACTCAAAAACATAATAGAGGCAAGACCAAACACGCTACTAATCAATGGCACATATCTAAGTCTTCACTGAACTAACGAAAATGACTAGCAAGTGTGGTGCCCTAGTGTTTACAGGCACTCATGCGACATTGCAATGCGCCTAGCGCGGAAGTACGCCGCAGCTATGGTATGTAGGCAGAGTATCTCTGACCTGTTTCCCATATCGATACTCGGGTTGAGCGGGAAATCCGAATCGCTGTCGGATATTAAAATTACATCAGAAACAGCAACAAAAACAAAATCATATAAGACTGTGCTCAAAAACGCTTCCTTAAAATTTCGATTATGTCTCCAAATGTTCGAAATACGCATTGTGTACTGAATTTCACCTGTCATCACAGATGCATCGACTTCCGGAAAGACTGAAGAGATTCTTTCGGTATCAGTGCACATGCCACAAAAGCGCGATTTGTTAAAAATCGCTTGGGTCGTCGGAACTTGTACCTACACTTCATCTTTGAGTTAACCTCAGAGAAAAAACTCAGGTGGAAGAGCAGGCCAACTTATAACGTCTTCACGTATATCCAGCGAACAGGAGAGAGATGGATGAGCGCTAAGCTAGCCATAAGTTAGTATTGAGCCGAATACCCATTGTGCTGGCACCACATACGCCTACGTATTTGTAATGGTACTTCCTCTATGAGACCTCTTCGGTAAGAAATTGTGCGTATCTTTGTAAATAAGCTGTTTAGGTTTTTATGTCGGTAACGTCGCCTAGCGCTCTGTTTGAAAATCATTGACTGTGCTGTGTGCAGTCTGTGGCTGGTTTGCATTGTTGGAATATTTACTATTGTAGTGTTGGGCAGTTGGATGTGAACAGCGCGTAGCGCTGCGCAGTTGCAGGTGAGCCGCCAGCTGTGGTGGATGTGGAGAGAGAGATGGCGGAGTTTTGAGAGCGGATGATCTGGACGTGTGTCCATCAGAGACAGTAAATTTGTAAGACTTATATAATGACTTTTGAACACTATTAAGGTAAATACATTGTTTGTTCAAATGGCTCTGAGCACTATGGGACTTAACATCTGAGGTCATCAGTCCCCTAGAACTTAGAACAACTTAAACCTAACGAACCTAAGGATATCCATGCCCGAGGCAGGATTCGAACCTGCGACCGTAGTGGTCGCGCGGTTCCAGACTGAAGCGAATAGAACCGCTCGGCCACCAGTGGCCGGCACATTGTTTGTTCTTTATCAAAATCTTTCATTTGCTAACTATGCCTATCAGTAGTTAGTGACTTCAGTAGTTAGAATCTTTTATTTAGCAGGGAAGTATTGGCGCTCGCTGTATTGCAGTAGTTCGAGTAATGAAGATTTTTGTGAGGTAAGTGATTCATGAAAGGTTATTGTTAGTCAGGGCCGTTCTTTTGTAGGGATTATTGAAAGTCAGATTGTGTTACGCTGAAAATATTGTGTGTCAGTTTAGTGATGATCAGAATAAGTAAAGAGAGAAATGTGTGAGTACGTTCAGTTTTGCTCAGCTGTTTGAAAATCAATTAACGTAAGGGGTTTATCAGCACAGTAATTCATTAATTTTTCTAAGGGGACGTTTCATCTTTTATCCTATTCTTCAATGAATTATGGACCTGTCACGTAGTCTCCAATAACTATGCAATCAAAGCTCACATCCCCTGCGTCTGATGTTCAGCCTGCCTCAGCCTACTCGCATTTTCAGCGATCCCATAATTCATATTTCCCATATTAAACTTTCCGTGATTTCTAAAGGTAGTTTCATCGATAAAGAGAATTCTTCGAAGAAAGAACCACTGGCCTGATGTCGTGTCAAAGTTAATTGTCAAAATTCCATATGTCTTCTCGAATCCCGCTGGTTATTCCGCTGGTAAAATGACACATGTTACTGATGGAAGCTGTTTGCGCACAAAACGCAAAAACAACGCTGGAATGAATTATTCCAGAGGCAGTTGCAGTTTCTCTGGAGTCAACATGTGGGTGATGAGGAACAACCGGCAGAACATCTACTTCGTTGCCTCCGCTGTTACAGGCTTGCTCCGTACCCTTCGCTTAGCATTCTGGTATGCTTCCAATAACAATTATTTGCAAATTCGCCGAATTGTCATTCTTAGTAGACACCATCTGTCGAGATACCTTTGTGTGTACAACTGACCTGTTCACTTTGAGCACCTTCCGATTTCTCCGTAAAGAAGCAGCCTATCTAAGTCTCTCTTGGTTTGAGAAAGACTGTTTTTTTTCTAACTAACCAGCATTCGACAAACATGCTTCGCGTAGGCAGAATGTAAGCTATTTTTCCTCGTGCCCTTTTATACCGGCATTGCGTTGGTGCAACACTGTGTTTTCACCTAGTACGACGTTGCGTAATTCATTACATGGGTATGAAATCACAAACTTTGGCATAAGACGAATCAGATAAATCCTAAGTTATAGCCGGCCGCTGTGGACGAGCGGTTCTAGGTGCTTCAGTCCGAAACCGCGCTGCTGCTGCGGTCGCAGGTTCGAATCCTGCCTTGGGCATGGATATGTGTGATGTCCTTAGGTTAGTTAGGTTTAAGTAGTTCTAAGTCTAGGGTACTGATGACCTCAGATATTAAGTAACATAGTGCTTAGTGCCATTTGAACATAAGTTATAAATACTGTATTTAGCCCGGTACTACCGGGTGGTTACAAATAAAATGCGGCTACTTACGGAGGTCCAGTGTGGACTTTAATTTTCGTATGGCAGCGAAACTGGGTAATTATTTTAATGCGTTAATACAGAACCGATTTATGCAGGCAAAAAATTAGTTCCATTTTTGACCACCAGGTGCAAATCTGGCGGAGTACAGCATCTCGTCGACGTCTCAGCTGCACGTATTGCGCAAAACTGTGAAAGAGGCGGTTATTGCCTTTCTCACTTGTTACCTTTTCTGTGCACGACCCGTTCCTTGTCCGTAGCATATGGAAACATTTCTCTGTGTCTTTCTTGCGTTTGCAGTACCAGATACGCACCTAGTGGCCGAAATTGAAACTATTTTTCTCCAGCGTAAATCAGTTCCGCATTAACGCTTTAGAATATCTACCACGTTTCTCTGTCATACAATAATTACAGCCACCACAAGATAACTGCACACACACACCTCTGTGAGTAAGTGCAATTTAATTACAACCACCCAGTAGTAATCTGACTTTGAAAACCGAAATTGCGTTGAATTCATCTCTTTCAGAACTACGATACTAGCAGCAGAAAATACCACAGTTTCAATCGAGAATGCGAACTTGTTACCGAAATCTCTGTAATTATTGTAACTATGAAAAGAGACTGCACGTAGTTTAGTGACGACGTTCGCATGACTCATCAGCGTGAGAACAGAATTACCATATATTAAACTGTTTCGAAAGTGTTATAAGTTAACAGCTTACCTGTGCCATTCTGTATACGTGACAGACAAAAACGACCTGATAATAGTGCCACAACAGCGTAGAGGATGTGGAATCGAGATAATTTTCCAGACAATCACAGGCCGAAATTGCACCATAGTGGAGCTAAGGCCATGAAATGGCAGGAATTCAACGACGAGAGCGCGAAAGTGTGCGCATTTGAAGTAGTTTGCTCAAGCTAGTACCTGTTAAGCTAAACAGCACCGTTACTAACGAAATTTGCCTTAGATAATGGTTTCTACTGAACAGTGGAAGTTAGGTAAATTTTAAATTCCCATCAGTGGTTAGTTACTTTAGATGTGAAATTTCTGTGGTGATAACTGGGTGAGTCGTGACTATTACCCTGCGTCACAAGTACGAAGAAGATGTGATCGGATGTCAACGTAATTTCGTACACGTATACACGGTCTGCGGGTATCTAACTGACTAGAGTTGCCACTTTCGGTGACAAGTAGAACGACCAGCAGAGTGCACTACTGTAGTCCATGTTTAGTTTTGTTAGCATGCCTGATAGGGTATAAAAGAGGCGTGAACAGCGTCAGAGGTCGAGCGATCACAGTAAAGGCCACGGGGATGCTGCGTACTAGAAAGAGACAGCGTTATCAGCACTTGACAGAATTTAAAACTGGTCCCATTGTTTGTCTCGATGTGGATGGCTGGTCGAATGGTGCAATATTCAGATTTTTAAGGCATTCAGATATGACAGTGGTCAACTTTTGGGCTGCATCGGAACGAGAGGGCACGTACTGGCCTACTCGTCGTGAGTGTTCCGCTCGACCACAAGCGAGGATCGCCGTGTTGTGCACCAAGCACATCGTAAACCCTTCAAATCTGCTACCATTCGGGGTGAAGCCGTCACCAGAAAGCATGGACTGCTGATGAATGGCGTCGTATTGTGTTCAGCGATAAAGCGCTGTTCTGCACAACCCCGGAAGGCCATCGCCGGCGAGTATGGCGGCGACCAGGGATATAGTTCTCCTTCTTCCAACGGTTTGGAGAGGCACGACGGTGTTGCTCCGGCCGTCATGGTGAGGGAAGCCACGGGGCAGGACTTCAGGACACGGCCAATAGTGACTGACAGAACTCGAAGGACACAGAGGTACGTAACGAACATGCTGCGTCATCATGTGCTACCGCTCATGCGACAGTCTCGTGGTCCCTTATGTATTATGTTGAGGTACTCCCATGTCTAGCAGAATCCATAGATCTGTTCCTCATAGAACATGCATGGGGCAGCTTTGATGTCTACTCCATCCCAGTGCCAGGATTCAGGATATCATGGACCAGTTAGTACAGTTGTTGGCTGGCCGTTGTGACCGAGCGGTTCTAGGCGCTTCAGTTCATAACCGCGCTGCTGCTACGATCGCAGGTTCGAATCCTGCCGCGGGCATGGATGTGTGTGATGTCCTTAGGTTAGTTAGCTTTAAGTAGCCCTAAGTCTAGGGGACTGATGACCTCAGTTGTTAAGTCCCATAGTACTTAGAGCCATTTGAACCACTTGAACAGTTGTTGGCCAGCTTGCCTCAAGAAATAATACAACAGCTTTATGACACTCTTTCCAAACGAATCAGTGTGTGTATCTAGGCCAGTGTGGGTGCAACGTCATGCTGATAAGAGGGCTTATACCGCCAACGTCTTTGGAAATTTGACTCTATTTTGTACACGTCGAAATAATACAATGTACCCTCTCAGCCTGCGAAAATTCATTTCGTTTCCTCTTCCACTTCTGCCTTTTTCAGGCAGTGTAGAGTAACTACACTAAAAGTACCGTGACGCCATTTATTTATTATGATAATAAGCTGTGCTCCACTAGCATCACTGAAATAATACAGTCCAAATGTCGCAATACTTGTAATGTTAATAATAATGAAATTTAAGGGCAACATGTTTTAATTTCTGCTAATGTACAGACATCATTAACGAAATTTAATTCTAAAGAAATACAGGACATCCGTATATGTGAACTCAGACAGTGCTGAAAAAGAAACAAGAAAGAAATTTTAATCACTCGTTTTGCTTAATCAAATTTTTTTACTACACATACACGAAAATCCTGCCTCCACCGTCGCCACGAAATTGGCATCGCTGGAAAAATAATTGGCACATTCTCTCGAAAATTCCTGAACGAAAACGCACTGCTATACATACCCAAACACGGTCACTTACCGCAGACAATTCTGTACGCTCATCGGCTAATGGCTCTCATTTTATGGCCGTAGCTACTCAGTGGTGCATTACCGACCTATGGTTACCTGGAAAATTTCGCCCTATTCCACGTCCCCTATCCTGTTCTGATCTTATTATCACTTTGAATTCCTACACCCATTGGCCTCTACACAAGGTTATTCGAAAGTACCTCCAGGGTTTCAGAAGGGGACTGCGTGGAACTACAGGACGTACAGAAAAATGTTAGATATCAGTGGATAAAAGATCTCCTCAGGTTTTTATTCGTAGTAAGCGTCGTGGCGAACTTGCACTTCTAGGGAGAGAACAAGAAATTCGTTCTGTCACGTCTAGAGTTGCGCTCTACCAAAACTGCGATTCGGTAGTTGTGGTACACCACATGAATGAGGTAGGATCACCGGTAGTATCGGTAGAATTAGTAGGGAAAGAAACATAAATGAATGTGTAAGAGAGAAAATGGGAGCTGATAATTTCTCATTGTTTTTTCGTTTCTTTTGCACATAATTAGAACCTCGCTTCATTCATTGTTAGTGTATTTTACATGCTTACAGAATATAAACTGCATTTTATAAGTAAAAAAAATTAGTTGATCGCATAACTGTTGTCTTTTTATGCAATCAGAGCAATTGCTATCGATTCAAGTAGAGTTTACGTTCACAAACATAAAAACATACATATGATTGTCGTTATTTTGTACTCAATAGAACGTTCTTCATGATGATCATAGGTAAGAAATTCCTGTTATTATTAATAAATGTGAAAGTTCTTTATGAATAACAGAAACAGTATTGAAGTGATGTTTGATATTTTTGTTTTGTTTTGCGGTTTCTTTATTTTTCCTTTTTGTTGAGAAAATTGCGTTTTTTAGCGCTGTATGTTAATTCTTTTTCTTTAATTTTTACTATTGCATCCCTCTGTTTCGCGTTCCAAATCGACAATTTTCGAATAAAACTTTAATTAAACATTGACAAATCAGTTTTTCCATAAATAATGTTTATTCTTAAGTAGCAAAGAGGATGATCACCATGTAGAAAAAAACTGTTCAGTCCTGGACTTTTAGATACCCTCACTCTGTTCCTACACGGTTCACTGCTTCCGGTTTTAAGGGGAATCGAATAAGACACTGATCGCATACGTAAAGGAAGCGATCGTTATGAGGTAATGCTCGTAGGTATACAATACACCTAACGTACAGGTAAGGCGGGTACGACCTTTCAAAGCTACTAGGAAAACTACCGTAGCCATCGCTTACGTGTGGTAGTCTACGGTAGATTTACAGCTATAGCCTCATCGAATTACTTCGCCTCTTCAGATGGGAAACTCAGTGAGCAGATTGCCAGTGTGGGCTGCTGTCGCAGCGCACACACGCCCGCCATGCGCACATATTGACATTTACCGCGGTGCCCATATTGAGCACGTGTAATGTGAGCTGTAAACTTGGAAAGATGGTCTATCCACTATCATGTGTCTATTCACTGTATGTCTTATAGTTTTCACACAGTTTTCTTCTGAAACCCTGTAGGTACTTGTGAATAAACCTGTAAATAAATACGAGGGTTGGAACTTTAGTGGCAACTATTTATATACAGCAGGTACAAAATAGATACGTGTTTCAAAGTTTTACTGACCTTCAAAGTAGTCACCAGCATTGTGTATAATCCGTTGCCAGCGATGTGGAAGTCGTAGAATACTCTTAGCAGTGCCAGTTATTTTGACAGTTCGAGCGGCGCGGTCTGTTGCCCGACGAATTTGTAGCAGTTTTGATCCGAATGCCCTGAAGTCTTTCCTTCAGTTTAGAAATCGAGTTGAACTCACGAGGGCTTAAGTCAGGGGAGTGCAGTAGGTGGTATAGCACTTAGCAGTCCCATCAGTCAAACAAATCAGTAACAGCTTGCACTGTACGTGCTTGAGCATTGTCCTGCAAAATGATGATCAGGTCCTGCACAAAGTGTCATCATTTCTGTCTCTAAGCTGGTCGTAGGTTGTGTTCCAAAAATGAACAGCATAGAGACAGAAGTCATGACACTTTCTGCAGGACCTCTGATTTTCTTATGTTCACTTTCTTCGCCATGAGGTACAGTTTGTATCGTTTACAGCGAGTTTTTACCCAGGACAATGGTAACATGCCCCTACTTAATTGTAAACTTTATTATCAGACTCATGGTTACTTGTACTACCTAACGTTTAATTTGTCCACTCTAGAGTCATAAAGGATACAGACGTAATTGTTCAAATGTTTCCTAGCACCTTGAAGGAATCGCTGTATAGGCAGAAGCTAATCCGTCTAATAGTTACTTATTTTGTCAGCATGAATCATATTTCGTACAGCGAAGTTTGCGTTTTTAGGTATGAGTGTGGAAGTTAAATGAGGGAAAGGGTGACATGTCAGAACGTAGCCATTGTCATCATTTTCCTCCAACTGCGCATCACTTACGTCGCCACATCGTAAAGCAGTATTCAACATGGTCGATTATGCTCACAGTCGGCCGATTAACATCTGCACTCCAAAATCTCTCCTATCTGGACAAATATTGGCAAAGGGAATGATTTGCAGCGGTAGAAATTAAACTAGATGACTTAGGATTAAAGTGCACTGCCCCAAGTTTCACACAAGTGCGCTTTGACTCCATGCAGTCTTACAAATCACTCTAAGTAAGTACTATGTTGCTGTTACAGTGGCCACAGTCGACATTGTGTGTGTTGATCTGCACTGACGACAGTTGTCGCCTTCTGTTGTGAAATGTCACATTCTTCTTCAGGCTATCAGACACAAAAATCTGCTAAATGAACCGTAGATTAATGGAGGTTGGACGTATCATCTGTTACTGAAATGCATCAAATTTATTGAAATATATATGGTGTTATATGTTGTTATCTTTAATACTACTAGTTCATACTTTTTCGTCTTATTGGACTACTGTAATAACACCAAACATAACACTTCTGAAGGAAATCATCAAAAATTTCCCAAAGCATGTTCACAAAAGTGTTCAGCTATCAGTTCAACACCCGGTGAGGCAAAAAAAATAAGAACGAAGAATATCAGTAATTCGGAAAGAATTCCAAATGTTGCGAGCCTTAGCATACAAATGCTCAGAATGTAACAGTGTACCTTTTTTAAATATTGAACAAGATACGTTGATGGAATATTAACGTATTTTTATTTACATGTGACGCTACCACAAATCGAGTGATCTTAAAATGATAGAACAGTGTCAAGTAATCATTCGGCGGATACTGTCAGTAGTGAGGCTTGGTCTTTACAGCAGTGCACAGGATAAGGGTAGAAGGAGGAAAGATTCGGGTTTAACGTCGAGGTCATTAGAGTGTAGCACCTAACAGTGGGTCCAAGCCAGAACTCTCATTCGGGAGGACGACGGTTCGAATGCCCGTCCGGCTCTCCAGATTTAGCTGTTTCGCGATTTTACTAAAGCGCTTAAGGGAAATGCCGATATGGTTCCTTCGAAAGGGTGTGGCCGATTTCCTCCCCCGTTCTGAGCTTGTGCACCTTTTCTAGTGACCTCTAACTTCCTTCTTTCGTCCTTCGAACTGTGGAAGGAAATCTGACATGACCTTATTAAAGGAACAAGCCCAGTATTTGCCTTAAGTGATTTAGGAAAACTACGGAAATCCTAAATCTGTATGGCCAAATGGAAATTTGAATCGTATTCCTCCCAAATGTGAGCCCAGCGTGTTACCGCTGTGCCACATCGCTTGGTTGCACTCTAATAATAAAAAATAGTTGGTAAGAATTACACATATATCGACGACCGGAGGAGCTACATTTCAGTCAATTATTTATTGATCTGTGTAGAACATTTCACATCTGTGTGTATTTACACTACCATTAAGAGAAAAGTACTCTTGATTGCCAAGAGAGCTTTTAATAATCAGCATTTCCTCCTGCTGCCTTCAATGACCAAGTGTTCGATTGTTAACGCACCGACGGCGACGTGGTGTATAGATTTCACCATTTCTTGTGAAGACGTTGAAGTACCAATAGCTGCTCATGCACGGTAGCTTTCCTGTTCTCTGCCATTGTTTGTAAGTCCACGATTCCGTTCCAACACTTTTCCTAAACTAAAGAAGTGGAAACATTCTGTTCCTTTCCATCTTCTAGTCACGATACAGAGGGACAGAATTCCGTTCGTGTACGGCGGACAGGGTACCCATATAACACGCTCTGGAGATTCCAATGTTGTTCGCTGCATGCACGGGAGTAATGTGAGACCTTTTTGCTTGGATATGAACAAAGATTTATTTAAAATGGATTAAAATCAGTCTTGACGGCAACAAAATATTTATTTGTAATTGTAACCAGTTTCGGTCAGAGTGTGACCATCTTCAGACGTTTTATACCGAAATATAAATACAGAATGGATTAAGAGGGAAGGCTGATAATAGTAGTAACATATAAATTAGATGATATATAACTAAAATTAAAAGAAGGAACCATACCCATAATGGTAATTGGTGGCGGTGAACTGAGCAGGTGGTGTGGTCCGACGAAAGTGAACTGCTGAGAGGAACAATGGAGTTGCTTAAATATGCGATGCTCTGCCCATCGCATATCACATTACGTCAGCAACAGACAATTAGGCATACAAGGTGTAAAATGGTTATTACAATAACGTATATACAGAACAGTTATATCGAAATTAATAATGAACGAATAAATACGTATATTAATTTATACAAAGTAACTGCTGTAGACAGCATTTCGTCAAAATGCGATAAAAACATATATAGATGAGATAAGTAATACACTCCTGGAAATGAAAAAAGAACACATTGACACCGGTGTGTCAGACCCACCATACTTGCTCTGGACACTGCGAGAGGGCTGTACAAGCAATGATCACACGCACGGCACAGCGGACACACCAGGAACCGCAGTGTTGGCCGTCGAATGGCGGACTTTGAGCGAGGGCGTATAGTGGGCATGCGGGAGGCCGGGTGGACGTACCGCCGAATTGCTCAACACGTGGGGCGTGAGGTCTCCACAGTACATCGATGTTGTCGCCAGTGGTCGGCGGAAGGTGCACATGCCCGTCGACATGGGACCGGACCACAGCGACGCACGGATGCACGCCAAGACCGTAGGATCCTACGCAGTGCCGTAGGGGACCGCACCGCCACTTCCCAGCAAATTAGGGACACTGTTGCTCCTGGGGTATCGGCGAGGACCATTCGCAACCGTCTCCATGAAGCTGGGCTACGGTCCCGCACACCGTTAGGCCGTCTTCCGCTCACGCCCCAACATCGTGCAGCCCGCCTCCAGTGGTGTCGCGACAGGCGTGAATGGAGGGACGAATGGAGACGTGTCGTCTTCAGCGATGAGAGTCGCTTCTGCCTTGGTGCCAATGATGGTCGTATGCGTGTTTGGTGCCGTGCAGGTGAGCGCCACAATCAGGACTGCATACGACCGAGGCACACAGGGCCAACACCCGGCATCGTGGTGTGGGGAGCGATCTCCTACACTGGCCGTACACCTCTGGTGATCGTCGAGGGGACACTGAATAGTGCACGGTACATCCAAACCGTCATCCAACCCATCGTTGTACCATTCCTAGACCGGCAAGGGAACTTGCTGTTCCAACAGGACAATGTACGTCCGCATGTATCCCGTGCCACCCAACGTGCTCTAGAAGGTGTAAGTCAACTACCCTGGCCAGCAAGATCTCCGGATCTGTCCCCCATTGAGCATGTTTGGGACTGGATGAAGCGTCGTCTCACGCGGTCTGCACGTCCAGCACGAACGCTGGTCCAACTGAGGCGCCAGGTGGAAATGGCATGGCAAGCCGTTCCACAGGGCTACATCCAGCATCTCTACGATCGTCTCCATGGGAGAATAGCAGCCTGCATTGCTGCGAAAGGTGGATATACACTGTACTAGTGCCGATATTGTGCATGCTCTGTTGCCTGTGTCTATGTGCCTGCGGTTCTGTCAGTGTGATCATGTGATGTATCTGACCCCAGGAATGTGTCAATAAAGTTTCCCCTTCCTGGGACAATGAATTCACGGTGTTCTTATTTCAATTTCCAGGAGTGTAATAATCTGCTGTGTGAACATCGATAGCCATCTATGAGGATCTCCCGAAAACTCGTACATCGCATTCCAGCAAAGACAGGAAATAAGTGACTCATGGAAATGGCGTTGAAGTGTCGATATTCCCCATGAAGTGGAAGACGGTTTCGGAGTTGCAACAGCTACTTGATATTAAAAAAGTATTGCTGTGCAGGCAGGCTTGTAGAGATGCAAGTCAGATTTTTAGCCTGCTCCTAGATCATAGTGCCACTGAAAATACTGCTTGAGTGATGGCACCGTTTACCATAGAGGCGGGGTGGAAGCGTTGATATGCAGGTTTTAACGGAAGACTATTTCAAAGCTGTGACAGCGACTAGCTGTTACAGAATACTGGTATGCAAGTAAGACAATGGTAGCGTTTTGTGTTGTTAGATACTTCAGATGACTGGAAGCAAGTGACCAAGAAGATAACATGTAAAATATGAGTACATAGTATCCAATGTATGGAAATAGCTTGCATCAAAAGAACGCTACGACACAAAATATCATGGACCCATCAAGGTATTCAAAATATAAAACAGGAAGTATAAGCAGTCAAAATTTAAAAGATACTGTGATATAGTTGTTTGACGCCATGAAAAATTCCATAAAATAGCAACAAACATGAAATAAGTAATATTTGGAAAAATAAAAAGAGGAATAAAAACTAACATAAGAGAAAACGTGTTATATAAGAAGCCAAGAACAAGATCGTCAGATTACATCAATGGAGGCATTGTTACGGCAATTATCTTCAAACATCTTCGGCTTATTAATGCAATCATGAATAAAAATGCAAAAAAAACATAATCAGCCAAGAATTTTAAAAATAGTGAATATAGTTGTTTACAGTCATAAAGGAACAAAACAGCAAAAACATTCTACAGGGAGTCTTCATAAAGATCACATAAACGTTTTTCTCTGAAGTCTAATTGTTCGTTGAGCATGGACGATATTTTATTCCTGTAAGGAGCATAAATTTCTATCTCCTCTATTGTATTAAGTAGGAATTCTTTAGGTGCGTTGTGAATAACACATGTTGTTCGTATTAGATCCTAACAAGTGGCTCTGATGTGTCAGGTGTTAGCCAAATACCGATTTATTACAAGATGTACCTGACGTGTGTTCCTTGTAATGAATAGTGACTACCTTAATGGATACATGATGTTTTGCATCGTCATGTTCCATTGATGTTACCTATATTTCAGCAAATCTGACATTATGTGCGCCTATTTTACGGAGTTTTATGCAGTATTCATGACTGTAAACAACTATATCCACGGCATCTTTTACAGTTTGACTGCTTATACTTTTTGTTTTCTATTTTGACTACCTTGGTGGATCCATGAAATTTTGTATCGTAGCGTTCTTTTATGTAAACTGTTTCCATAATCGGATACAATGTACTCATATATTACATGTTATCTTGTTGGTCATTTGCTTCCAGTCATCTGGGGTATCCAACACACGACGCTGCTGTTGTCTTACTTGCGTACCACTATGCTGTAACAGCTATTCGCTGTCACAGCTTTGAAATCATCTTCCGTTAAAACGTGCAAATCGACACTTCCACGCCGCCTCTACGGTAAACAACGGCATCACGCAAGTAGTCTTTTCAATGGCGCAGTAATCTAGGAGCAGGCTAAAAATCTGACATGCATTTCTGCATGTCCACCTGTATGGCAGTTCGATTTTTAATATCCAGTAGCTGTAGCAATTCTGAAATCGTCTTCCACTTACCACTTGATGCCGTCACGGTAGCTCAGCGTCTGCTGTCTGTAATAAAAAGTGAAGGGATCTACAACGAAATTCGATGGATGCAATGTGACGTTCGCTCCGACAAAAAAAAAAGTATATCGATACGTCAACACCATCTGAATGAGAACCGTTGGCGTCACTTAACGACAGTCGTTGCTGGCATACGATCTACGAGTTTTCGGCGGGTCCTCATAGATGGCTATCGATGTTTTCACGACAGATTATTATTACTTATCTCATCTACATATATTTTTATCGCATATTGACGAAATGTACAGCAGCTACTTTATATAATTTAATATACGCATTTCTTCGTTCATTATTAGTTTCGATGTAACTGTTCTGTGTATACAGTATTGTAACAACGCAATACACGGCAGAGAATCCTATATTTAAGCAACTCCGTTGCTCCCCTCAGCAGTTCACGTTCATCGAACTATAACATATGCTCGATTCACCGCCACCAGTTACCATGACGGGTATAGTTCCTTCTTTTAATTTTAGTTATATGACATCTAATTTATAGTTTACTATTATCACTAGCCTTCCCTCTTAATCCATTCTGTATTTATATTCCGGTATAAAACGTCTGAAGATCGTCACACTCCGACCGAACAAATAAATATTTTATCGCTGACAGGACTGTTTTTAATCCAATTTAAAGCATTTTAGGTAGGCCACTGATCTCCAAGAGAGTTGTTCTCAAAAATTAAACATTTCTTTCTTTGCATTACATGAACCGTAAGACGGAAACCTCTCCCATGGGGTGTAGTTCCTTGCACACTAGGCGATACGCCCATCGTTGGGTTAATTATATTCATTCCAGAACTTCCTGTTATAGATTAATTCTCTAAAGGTTCAAATGGCTCTGAGCACTATGGGACTCAACTTCTGTGGTCATTAGTCCCCTAGAACTTTGAACTACTTAAACCTAACTAACCTAAAGACATCACACACATCCATGCCCGAGGCAGGATTCGAACCTGCGACCGTAGCAGTCGCACGGCTCCGGACTGCGCGCCTAGAACCGCGAGACCACCGCGGCCGGCATTCTCTAAAGGAATAAACCTTCGTCTATAAGTACATACAAGTCAGTAAAGGAATACTAACGACACAAGCGTAGTTCCAGTTGCATGTACTACTGTAGCAGTTACACGCTTCCGTGGGCTGTAATTGGTAATGGTTAACAGCAGACGCGGGCAGGCTTCTAACTATTAGAAACTTCTCACAAGGGAACCTCCCCATCGCACCCCCCTCAGATTTAGTTATAAGATGGTACAGTGGATAGGCCTTGAAAAACGGAACACAGATCAATCGAGAAAACAGGAAGAAGTTGTGTGGAACTATGAAAAAAATAAGCAAAATATGCAAACTGAGTAGTTCATGCGCAACATAGGCAACATCAAAGCTAGTCTAAGCTTAGTAGCGCCGTGGTCGCGTGGTTAGCGTGAGGTTCTTGGTTCAAGTCTTCCGTCGAGTGAAAATTTTAATTTCTTTCTTTTCGCAAAGTTATGATCTGT
Source organism: Schistocerca gregaria (assembly GCF_023897955.1). NCBI lineage: Eukaryota > Metazoa > Arthropoda > Insecta > Orthoptera > Acrididae > Schistocerca > Schistocerca gregaria. The sequence continues at coordinate 414,419,229 of NC_064931.1, read as the reverse complement.
CCGTTCGTTCATTGACATCTCTGTTCACTGTAATAAGTTTAGTGTCTGTGTTTTGCGACCGCACCCCAAAACCGTGCGATTAGTAGACGAAAGGACGTGCCTCTCCAATGGGAACCGAAAACATTTGATCGCAAGGTCATAGGTCAACCGATTCCTCCACAGGAAAACACGTCTGATATATTCTATACGACACTAGTGACGGCATGTGCATCACATGACAGGATTATGTTGTCGACCCACCTAACTTGTGCACTTGGCGAATGGGTAGAAAGATTCTTCTACCTTGCCCGATTTGGGTTTTCTTGTGGATGTGATAATCACTCCCAAAAAGTGATGAAAACATAAGAGTTTGTCACATAAACTGAAAACAAAAAAAAATTTAAACTTCTCACTCGAGGGAATGCTTGATCCAAGGACCTCTCATTGCGCAGTTGCTCACGCTAACCACGGGACCACGGCGCTCCAGACTTCATAGCCTCGATAATGTTATCTATCTTTCTCATCAACTATTCAGTTTGTATATTTTGCTTATTTTTTCATAGTTCCACACAACTTCTTCTTGTTTTCACGGTTGATCTGTGTTCAGCTTTTCAAGGCCTATCCACTGTGCCAACTTATAACTAAATCTCAGGGGGTTGCGATGGGGATGTTCCCTTGTCAGTACTATAATTTAACGTCTCGTCAACATCGAGGACATTAGAGGCGATGAACTGTGGGAAGGAGTCAGCAGCGGCATGCTTTAGTGATCATACCGCCATTCACCTCTCAACTGATTTAGCGAAAGCCCGTTAAAGCAAATTAAGATGGTGCCTCTAGCATTTGGACAACGATTCTTCCGAATAGGAGTCCCGTGTCTCAACCATTACGGCACGTCGCTCGGTGACAATGACTGATAGTAACGTGAGGTGGGGAGATGGAGAGAGGAAATAGCATGGTACATGGAGAGGAGTAAAAGTGGGGGAAACACACCGTGGGCTTCTACGAACAATCATAGTATTCTCTTCGTGTAGTTTAGACAACGAACGCCGAACCTTCGTTATTACAGTCGGACGTCTGTATGAACTCCGCTGATATCAGTGTAGTATCTTAGCTGGCCACCAGCTTCATTTTTGCTTCCCAGTTTAACGTTGTTGTACTCCAGCACGACAGGTGAACACATAATTGGATTACCTTAACAAAAAGCTATAGATCCTCATGACTTCTGATAGGGACTCTAATATGATGTCTTCAAAATCTATTCATAGAAACCTGATTCACATCTACATCGATATTGCACAAGCCATCTCACGGCTTGGGGTGGAAGGTACTTGCGATAGCATTATGATTTCTCGTTTTTTCTGTTCCATTTGTAAACGATGTGTGCCAAGAATAACTGTCAGTAAGCCTCGAATTTGTTGTTTGAAAAATATAATGAGTGGCGTTTTTCGTATGACTAGTTGTATCGGAAGCGTGCGCTTCAATACTGCCAATTTAAGAACTTTCTTGAAGACATCTATAGCCAGGAACTTTCTTGAAGACATCGACAGCCAGTCAGTTTTCCTTATTACAGTACGGTGAGCTGACTTAGTCGGGGAAAGTCATTATATCGAGATTTTTAGCGTCTTTTAAATAAAAAACTTATGTTTGTGGAAATGAGCAATGTGTGTGTTGCTGAAATGAAACAGCCCTCATCGAAAAGTGACTTTGCATTCCTTGCTGATACAATCAGCCATTTGAAAGACATGAACACCACACTTTAGTGTAAGGGTCTGCTGATATAGTTTACAGGCATTCAAAACGAAATTGTCTCTTTGCGAGCATCAGATGGACAAAGGAAATGCACTTCATTTTCCAAAATTATCTTCATTGAAGAACTATTGGCATCGATATAAACTTCGAACGCTATCCAGTTCCAGAGCATTCTTACACACGAGCGACTTATCGTTTGGTACCTCAGCCTCCCCCCTTTTCCTCCCCCTACACTTCTACCAGTGTCGGTTTTCGACACTAACTGTGATACATACACACTGTATACAAATTTTGCACTTGTGTGCCCTGCCGCCCAAGCGGCCGTTACTAACTGTGCTACGTCTTCTATAAAAATCTCACATTTGTGGCGCCTCTGGCGCTGCTCTTAGTTCGGCACAGCAAGTGGCGGCTTGTGTCACTTGTACCTTAAATAGGCCCTGAATACATTTTCCCTAATTTATTTCTAGGGCGTTCAGCTGTATTTACTAGTAATATGTTTTAATCATCTTCCAGTCAGCTATTTCTATCTTTGCTGTACATGTACAATATATTATCTAGTGCAGCTTAATATACACTGAAGCGCCTAAGAAGCTGGTACAAGCATGCGTATTCAAGTACACAGATATGTAAACAGGCAGAATACGGCGCTGCCGTCGGCAACGCCTATATAAGACAACAAGACTGGCGCAATTGTTAGATCGGTTGCTGCTGCTACAATGGCAGGTTATCAAGATTTAAGAGAATATGAACGTGGTATATTCGGCGCACGAGCGATGAGACACAGCATCTCCGAGGTAGCGATGAACTGGGAATTTTCGCGTACGACCATTTCATGAGTGTACCGTGAGTATCAGGAATCCGGAAAATCATCAGATCTCCGACATCGCTGCGGACGGAAAAAGAAAACTGCGAGAACGGAACCAACGACGACTGAAGAGAATCGTTGAACGTGACAGAACTGAAGTCCTTAAGCAAATTGGCACAGATTTTAATGGTTGGCCATCAACAATTGTCAGCGTGCGGATCATTCAACGAGGCCACATCGATAGGGGTCTCGGAGCCGAAGACGCACTCGTGTAGCCTTGACGACTGGACGACATAAAGTTTTACGTCTCGCCTGGACCCTTCAACACCGACATTGGACTGTTGATGATTGGAATTATGTTGCCTGGTCGGACGAGTTTCGTTTCAAAGTGTAGCGAGCGGATGGACGTGTACGGCTATGGAGACAATCTCATATCAGCAGGAGACTGATCAAGCTGATGGAAGCTCTGTAATGGTGTGGGGCGTGTGCTGTTGAAGTGATATCGTACCCCTGATACGTCTAGATACGACTCTGACATGTGCCACGTACGTAGGAATCCTGTTTGATCACCTGCATCCATTCATGTCCATTGTGCATTGTGACGGACTTTTGCAATTCCAGCAGGACAATGCTACACCCCACACGTCTATAATTGCTACAGAGTTGCTCCACGAACAATCTTGTGAGTTTAAACACTTCCGCTGGTCACTAAACTCTCCAGACGTGTACATTATGGAGTAAATTTGGGAAGCCTTGTAATTTACTGTTCGATGGAGATCCTCACCCCCTCGTACTCCTACGGATTTATGGACAGCCCTGCAGAATCCATGGTGTCAGTTCCCTCCAGCACTACTTCAGACATTAGTCGAGCCCATGCCATGTCAAGTTGCGGCACTTCTGCGTGCTCGCTGGAGACATACACGATATTAGGTAGGTGTACCGGTTTCTTTGGCTCTCCAGTGTAAATCTATCTTCCAATATTCATATAACTGTCTAATCAATCGACTACGGAACTGCTCACTGTATTATAGCCGAATGATTAGACAGTATCATGGATGTTGCTGAGAGAACTACGTAACTCTGAAATCGGTAACATAGTGTACATATTAACAGTAAAAATAAAGGCAGATGACTGGAGCATTTAAACATATATTATTACTATACACCTCTGTTTTATGTCATTTACACAGTGTTGACAACAAAATGTCAGCGGTTTTCATCTTTGATAAATGTTTCTTAGAAAAATAGTACCCTCAGCAAGAACCAATATTAGAAAAGGAGAAATCTTGTGTTTCATTTGGCCAGGCTAATAAGAATCTTGAACAACGTAGTCATAAATACAAAAGGGCGAAGGAATTCTTCTGTGTCACTTACATCAAGACATTTGCATCGTTTTTAAAACATTTATATATATATATCCTGGAATGTAGTCAAATTAAGTCGGGCGATGCTGAGGGAATTAGATTAGGAAATGAGACCCTTAAAGTCGTAAAGGAGTTTTGCTATTTGGGGAGCAAAATAACTGATGATGATCGAAGTAGAGAGGATATAAAATGTAGACTGGCAATGGCAAGGAAAGCGTTTCTGAAGAAGAGAAATTTGTTAACATCGAGTGTAGATTTGAGTGTCAGGAAGTCATTTCTGAAAGTATTTGTATGGAGTGTAGCCATGTATGGAAGTGAAACATGGACGATAAATAGTTTGGACAAGAAGCTTTCGAAATGAGGTGCTACAGAAGAATGCTGAAGATTAAATGGGTAGATCACAGAACTAATGAGGAAGTATTGAATAGGATTGGGGAGAAGAGAAGTTTGTGGCACAACTTGACCAGAAAAAGGGATCGGTTGGTAGGACATGTTCTGAGGCATCAAGGGATCACCAATTTAGTATTGGAGGGCAGCGTGGAGGGTAAAAATCGTAGAGGGAGACCAAGAGATGAATACACTAAGCAGTTTCAGAAGGATGTAGGTTGCAGTAGGTACTGGGAGATGAAGAAGCTTGTACAGGATAGTGTAGCATGGAGAGCTGCATCAAACCAGTCTCAGGACTGAAGACAACAACAACAACAATATACACTCCTGGAAATGGAAAAAAGAACACATTGACACCGGTGTGTCAGACCCACCATACTTGCTCCGGACACTGCGAGAGGGCTGTACAAGCAATGATCACACGCACGGCACAGCGGACACACCAGGAACCGCGGTGTTGGCCGTCGAATGGCGCTAGCTGCGCAGCATTTGTGCACCGCCGCCGTCAGTGTCAGCCAGTTTGCCGTGGCATACGGAGCTCCATCGCAGTCTTTAACACTGGTAGCATGCCGCGACAGCGTGGACGTGAACCGTATGTGCAGTTGACGGACTTTGAGCGAGGGCTTATAGTGGGCATGCGGGAGGCCGGGTGGACGTACCGCCGAATTGCTCAACACGTGGGGCGTGAGGTCTCCACAGTATATCGATGTTGTCGCCAGTGGTCGGCGGAAGGTGCACATGCCCGTCGACCTGGGACCGGACCGCAGCGACGCACGGATGCACACCAAGACCGTAGGATCCTACGCAGTGCCGTAGGGGACCGCACCGCCATTTCCCAGCAAATTAGGGACACTGTTGCTCCTGGGGTATCGGCGAGGACCATTCGCAACCGTCTCCATGAAGCTGGGCTACGGTCCCGCACACCGTTAGGCCGTTTTCCGCTCACGCCCCAACATCGTGCAGCCCGCCTCCAGTGGTGTCGTGACAGGCGTGAATGGAGGGACGAATGGAGACGTGTCGTCTTCAGCGATGAGAGTCGCTTCTGACTTGGTGCCAATGACGGTCGTATGCGTGTTTGGCGCCGTGCAGGTGAGCGCCACAATCAGGACTGCATACGCCCGAGGCACACAGGGCCAACACCCGGCATCATGGTGTGGGGAGCGATTTCCTACACTGGCCGTCCACCTCTGGCGATCGTCGAGGGGACACTGAATAGTGCATGGTACATCCAAACCGTCATCGAACCCATCGTTCTACCATTCCTAGACCGGCAAGGGAACTTGCTGTTCCAACAGGACAATGCACGTCCGCATGTATCCCGTGCCACCCAACGTGCTCTAGAAGGTGGAAGTCAATTACCCTGGCCAGCAAGATCTCCGGATCTGTCCCCCATTGAGCATGTTTGGGACTGGATGAAGCGTCATCTCACGCGGTCTGCACGTCCAGCACGAACGCTGGTCCAACTGAGGCGCCAGGTGGAAATGGCATGGCAAGCCGTTCCACAGGGCTACATCCAGCATCTCTACGATCGTCTCCATGGGAGAATAGCAGCCTGCATTGCTGCGAAAGGTGGATATACACTGTACTAGTGCCGACATTGTGCATGCTCTGTTGCCTGTGTCTATGTGCCTGTGGTTCTGTCAGTGTGATCATGTGATGTATCTGACCCCAGGAATGTGTCAATAAAGTTTCCCCTTCCTGGGACAATGAATTCACGGTGTTCTTATTTCAATTTCCAGGAGTGTATATTGATGCTGCACTCTACGTGGCGAATACTTTACAGAATGTCTATTGTTAATACATCTAGCTGTTCTTCCTCAGGTGCTAATTCAATGCTTTTTATCTTGTACATAAGAAAAACTACAATTTGTCTTTTGGGACTAAATGTTCTTTTTCTTTCCAGTCAACTATGTTTCAAGCATCTTTAGTGGTCAATAGGCAAAATGACTATTGAAACTATTCTTTGCTTAGCTACACATGATTTGTTTTGAGTTGTTTGGATAGATATGTAGCCGGCCGCGTTGACCGAGCGGTTCTAGGCGCTTCAGTCTGGGGAACCGCGAGCGCTACGGTCGCAGGCTCGAATCCTGCCTCGGGCATGGATGTATGTGATGTCCTATCTAAGTTCTAGGGGACTGATGATCTCAGATGTTAAGTCTCATAGTGCTCAGAGCCATTTGAACCATTTTGATAGATATGTAGTGTCTCATTGCCGGATTTTTACTTAACGTCGTATCCACATTATTTATAAGTGAAGTTTATTCGCTGAACATTTACTTATATCCTTTATATCCTTTATATCCTTTGGCTCGTCTATGAACACTTTTGGACTTAAAATTATTTGGATCGTAATTTTCTCTGTACTGAACTTCATTACACTGTCATTCACTGCACTAGACTTTGCTCCTCAATTAACTGAAGCACCACGAAAATTTATGTAGTGCAGAAGGTGGCCGTGGAATGAAGGTGCTGGACGGCGAGGAATGGCGGACGGTGTGGCAGTAGACACTGCGTGTGATGTTCATGTGTGACGTGTTTATGAGCGGAAATATTGTTCTTCAGTTGATGTTTTTTTATTTCTGGGTATATGTCCTTTATTTTTTTTCTTTCTCTACAGAATACTCTTATCGTAGAGGCAGTGTGCTCTTTCTATTGTTATTCCTACAAAGGATTGCCAAGTCTGTTTTTATCTCAGGGAGATGTTGGTTTTGCTGCATTATAGCCGCTGTCACGAAACATGGGGGCTCAACGTTGCACGTATCATTCTGCTACGCCCATTGCTATGTAATTTTGCCGTGTAAGCTACCGGCTGGTCAGCCGTCTCAGTCCGCTTCTCCGGTGTGTTTGGTGTCGCTGTGTTATAGGAACTCGTTCTGATTTACAAATAATTATGAGTGATCATGTATAGCGTAATTACTAGGCCACATATTCTTGATGTATACCGGCTCCGATGGACATTAGTTAACAACCTAAATATGTGATTTCGAATATCATAATGTTTCTTAACAAACTTGCTCATTATGAAGAAGGTAGACGGAATATTAATTTTGCCCAAGCACAGAATTGACTCTGAGGAGGAACAGTGCATTGTGTTAGCAGGTGTGAATGCTGCCTTCAGCTGGCCACGAAAGGGATGTAAACGGGGAAGAAAATTTACACAAATGGACGATTTCCATAATAATGTGGTCTGTAAGACCGTGCTACTGTACTACAGTAATGGGGATTAATCTAGAGCCAATAAAGACCGTGACAAAATTCAACACGAAAGTATGAGGCTATGAAAAGTCATTTGTTCATCGTCTAAAAGAAATAGGTTTTTAATTTTAGGAAATGTAAGTATAAACGAAAATTTCTTGTAGAAAGAAGGGAAATCACCGCCTCGAGAGCTACATTTTTCGTAGTATGAATTTATAGCATACGGAGGAAAATGGAAATGACCGTTTGCGCCATTGGCCGGGAGGCCCCTTACGGGGCAGGTCCAGCCGCCTTAGTGCAGGACTTATTACATTCGACGCCACACAGGGCGACCTGCGCGCCGGATGGGGATAAAATGATGATGAAGACAACACCACACCCAGTCCCTGATCGGAGAAATCCCCGACCTAGTCGGGAATCGAACCCCGGCCCCTTAGGACGGTAGTCCGGCACGCTAACCATTTTTTTTTTCCATTTTGTTCGTTATTGGTCGTTGTGTTCAGGTACTTTCTGATGTGTCAGTAATGGAGGTGGCCAATAAAGACAATCAGGCATCTACAAAATGTTAATTTACAAAATGTACACTTAATAACTGAGATACAAATAACCTTGAAGTACTTTAGTTCCCTTCGTTGTGATGAGTTACACTCCTGGAAATTGAAATAAGAACACCGTGAATTCATTGTCCCAGGAAGGGGAAACTTTATTGACACATTCCTGGGGTCAGATACATCACATGATCACACTGACAGAACCGCAGGCACATAGACACAGGCAACAGAGCATGCACAATGTCGGCACTAGTACAGTGTATATCCACCTTTCGCAGCAATGCAGGCTGCTATTCTCCCATGGAGACGATCGTAGAGATGCTGGATGTAGTCCTGTGGAACGGCTTGCCATGCCATTTCCACCTGGCGCCTCAGTTGGACCAGCGTTCGTGCTGGACGTGCAGACCGTGTGAGACGACGCTTCATCCAGTCCCAAACATGCTCAATGGGGGACAGATCCGGAGATCTTGCTGGCCAGGGTAGTTGACTTACACCTTCTAGAGCACGTTGGGTGGCACGGGATACATGCGGACGTGCATTGTCCTGTTGGAACAGCAAGTTCCCTTGCCGGTCTAGGAATGGTAGAACGATGGGTTCGATGACGGTTTGGATGTACCATGCACTATTCAGTGTCCCCTCGACGATCACCAGAGGTGTATGGCCAGTGTAGGAGATCGCTCCCCACACCATGATGCCAGGTGTTGGCCCTGTGTGCCTCGGTCGTATGCAGTCCTGATTGTGGCGCTCACCTGCACGGCGCCAAACACGCATACGACCATCATTGGCACCAAGGCAGAAGCGACTCTCATCGCTGAAGACGACACGTCTCCATTCGTCCCTCCATTCACGCCTGTCTCGACACCACTGGAGGCGGGCTGCACGATGTTGGGGCATGAGCGGAAGACGGCCTAACGGTGTGCGGGACCGTAGCCCAGCTTCATGGAGACGGTTGCGAATGGTCCTCGCCGATTCCCCAGGAGCGACAGTGTCCATAATTTGCTGGGAAGTGGCGGTGCGGTCCCCTACGGCACTGCGTAGGATCCTACGGTCTTGGCGTGCATCCGTGCGTCGCTGCGGTCCGGTCCCAGGTCGACGGGCACGTGGACCTGGCGACAACATCGATGTACTGTGGAGACCTCACGCCCCACGTGTTGAGCAATTCGGCGGTACGTCCACTCGGCCTCCCGCATGCCCACTATACGCCTTCGCTCAAAGTCCGTCAACTGCACATACGGTTCACGTCCACGCTGTCGCGGCAAACTGGCTGACACTGACGGCGGCGGTGCACAAATGCTGCGCAGCTAGCGCCATTCGACGGCCAACACCGCGGTTCCTGGTGTGTCCGCTGTGCCGTGCGTGTGATCATTGCTTTTACAGCCCCCTCGCAGTGTACGGAGCAAGTATGGTGGGTCTGACACACCGGTGTCAATGTGTTCTTTTTTCCATTTCCAGGAGTGTATATACAATGAAAAGAATGTTATTGATAGAACCAAATAGTGTTGAATACTGATACAGTCAGGTAAGTCACTGGTAACTAGTAAAGCTAAGTAGCCTCGTGCTACGTTAAAGTAATTACTTTGCCACATTTTCAGTACTAATGTTGATAAGTCTGTAGATACAGTGAATCTGAAGTGAAGTGCTGAGAGTGGCTGCTTGAAATACGCCCCAATCTCAATCGCAGGCAGTCATGTGAATTCCACGTACTCTGGTAGTGTGCATGCGTGGCGTCCCCTTCTAGAGACAGCGAGCAATGGAAGAGACAGCTCGCCTGGTAGCGCACTGGCAGGAAGTTTAAATCTACAGTCTCTCGCGTAGCTGTGAGCTGTGCATTCCATCCCCCCACACCGAAACCTTCGCATTGTCGTCGCATAGTGGCGGACCGAGACGAGGGCGAGCTCCGTGTCGTGGTGCTGCTGATGGTGTAGGCTGTGGCACGATTGCAAATGGCGCTAACTAACCCACGTCCCAATATTCGGCTTGAAAGCCACCGGAAAAATCTGCTGAGAAAGAGAAGGTAGGACGTCCACCCAAGGACACAGAGGGTGCAGCATTGGCGTCGCTGAGAACGCTGAAGGCTGTAAAGCTGACGCAGGCTAGGTATTCGTGACTGCCATGGCTGCGAATGGCAAGGGGTGCGGTGTGTACGGCAACGGCGGCGGCTGTGTAGGTGGGCAGGGGTCGATCGCCATGGAGTCGTCAGAAATCCGTGCAGCGGATATCAGACATAAACAGGGCTGCTCCCTGACAGCAGGCCGCGATGCAGGCAGCGTGTCTGAAAAATGAGAATCTACAGCAGAATTACTACAATCATAGAAACAAAGCTGTTTTGGTGTCATCGATGGGTGCCCGATGAGTCGTGAATGGTATAACGAGCACTGCCAGACGTCTGAGTGGCAACGCCGGATTCCCAGTTGCGAGACTCGTTATAGACATGATAGAAAACTTTACCCTTCATGTGGAACTTCTATGCGAAGTTAGCGTTGGAAACAATGTGGTAAGGGTGAAAGAGAAGTAGCACAGTGCGGTGGCGACGACGATGTGAGAAGACTGGGCTCCGTACGGCCAAGTTCAGTGAAGGAAGACTATCATGTTCGGCGGCTGGTTCTGGATCATCGCACTGCATCAGCAGTAGCAATTTGAGTAGCATCGTAGTCAGACTCCCTGTAGCGTGAGTTCCACTGACTCCAAACCACCCCCATTTGCGACTTCAGTGGTCTCAAGTGAGAGCTCATTGGAGAGCAGGGTGGAGATCTATTATATTTTCTGTTGAAGACTGGTTCTGCCTCGATACCAGTGATGACCGTGTGTTGTGTTGGTTAGTAGGGGGAAAGTTGAGGGCTTGGAACTCATCTTGAATGCTAGACACAATGAACCTACCCCTGAAGTTATGGTCTGGGGTGTGATTTCTCGTGGTTATCCCACACACCGTGACTGCAAATTTGTACGTCAGTCTGGTGATTCGACCTGTTGTGCTGCCATTCACGGACAGCACTCCATGGGTTATTTTCAAACAGGATAATGCTCTGTCACATACCGCTATTGTAATCGAACGTGCTCTACAGAGTATCAACATGTTTTTTTGGCCTGCTCAATCACCAGATCTGTCTCCAATCGAGCACATAAGAGACATCATCGGACGATAACTCCAGCCTCACTCACAAACAGCATTAACCGTTCCTGTTTTGACCGACCAAGTGCAACAGACGTGGAACGCACCCCACAAACGTACATCCGTCATCCGTACAACACAATGCGTGCACTTTTGTACGCTTACGTTCAACAATTGGGTGGATACATAGGTTATTGATGTGCCAGCGTTACACATTTACAGTGGTTTATCTCGCCCTTACATTTACCTGTGATCTTGGAATTTTAATCAGTTAAATATCTTACGTGGACAAACGTAGTCGAGAAACTTCATTCCTCTACATTAATTATTTTTTGGCTTTGCAATTTTTTTCCCTCAGCATACATACCCAGGCAGCGCTGGGTACTCGGTTAGTACGAAAATAAAATGTGCATGTAGTTGGCGTTGTGAGTTACTCTTACCGTTGTCTTAGAGTTTGTTATACCGATAGATCCGTAGCACCAAGGTTCCAGTATTGTCAGTATTGTAATGGGCGTCTACTTCATAAAAGTCAACGTATACGATGTTTTCAAAAATACTGACGTTAAACCACCGGGCGTACTTGAAACGTCATCTGGCGCACACGCAGCATGTAAATGCGTTGGTTGTGACTCAGGTGCTGGTGTTCTCTATGGATTTTGCCTCGACACAGATATCGATCGGTGTGCTATTTGTAGTGCTTCCCACAGCTGGAGAACTGGGAGTGTAGGTGTCAGGGATGTACTTTTAAGTATTTATCGTGCGCTGCAGACCAGATTCGCATAAAATTACTTCAAAGCAGTCTTGATCGCAGCCGACGTTAACTTCTGACCGGTTTCGGCCTTTTAATTACCGGCCATAATCAGAGTTTGCACTGTAACAACAAATGTAACTGTGCTGTATTACATAATGAAGCCATTGTTGTAAAAATATACTCTAAAACGATGTATCATTACCCATCTGGACGACGGCGATGGCGCCTGACCCGCTATGGATCTCTCAGTCACTGTAACTGATGCTGATGATTAAGCAGCCACGAGTTATGTAGGGTAGAGAGAGGGCGCTCTAGAGCTTAAAGCATTGCCGTCAGCCAATGGGGAACTATTTATACATCATTTGAGTCTTCATTCTTAAATATTTATCTTTTAAATTTAGCTAATAAAGAAACGTGTTTATATTCATTTATGGTTCATAATTTATGTTACAGCCAGCCTCATAAAATGCATGACAACCTAGTCTAATTCGTTAACTGAGTTACAGAGCGTCGTCTGGATGCAATAATTAGCACTATAATATCGTTACTTCTATAGTTACGGCTATTTATTCGTATGAAACCAAACTATGGCATATTAGTACGAAAATTACACATATTGACTTATTTGTATTAATAATCAGTTAATTAACGTCTTAAAAAGCACTAGAAAAAAATAAATGCATCGTTGAATATGTGTGCCACCTCTTGGTGCTTGTAATAACGTATCTGAACGCCGTTTCCATGAAGATACACTACTGGAAATGGAAAAAAGAACACATTGACACCGGCGTGTCAGACCCACCATATTTGCTCCGGACACTGCGAGAGGGCTGTACAAGCAATGATCACACGCACGGCACAGCGGACACACCAGGAACCGCAGTGTTGGCCGTCGAATGGCGCTAGCTGCGCAGCATTTGTGCACCGCCGCCGTCAGTGTCAGCCAGTTTGCCGTGGCATACGGAGCTCCATCGCAGTCTTTAACACTGGTAGCATGCCGCGACAGCGTGGACGTGAACCGTATGTGCAGTTGACGGACTTTGAGCGAGGGCGTATAGTGGGCATGCGGGAGGCCGGGTGGACGTACCGCCGAATTGCTCAACACGTGGGGCGTGAGGTCTCCACAGTACATCGATGTTGTCGCCAGTGGTCGGCGGAAGGTGCACGTGCCCGTCGACCTGGGACCGGACCGCAGCGACGCACAGATGCACGCCAAGACCGTAGGATCCTACGCAGTGCCGTAAGGGACCGCACCGCCACTTCCCAGCAAATTAGGGACACTGTTGCTCCTGGGGTATCGGCGAAGACCATTCGCAACCGTCTCCATGAAGTTGGGCTACAGTCCCACACACCGTTAGGCCGTCTTCCGCTCATTCATTGTCCCAGGAAGGGGAAACTTTATTGACACATTCCTGGGGTCAGATACATCACATGATCACACTGACAGAACCACAGGCACATAGACACAGGCAACAGAGCATGCACAATGTCGGCACTAGTACAGTGTATATGCACCTTTCGCAGCAATGCAGGCTGCTATTCTCCCATGGAGACGATCGTAGAGATGCTGGATGTAGCCCTGTGGAACGGCTTGCCATGCCATTTCCACCTGGCGCCTCAGTTGGACCAGCGTTCGTGCTGGACGTGCAGACCGCGTGAGATGACGCTTCATCCAGTCCCAAACATGCTCAATGGGGGACAGATCCGGAGATCTTGCTGGCCAGGGTAGTTGACTTACACCTACTAGAGCACGTTGGGTGGCACGGGATACATGCGGACGTGCATTGTCCTGTTGGAACAGCAAGTCCCCTTGCCGGTCTAGGAATGGTAGAACGATGGGTTCGATGACGGTTTGGATGTACCGTGCACTATTCAGTGTCCCCTCGACGATCACCAGAGGTGTATGGCCAGTGTAGGAGATCGCTCCCCACACCATGATGCCGGGTGTTGGCCCTGTGTGCCTCGGGCGTATGCAGTCCTGATTGTGGCGCTCACCTGCACGGCGCCAAACACGCATACGACCATCATTGGCACCAAGTCAGAAGCGACTCTCATCGCTGAAGACGACACGTCTCCATTCGTCCCTCCATTCACGCCTGTCGCGACACCACTGGAGGCGGGCTGCACGATGTTGGGGCGTGAGCGGAAGACGGCCTAACGGTGTGCGGGACCGTAGCCCAGCTTCATGGAGACGGTTGCGAATGGTCCTCGCCGATACCCCAGGAGCAACAGTGTCCCTAATTTGCTGGGAAGTGGCGGTGTGGTCCCCTACGGCACTGCGTAGGATCCTACGGTCTTGGCGTGCATCCGTGCGTCACTGCGGTCCGGTCCCAGGTCGACGGGCACGTGCACCTTCCGCCGACCACTGGCGACAACATCGATGTACTGTGGAGACCTGACGCCCCAGGTGTTGAGCAATTCGGCGGTACGTCCACATGGCCTTCCGCATGCCCACTATACGCCCTCGCTCAAAGTCCGTCAACTGCGCATACGGTTCACGTCCACGCTGTCGCGGCATGCTACCAGTGTTAAAGACTGCGATGGAGCTCCGTATGCCATGGCAAACTGGCTGACACTGACGGCGGCGGTGCACAAATGCTGCGCAGCTAGCGCCATTCGACGGCCAACACCGCGATTCCTGGTGTGTCCGCTGTGCCGTGCGTGTGATCGTTGCTTGTACAGCCCTCTCGCAGTGTCCGGAGCAAGTATGGTGGGTCTGACACGCCGGTGTCAATGTGTTCTTTTTTCAATTTCCAGGAGTGTATTTTAACAAGGGCAGTAAATATGTGGAAATTACGTATACATGTCATTTGTAAAATCGTTGACGTTACTGGTATTAATACTTCTGCGACTGTTCCAAGTTTATATCAAGAGAGAGTCACAACTGTTAGAATAATGAGGTATAATTTTAAGATTTGTTGTCTATTTGATGCTAAAAATCGTAAAAGTGGCTGTAACGTACAGACTTAAAAATCAAATAGCACCATAGATAGTTGGAGGAGCAAGTTTCCTCCATTTCAAAAGCGGTCTTCAAATAATTCAAAAAAGGCTTTTATACGAAACTCTAACTGTTCACTTAACAGGGCTAGCGAGCTTTTCCTATAGTGAACAAAATTTTCCAATTCCTCCGACATATTTAAAAGTAAACCTTTGGGGCTGGTGTGCATAACCTGAAGATTATTCATGATGTGGCCTTCTGAATGTTTGCTGTTAGTAAAGTGTAGCCCAAAGACTGATTTGTGACGTGACGTACCTGATATGTGTCTTTTGAAGCGAGTTTTAAAATTACGACCAGTCTGGCCAGTATATATTTTGTCACAATCGTTAGAAGTTAACTTATACACTGCTGATCCACAGTATAGTTTATCATATTTGGCAATAATGTGTCTGAGTTTATAGAAAAGCATGTTCAGGGGTTGAAAAAACAATGGTTAAACTAGATTTTCTAAAGAGTCTATTTATTCTGTTTGATTCTGTTTCCATATATATCATTTAGGAAATTAACGTCGGCTGCGATCAAGACTGCTTTTAAATAATTGTATCAAAATAAGATCGCTGTTCTTCGAAAATGTTATATAAAACAGATTCGCATACTTGGGTTCCCTTCCCGTATGATTCTTTTCTATTCAGGAGAATTATGTACAAATGACCACATCTGCGAAGATGAACGCCTGATCACATCTGCCAAGAACATCTTCACCAAGAGAACCTTTGTGAATGGTCCTAGATCATGTCAGGAAATATTCCTCAGACTTTAGCTGCTCCTATAACGTTGGCCTTACAGAGACGATTGTAAAATGTTCATTGTCCAACTTTTTCACCCGATATGTGCATGTCCATCCACGCTTCACTGCAGTTCAGTTTTAGTCATTTGGTGACGCATCCTTGTTAGAATTAAGACTTGGACGCGTTACGTCGTCTTTAGAGCTCCTTAGACAGCAGAATTCGTATAAGGTTATCCAACACCTGCCGCTAAAAATAACGTAGAGTGTCCTGTGTTGCATTATCAATGTCCGACCTTGCATTTTTTGAAGCAAAATCACACCTTGTGACAACGCGACTGGCCGTTTCGAAGATTCTATAAACAGTGGCAACAGCTGTCGTCTCAGGTATTTGCATGGCACCTACTACATGGATATCATAATTATGTTCACTGGAAATGACAGTGCACTTTCAGGTAAGCAGACAGTTTCCGTCACCAAGATGTCTTCAGGTGAAATTGACTCGTTATCGATTATGGTTCAAATGGCTCTGAGTACTATGGGACTTAACTTCTGAGGTCATCAGTCCCCTAGAACTTAGAACTACTTAAATCTAACTAACCTAAGGATATCACATACATCCATGCCCGAGACTGGATTCGAATGTGCAACCGTAGCAGTCGCGCGGTTCCAGACTGAAGTGCCTAGAACCGCTCGACCACAATGGCTGGGTATCGATTATGGGTTCAGGAGTTAGAGCCAGGGTTGCGCGCCCTATTTCGCTGGCTTTTCCCTAAATTGGGCACTGTAACTTTACCCGTTCTCACCTAACCATACAAAATTTATCAATTCTTAGTGCATTTAATTCCTGTATGAAGAATATTATTTATATTATAAAGAATGGTTGAGAAAGAGCAGTTCAAATAAATTTTAAATTTTCTGGTTTACCTTGATAATGACAGTTGATTCTAGCCAGCCGTTGAACACCTTCCGCAGGTATTCTGGGTTCTTTCCCAGTTTCATACACGTTAACCTTAGTAAATATTTCAGATTTAAATAGTAATCACAGTTTATGATTAAAGTCTCAGCAAATACAACATTTATTTCTGTGCTTCACAACAAAATTTCTCCAGTCACACCTCCATCTTCCCACCGGCCGTGTCCAAATTTACTACACTACTTACACTGCACAAAAGACGTGTGACCACCAAACATGGTGTGAAAACCATAGATATAATAAATAATTACGTATCATCTTTCACATAATAGACTTATAAAAGCATTTTGGATTTTGATATAAAGATTGTTAATGTTATTATTAATTATTTTATTAAATATTTAAAATATTTCTTTTTGTCTTAGAAAGTTTACAATATCACGGAAATATATAATGGATATTACCGAAAAATGTCTTAGATGCTACAGAAAGACACACATTAATAGGTCACATAAACCTTGCTTCTAGAAAATACAAATGAACGAACTGAAAGCATACGACTTGAAAATCCCAAAATGAGTGTACTTCACGTCGTTCAGAAAGTAAGTGAACTGATCGACACCCTACGAAATGAACCTTCATACCCCTGAAAACTCTACAACTCACAACTTGCAACACAGTGCTATGTTCCCAGTACTCTTCCCCATACACTGTTTGGGTTCGACGAAAGATATCATGTGCCTATTTCTGCTTTAATGGCTTCTATCCACTTGAACTTTTTTTTATTGCATGTGTGTTGTTCTGCGTGCACAATCCACAATGTCGGTAAACTCTGTTTTCAATGGTACTTTGTTTGACGTTTATTCAGAATGGTTGACTTACGTTACTCACGATACAGTTCCACTTCACAGGCACCGGGACGTTACATAAGCATACCATTTCGTAAAAATTGCCTCCCTTGGTGCTGAAAACCGATGATCAGATTTATCTGAAAATTTGTTAAATTGTTCCCCTTACTTATGACAGCAGTGAGAATAATACATAGACACAGTGTAGTGTTTTTATATACTGCTGTACTGTTAATCATGGCTGCTTCGCTGTCTATTTGCACCAAAGAAGAGCAACGTTCAGTTATCCGTTTTTTGTGGTCGGAAGGCGTATCAGGGGCCGAAATTCATCGAAGACTTTCGGTACAGTACGGGAACAGTGTTTTGCCACAGCGGAGTGTCTACGAATGGATTGAAAAATTCCGAAATGGTCGCACAAGTATTACGAACGATGAAGGAGCCAACGACCGTTTACTGTCAAAATGAAGAAACCATTGAGCGTTCACGTGAAATGATTCTCTTAGACAGACGAAGTGGCACATCGTCTGCAAATTAGTCAAGGTTCTGCCTAAAAAATAATCCACGATAGACTTGGGTTCATAAAGTTTGTGTAAGATGGGTCCCAAAACACACAGCTGCATAAACAAACGCGCTTGGACATCCGAAAAAAAAAAATTAGGATCGCTATGATAACGAAGGGGACAACTTCTTAGACAGGATCATTACTGGTGACGAAACATGGAGCCATCGTTACAAGCCGGAGAGTAAACGGCAGAGTATGGAATGGAAACATCCAAATTCGCTGTGCAAGAAAAAGTTCACGACCCAACCGTCCCCAGGAAAACTGATGCTTACGGGTTTTTGGGACGCACAAGGTCCAGTACTGGAACATTATGGGGAAAGAGGCACAACAATAAACAGTGTACGTTACAGTGAGATGCTTACTGCCACGCTAAAGCCTGCAATTCGAAGCAAACGCCGAGGATTGCTGTCAAAAGGTGTTGTGTTGTTGCACGACAATGCCCGTCCGCATACTGCTGCCCACACAACTGAAACGCTCCAGAAACTCAAATCTGAAGTAGTGGATCATCCTCCATATAGTCCCGATCTTGCCCCTTCTGACTATCACTTGTTTGGTCCATTCAAACACGCACCAAGTGGCCGTCGATTTGCCTCGAACGAAGCAGTGAAATAAGCGGTGCATTCCTAGCTCGCATCTCAACCGAGAACCTTCTTTTATGAGGGCACCAGGAAGCTTGTACAACGATGGACCAAGTGCGTTGAAACGCAAGGGTACTATGTCGAAAAATCATTTTTGTAAGTTTCCTATTTGTTTACAATAAAATTTTATAAGTACTTTACGGTTAATTATTGACTTACCCTCGTATGTAATCAGACTGTCTCGCGGCTCCCACCGTCGGAGGTTCGAGCCCTCCCTCAGCCATGGGTGTGTGTGTGGTCCTTAGCGGAAGTTAGTTTAAGTCAGATTAAGTAATGTGTAAGCTTAGGGCCCGAAGACCTCAGCAGTTTGGTCCCATAAGACCTTACCACAAATTTAAAAAAAAAATATAATCAGTCTGTGCAGAGGCCGTCGGCGTAACAGTTAAATGCGGGACGCTTACTGTCAGCAAATTTTATGGCGACTAGATCGTTGCCCTACACATGGGACACCCCATCTCCATGGTTATGTGTGCATAGGGCTCTTCACATGCCATCGCATGAAGGTGTTCCGTGAATATCTCGAATCGCAGATAACAGCAGCCACTAGAGTCAACTTTGTGCAAGGGTTGCCGTCGAATACATTGCCTAATCAAAAAAAGTGAAGCACCCCTAAGGGGAGGAGGAAACGAAAGGGCACTCCACGTATTGAGAGCTTATCTGATGTTATTTCAGTGGGTACAAAGTCGAAACAAATTTACAAAGAACTTGGTAGTAGGAACTTACTTGTCAGTATAACGTTGCACCCTGTCTAGTCCGGATGCATGCACTGACTGGGTTACGAAAGATATCATAAAACCGTTGTATCCCGTCATTAGTCAAGCTGGTCCACAACTGTTGCAACATGTCCCTGATATTCCGGATACCGGCTCGGGAACGTAGTTGACGTTCGAGCTGGTCCCACACGTGTTCTATTGGGAACCGACCTAGGGACGTTACTGGGCACAGGAGCATACAAAGATAATTCACTGAGTCAGATGCCATGTGTGGCCCGTCATTCTCCTGCTGAAAAGTGGTACCATGACAGTGTCACGCGAGAGCTAATTTACGAGAACGCAGGATGTCTGTGACGTACCATTGTACCTTCATAATTCCGTTAGTCACTACCAACCGTGACCTGAAGTCATACCCGATGTCTCTCCAAACCATGAAGCCAGGAGCAACATCTCTGTCCCCCTCCAAAACATTGGAAGAATCTGACCTTTTTCCAGTGTGGTATCGATAGCAACGATGCCACAACATAGGTCCGCTCTGCTAGGTTGGCACTACGAGACCTGACCTAGTAGATAGTGTCGGAAGTTCCATGCGGCTTTTCGCGGATGATGCTGTAGTATACAGAGAAGTTGCAGCATTAGAAAATTGAGGCGAAATGCAGGAAGATCTGCAGCGGATAGGCACTTGGTGCAGGGAGTGGCAACTGACCCTTAACATAGACAAATGTAATGTAATGCGAATACATAGAAAGAAGGATCCGTTATTATATGATTATATGATAGCGGAACAAACACTGGTAGCAGTTACTTCTGTAAAATATCTGGGAGCATGCGATTTGAAGTGGAATGATCATATAAAATTAATTGTTGGTAAGGCGGGTGCCAGGTTGAGATTCATTGGGAGAGTCCTTAAAAAATGTAGCCCATCAACAAAGGAGGTGGCTTACAAAGCACTCTTTCGACCTATACTTGAATATTACTCATCAGTGTGGGATCCGTACCAGGTCAGGTTGACAGAGGAGAAGAAAAGATCCAAAAAAGGCCGGCGCGTTTCGCCACAGGGTTATTTGGTAACCGTGATAGCGTTACGGAGATGTTAAGCAAACTCAAGTGGCAGACTTTGCAAGAGAGGCGCCCTGCATCGCGGTGTAGCTTGCTGTCCAGGTTTCGGAGGGTGCGTTTCTGGATGAGGTATCGAATATATTGCTTCCCCCTACTTATACCTCCAGAGGAGATCACGAATGTAAAATTAGAGAGATCGGAGCGGGCACGGAGGCTTTCCGGCAGTCTTTCTTCCCGCGAACCATACCCAACTGGAACAGGAAAGGGAGGTAATGACAGTGGCAGGTAAAGTGCCCTCCGCCATACATCGTTGGGTGGCTTGCAGAGTGTACATGTAGATGTACGAGAGACACCAACGACAGCGCCCTCTAGCCGGTGCTGTCGAGGTCTACCAGCTCCGCGACCGCTTCAGCCCATTTGATCAGGTGCAGCCAGCCAGGACACTTCGCTTCAGCATCGCACCTACGTACAAAGTTATGTAATGGCTTATCGCCTTGTTTTTGGACCAGTAAACCATTTTCTTGCAGTATCGACTTGTATTACCTTTTCCCCTTCCTACCCACGCGCCGCCTCCCAGGCGGGATACAAAACCCGGGATGTCGCTATACTCACCGACGATGGTCACTTCGGGCAGTGCAGAAAAGCGATTCGTCGTTGAGCACATGAGGCGTCATTCATCAGCAGCCCATATCTCCTGGTCACGGCGTCACTCTAAACGTAGCTGTTTGTATTGTGTTGTTAACGATAGTACGCAAGGGTGGTAAATCCCTAGCCCCACTACTGCCTTTCTCCTATCGGAAGTGCGGATGATACAGAATGTCGCTGGCAGTCCATTACTTGTTCTTGGATGGCAAGCGTAGACGTGAAGGGTTTTCGATGTGCTTGGTACACAATAAGGCAATCTTTCTTTGTGGTTGTCAGACGCGGTGCACCATGACAACGAGTATGCCTGTCCCCGTGATCTCATGTAGTCCAACATCGGGTCACTCTTATGGCCGAACGCCGCCAAAAATCTGAATCGACCAAGTGGACAAATGGGCAGCCGCTATGAGGCCCCTTCCAAATGTGTCAGATACTAATAACGCTGTCTCACAGACGTACGTGGCATCTCTGTGTCCTTCCCAACTTCTGACACTGTTCACGCCCCTTATATGCCTTGCCAGGCCTGTCAACAACACTAAACACAAACGACTCTAACGCTCTCTGAAACCGTCCTACTGGTCGCAGAGAGCTACACCTCTAATAATTTACGTACTGTGCATGTGCACGAAATTACTTTGACATCTGAAAATGTCTGTGTGCTTCACTTTTCTTGTCAGTCAGTATCATGTATTTCAACAACGAGTAGACGGATCTGAACTCAGCTAATCACTCGCAAACTCAATGATGGACAGTCCGTCCCCGGTAGCTCAGCGGTCACCGGCACGGTAGCTCAGAGTGTTCGGTCAGAGGGTTAGCTACCCTCTGTAACAAAAAACTGAGTGAATGGGTCAACAGAGAACCTAAATGGTTGTCATCAGACTTCCTCCCAGAACAAATTTAACGAACAATAAAGAACAAAATTAGATAAAAGGAAAGTGGTGAGCGCGAGATAATGTCAATCCTCAGGGCCTGGGTTCGATTCCGCTGCGTCGGAGATTTTCTCCGCTCAGGGACTGGGTGTTGTGTTGTCCTAATCATCATCATTTCATTCCCATCGACGCGCAAGTCGCCGAAGTGGCGTCAAATCGAAAGACTTGCACCCGGCGAACGGTCTACCCGACGGGAGGCTCTAGTCAGACGACATTTACATTTCTTTTAATGATGGACAACAATTCATGAGCAGTGGTAGCATCCAGAAACATTTGCTCTTTGTGCAATACCGCAGTCTCTTTCTCATACATGCAACTCAGCCTACAGCATATAACAGAGCACACTATTAACATGACAGCGAGAATACCACTATTGAGGCTCGAGTCATCGAAAGTGGATCCTCTAACTGATGAGTTGTGTTATACATTGTTACTCATCGATGTCAGGTTGATCATACATCGAAAAGCATAGGAGTAGCCAGCACCATACGTGAACATGGTGGAAGTTTCCTCGGCTGGGCGAATGTAAAGTGGGAACAAATGGTGCCCCTAAATATCTGCCATCATCTCTGACTCCTTATGCAATCTGACCTCAATCATAATGGAAACATAACAGACGCTACTGACTGAGGTGTGCCCGACTGTCCCCAGCATCAAACAATGTCAGTGAATTGTAGGCACAGATTAGAATTCAACTATCTAAATCGAAGACTGGAAATGGGGAACGTTCTAAGTGCCAGATTTGACATTTGTCAGGAGAATGAAGAAAATAGTCCTTATTTCAGTGAAACTGATTTGTATTCAAGGAACCTAGAAGGAATTCCAGTAGTACAGAACTATACTTCTTATCGCGTCACCTCAACAAAATAAGACAAGTTGGAAAATAAATACTTTATAAGGAGCGTTCTTAATGTCATACCAGGAAACTGACTGGTTCTAAGTGACAATAAGAAAGTACTAGCAACCTGATTCTTGGAAAGAAGAAAAGAGCACCCAGATGCTGTCAGTAATTCTATTTATTTACAAAAATAGTCTTGTAACTGGTTTCGAACTTGCAAGCTAATATTCAGACGGCTGTTCACGCATATATTACATTTGTTGCCGCTTACTTCAGTTGTTTACTGTTTTTCCAGCAACTAATGTAAATAACAACAAATTTAATATTTTATTGTTTAAAATTATGTAAAAAGCTTCCAGTACTCGCCCTCCGTAGTTTAACGCAATAGGATTCACACGAATGGATTCGCGCTATGACTATATGGTGGGATAAGGAGATTTCAATATGGTTGCGTATAACGTCATGTATTAATGGTTCTGTGCCATGAGACACTGTTATATTAGGACTTTGTAACTGCTTTTGGCTAAACACTCTAAGTATTGTTTTTAAATGTTTCATTATGTAAACGTTTACGTTTGTAAACTTTTAAATGACGCAACATTTGTAATCGAGCAACAATTGAGTTTTTTTGTTGTATTTAATGTATACTGATACAGAATGTCGCTGGGAGTATATTACTTGTTCTTGGATGGGAAGCGTAGATGTGAAAGGCTTTCGAAGTGCTTGGTACACAATAAGGCAATCTTTCTTCGTTCTCTTATTTAATTCGATGCTCCAATTGGCCGTGGACGCGCACCTGAACATGAATCGCTTGTCTTATGTTCAAATATGTAAACGATGGAACGAGTACGCATGATACAATGATTTGCATTTGTGTAATACTTGTACATTTGTTGTGTTGGCAGAAGAGCCAGCATCGTGTTACCAGGGGAGGCCGAAATGCACGCGTTTTAGCTCACGCAGGCTTGCGCTTGTAGGGAAGAACTGTACTGACGTGAGGTCTGGCACATGACAAGGAATGAGAGTTCAGAAAGCGGACATAATTAGTTTGATACTTAACTTTAATCGATTAATGATGAACGTCGCTCTTGACGGTACATGATTCACAATAATATCTGTTCAGAATAGTAACTGAATATGGCGCCTTGCTAGGTCGTAGCAAATGACGTAGCTGAAGGCTATGTTAAACTGTCGTCTCGGCAAATGAGAGCGTATGTAGGCAGTGAACCATCGCTAGCAAAGTCAGCTGTACAACTGGGGCGAGTGCTAGGGAGTCTCTCTAGACCTGCCGTGTGGCGGCGCTCGATCTGCAATCACTGATAGTGGCGACACGCGGGTCCGACGTATACTACCGGACCGCGACCGATTTAAAGGCTACCACCTAGCAAGTGTGGTGTCTGGCGGTGACACCACAACATTCGTCACTGTCATTTAATGCATTCATGAAAAGCTCAACAAACGTGCTTCGACGCATCCGCATTTAAAAAGTAGCATGTCCGTGGGCTGCGGACGTACTTTTGTGCATGAGATATGTCACAAGCGCCATCCTTTTCTGGGACTGTTGGCTGTGTTGACTTCCAGCTTGATCCTGGCTTGCTAAGTAGGAACATGTTGATTGTAACAGACACCTGAGATCACTTAATAAAATATGTACTGCCATTTTAATGTTTGCTATTACGATCGGTCACTTTCAGTTCCGGAATGTTAGACTTCAAAGAATTAATTTCTGTTACATTTGATCTGTATATGTTGTATTTCTACATTGTTATTCATTGATCACTAAGAAAATTATACTATTTTTTTGTAGATTCTGTAGATCAGGCTTCTGAATGAACCAGTTCGTTCGAAATTAGTCGCCAAATATATGTACTGCAACAGTGACAGATTTCTTAATAAACATTAATGAAATACTAAAAAGCTTAGATACTGGTACTGTTTCAATAAAACTTTGAAACTGAAAAAAAATATGATTTCGTTTCGCCACCCCAGATAATGTTGTTTCTGGGAAACTACCCTGATGGAAAAAAAATTCGCAACACCAAAAAATAATTAATGCAGAGGAATGAAATTCCAGGAATACATTTATCTAGGTAATATATTTAAGTGATTAACATTGCTACATCACAGGTTAATGTAAGCGCGACATAAGCCATTGTAAATGTGAAATGCTGGTACATTAATAACCGCCAACTGCCGGATGCACGCATGCAAACGTGCAAGCATTGTGTTGTACAGGTGTCGGATGTCAGTTTGTGGGATGGAGTTCCACGTCTGTTGCACTTGGTCGGTCAAAGCAGGGAAGAATAATGCTGTTTGTGGATGAGGCTGGAGGTGTCGTCCGATGATGTCCCTTGTGTGCTCGATTGGAGACAGATCTGGTGATGGAGCAGGCCAAAGCAACATTTCGACACACGGTAGAGTATGTTGGATATCAAAAGCGGTACGCGGGCCAGCGTTAACCTGTTGGAAAACATCTCCTGGAATGCTACTCATGAATGGCAGCACAACTGGGTGGAATCACCAGACTACATCTACATCTACATGATTACTCTGCAATTCACATTTAAGTGCTTGGCGGAGGGTTCATCGAACCACAATCATACCATCTTTCTACCATTCAACTCCCGAACAGCGAGCGGGAAAAACGAACACCGAGACCTTTCTGTTCGAGCTCTGATTTCTCTTATTTTATTTTGATGATCATTCCTACCTATGTAGGTTGGGCTCAACAAAATATTTTCGCATTCGGAAGAGAAAGTTGGTGACTGAAATTTCGTAAATAGATCTCATTGCTTTAATGACTTCCATCCCAGCTCGCGTATCATATCTGCCACACTCTCTCCTCTATTACGTGATAATACAAAACGAGCTGCCCTTTTTTGCACCCTTTCGATGTCCTCCGTCAATCGCACCTGGTAAGGATCCCATATCGCGCAGCAATATTCTAACAGCGGACGAACGAGTGTAGTGTAGGCTGTCTCTTTAGTGGACTTGTTGCATCTTATAAGTGTCCTGCCAATGAAACGCAGCCTTTGGCTCGCCTTCCCCACAATATTACAAATTTGGAATCAGGGTGCCTGGAGTAACCATGAGATTGCTTCTGCTGTCATACGAAATCGCACCCTAGACCATCACTGCAGGTGTAGATCCAGTGCGTCCAGCATGCAGACGGGTTGATTGCAGGCCCACAAGTGGCCGCCTTCTAACCAACACAGGGCCATCACTGGTACCGAGGCAGAACCAGCTTTGAACAGAAAACATAACAGACCTCCACCCTGCCCTCCAGTGAGCTCTCGCTTGACACCACTAATGCCGCAAATGGTCAGCGGAATACACGCTACTGGGCGTCTTGCTAGGAGCTACGCTCGAAGTAACCATTTGCAACAGTTCGCTGTGTCACTGTGGTGCCAACTGCTGCTCAAATTTCTACTGCTGATGCAGTGCGATGCTTCAGAACCATTTGCCGAACATGACAGTATTCCCTCTCGGCAGTACCACTTGGCCGCACGCAGCCCGGTCTCCTTGCGACTGTACATCCTCGTCACCATCGCTGCAGCAAGAGTATACAGTGCCTACATTCTTGCCAAGTCTTTCTGTAATATCGCAGAAGGAACATCCAGCTTCTCGTATTCCTGTTACGCGACCTCTTTCAATCTCATTGAGCTGTTGATAATGGCGTCTTTGTCGCCTTAGAGGCATTCTTGACTAACATCAACTCACCACGCCCAGTCTCAAAGATAACTAACGCTCACGAGCGTTACAGCGTGTGTTTAAAGCAAACCTGATATGCGTGCTCATAGCGGCGCTACTAGTGCTACTCTGGCTCGAAATCTGAATAGACATAATCTTTCAGATATAGGAACAAGCCTAGCAAATTTCGTTTATGTAGCACAACTCCTTCTTAGTATTGCGATTTTTTTCGTCAGTGTTCACTGAAAACAGCGGAAAATCGTGTAATATCCAATCAAGAAAAAGTAAAGCGCAAATTAATGTCACATCCTGAGGTGTGATATAGTTGTGATGTTTCTGTCGTTGCGGGAACAGCTCAGCATAGCGTCGCTGTACCACTCTTGGATTCCTTTCAGTGAATCCATACACGGGTTGCATATCGGCCAACTATTCCTAAACCTATCCACGCCGCTATGTTTCACTATTAACGTACAGGGTGTTTCAAAAATGACCGGTATATTTGAAACGGCAATACAAACTAAACGAGCAGCGATAGAAATACACCGTTTGTTGCAATATGCTTGGGACAACAGTACATTTTCAGGCAAACAAACTTTCGAAATTACAATAGTTACAATTGTCAACAACAGATGGCGCTGCGGTCAGGGAAACTCTATAGTACGATATTTTCCACATATCCACCATGCGTAGCAATAATATGGCGTAGTCTCTGAATGAAATTACCCGAAACCTTTGACAACGTGTCTGGCGGAATGGCTCCACATGCAGATGAGATGTACTGCTTCAGCTGTTCAATTGTTTCTGGATTCTGGCGGTACACCTGGTCTTTCAAGTGTTCCCACAGAAAGACGTCACAGGGGTTCATGTCTGGCGAATAGGGAGGCCAATCCACGCCGTCTCCTGTATGTTTCGAATAGCCCAAAGCAATCACACGATCATCGAAATATTCATTCAGGAAATTAAAGACGTCGGGCGTGCGATGTGGCCGGGCACCATCTTGCATAAACCACGAGGTGTTCGCAGTGTCGTCTAAGGCAGTTTGTACCGCCACAAATTCACGAAGAATGTCCAGATAGCGTGATGCAGTAATCGTTTCGGATCTGAAAAATGGGCCAATGATTCCTTTGGAAGAAATGGCGGCCCAGACCAGTACTTTTTGAGGATGCAGGGACGATGGGACTGCAACATGGGGCTTTTCGGTTCCCCATATGCGTCTGTTCCGTTTATTGACGAAGCCGTCCAGGTAAAAATAAGCTTCGTCAGTAAACCAAATGCTGCCCACATGCATATCGCCGTCATCAATCCTGTGCACTATATCGTTAGCGAATGTCTCTCGTACAGCAATGGTAGCGGCGCTGAGGGGTTGCCGCGTTTGAATTTTGTATGGATAGAGGTGTAAACTCTGGCGCATGAGACGATACGTGGACGTTGGCGTCATTTGGACCGCAGCTGCAACACGGCGAACGGAAACCCGAGGCCGCTGTTGGATCACCTGCTGCACTAGCTGCGCGTTGCCCTCTGTGGTTGCCGTACGCGGTCGCCCTACCTTTCCAGCACGTTCATCCGTCCGTTGAAATTTTTCAAACAGATACTTTATTGTATCGCTCTTCGGTCCTTTGGTTACATTAAACCTCCGTTAAAAACTTCGTCTTGTTGCAACAACACTGTGTTCTAGGCGGTGGAAATCCAACACCAGAAAAATCCTCTGTTCTAAGGAATAAACCATGTTGTCCACAGCACACTTGCACGTTGTGAACAGCACACGCTTACAGCAGAAAGACGACGTACAGAATGGCGCACCCACAGACTGCGTTGTCTTCTATATCTTTCACATCACTTGCAGAGCCATCTGTTGTTGAAAATTGTAACTACTGTAATTTCGAAAGTTTGTCCGCCTGAAAATGTACTGTTGTCCCAAGCATATTGCAACAAACGGTGTATTTCTATCGCTGCTCGTTTAGTTTTTATTGCCGTTTCAAGTATACCGGTCATTTTCCAAACACCCTGTAGGTTACAACTGACACATCTGGGAAAAACCGGAGATGTAACAGAACAGTAGGCCTGCTCATTGCAGGCTTTAGAACGGAGAGTTGAATTGGCGTTCCTATCGTCAACAACAAGACCGAAGAGACCTATAGTGGTTTAATAACAAAATTCGGAAAGTGTTGAGGAAACAGAGACTGTTGCGCTCTCAGGTCAAAAAAAGAACGTGGAAATGTCGACAGGCAGTATCGTGCGTCTATAAAAATATCAAAGTGTGAAGGAAACAGTTTCAATAATCGTACCTTAGTGAAGGACGTCACTTTTCGAGCAGTCCGGTGTGGCAATAGACGACAGCAAAACGAAAACTGAAGTTTTAAATATCGCTTGTAAAATGTCATTTACGCAGAAGGATCGTGCAGGCATACCATCGTCTGATCATCGCACAGACTCCCGTATGGACGAAATGGAAATAGACATCAAAGGCGCTGAGAAGCAACAGAAAGAACTGAAATAAATAAATCGCCAGGGCCAGAAGGAATCCCAGTTATGTTTTGCAGAGAATTCTCTTCGCCATTGGTCCCTTACTTAGCTTACATTTATCGGAAGCCTGTGGCGCAGTGCTAAGTTCTAAGTGACTGGAAAAATAACCTGCGAAGTATGAATAAAGGACAACAGGTACAGTCCATAGTCCTAGATTCCTGGAGACCGTTTGACACCATGCCCCTCTGTTGACTATTAACGATGGTCCCAGTGTACGGGTAGATTTTCAGTTATGTGAGTGGCTCGAAGATTTATTAAGTGATAGTACCCAGTACCTTCTCCTCAACTCCGGTGTTTATCGGTGGGAAGTGTATCGTCAGAAGCGCCCAGGTGAAGTGTGATAGGTCCGCTCTTGTTCTCTGTATACGTAAATGATGTGACGGATAGCGTGAGAAGAAATCTGTGACTGTTTGCTGATGATGCTGTAATGTATGTTAAAGTATCGTCGTTGAGTGACTTTTGAAGGACATAGATAAATTAGTCGGAATTTCTTTTTAGTGTGATGAATGACGACTTGCTCTAAATGAGGAAAAATGTAGGTTCATACAGATGAATAGGACCAACAATTTGTAATGTTCGAATACTGTATTACTGGTCTACTGCCTGATGCAGTCGCTGCGGATGACATATGTCCGCGTAACGTTTCAGAGCGTTATGTAATGGAACGAGCACGTTAGAACCATAGAGAGGAAGGCGAATGGTCGACTTCTATTTATTGGGAGAACTTTGGAAAAGTGTGATTGTTCTGTAATGGTGACCACATATACGACACTAGCGTGGTCATTGCTGAGTAGTGTTCGAGTGTTTCGGAACCGAACCATGTTAGATTGAAGGCAGACAGCGAAATGATTCAGAGGTAAGTTGCTCTATTTGTTACCGGTAGGTTCAATCAACGCATGAGCACTACGGAGATGCTTCGTGAAGTCAAATGGGAATCTCTGGATGGAAGACGACGTTCTTTTTGCGGAACACTACTGAGAAAATGTAGAAAACAGGCATCTGTAACTGAACGCAAAACGATTCAACTGCCACCAACGTATGTTTCGCGTAAAGACCTCGAAGACAAGATAAGAGAAATTAGAACTCGTAAGAAAGGCATACAAACAGGTAGTCGTATACACCCACTCAATTTGCGAGTGGAGTAGCAAAGGAAATGACTGGTGTTGGTACATGATACCCTTCACCATAAACGATACGGTGGCTTGCGGAGCATGAATGTAGTGGTAGATATAGAAGTAATCTGACTGAATGGAACAAGTTTATTTCTAAACAAGAAACACAGCACATACCGTCAACATTTGGACTGGTTTTCAGACTGAGTGTGATACAGATACGAAGATAAAAGGGGGTAAGAAATCAAACGAAATCCTATTACTCTGTAGTGAGCCAGCAGTGAGACCACGGGTCCCTGGTGTTAAAATACTCGGTCAATATCTTTGAACATAGACGGAAATTTTGTCGCTGGGGTTCATGCTATAGATTAACATGACGAAAGTCTTGTTTTTTGTTGGGTCTTGGCCACTCGTCTCGTATAGGATGCCTAAGGAATGCGGCGTTCTCAGAATGCTATACGACAATTCAAGCAAATGACATAGTAGTTTTATTTCTACAAAGCAGGTTGACAATACTTAACTTGGGATATTTACAAGTAGTAGTCGCAAACGATGATCCACCAGCCCTAACGCGCTGCTTCCTGGACTCGGGTAGGGGCGCCGGCCCCGGATCGAATCCGCTCGGCGGATTAACGACGACGGCCGGTGTGCCGGCCAGCCTGGATGTGGTTTTTAGGCGGTTTTCCACATCCTCTGAGGTGAATACCGGGCTGGTCCCCACGTCCCGCCTCAGTTACACGACTCGCAGACATTTGAAACACATTCACATTATTTCACGATTTACACTAGACGCGGACAGCTGGGGTACACAAAGTACGTCCCGGGGAGTATGGGGTGGCGGCAGAAATGTCATCCGGCCACCCCTTACAATTAACCATGCTAAATCCGTACTTAACCCTGCCGACCCTGCACACAATGCGGGATAAAGGCAGTAGCGAAAGAAAGAAAGAAAGTCGCAAACGATGGGCAACATGCAAACAGTTATGTTCGTCGCTATAGACAAGTTCAGACAACCAACTGTTAAGGATCACAACTAGCTGTTCTTGTAGCACGCTCCACGAATACTTTCCACTAGTGTCCGTATACTGAGCCGATTTGAGCGTCCGAGGCTGGCAGGAGCCGCGCTTATATTCACTTCGGTCAGAGGGCGCTCCTGTCGTGCGGTCCTAATCAGCGCACCATTGGCCGACATCGTTTCACCGCCTCCTCTGGTCTTCCGTTCTTCATCTTCGTTCCGACGCTTGTGGTTACGCCAGAACATTTTCGTCACAAACTTGCCGGTCATATTTTTATTTAGGTGCAGCGTTGTAATTGTGACACTGCTTTAAAGCCTGGAGGTCTTCCCCATGGTACACTAGGCAGATACTCTGTCTTAAAGGCTGAAAGCATGTTCGTTCCCGGTGGCATTTGTTACGCTTGGCAAAGCGAGCTTCAGCCCCAACTTCGCGGTCGCTGAGAACAGTGTATCGAGAAGGCCGCTACGGAGTGAGCTAACTAGCCCTGCCGGAAGCGACGAGAGCTGACGTGTGGCCGCGGTCCAGCTAGGCGCTCCTCCGCGGCCAAGCATAACAAGCGGCGCCGCAACGCCCACTCACTTGCTAAAAGATCTTTCAACATGGCGAGCCTCGCAACCACACCAAACTCTTTTCTTTTGTTTTATTTTAGTCAGTGAAACAACTAATAGTAGTTTTTACTGAACAGTCATATTCCCTCGTAATTGTCTCCCACTGCGACGCAGAAGTTCTAAATTTGGCTCAAAGGTGCCTACAACCTTTCTCTTTACTGGTATAAAACTGGTGTCCTGCGACGACACCCTCGGATTCGGCGACGCTGCAAACAGGGAAGTATCGACACATGCGAAGGAAAAACCAGAGCTCAGAAGTTCATGTGGGGTGTAATGATGTAACATTGTCACCAAATTATACTACAATTGCACTCAACGCAAACATGGACGTGTCTCACGATGGGAAGGTCGTCGCACCCGCTCTTACCCACATTTCACACCTTCTTTTGACGCCTCTGCGATGACCGTCAGAAATCACTTGGTTTTCTTATGCATGACCGAGGAAAACATTTCATAAACACCGATTCTCAGCATCGACACATATAGGCCTCAGGGTTTGGCAAAAAGTGCATGAATGAAACCTAGCCCTCCCTTGCGGAGTTGATTCCCACACATTTCGTGGTCGAAAACGATAGTTCACAGTGCAGAGAGCAACAAGACGACGTTCTTGACAACATTCCACACCGCTGAAACCCCCGAGAGTTTCAACCCAGCCGGCCGCAGTGGCCGAGCGGTTCTAGGCGCTTCAGTCTGGAACGGCTCGGCTGCTACGGTCGTAGTTTCGAATCCTGCCTCGGGCATGGATGTGTGTGATGTATTTAGGTTAGTTAGGTTTAAATAGTTCTTTCAAGTAGTAGAGGAGTTTTGCTATTTGGGGAGCAAAATAACTGATGATGGTCGAAGTGCAGAAGATATAAAATGTAGACTGGCAATGGCAAGGAAACCATTTCTGAAGAAGAGAAATTTGTTAACATCGAGTATGGATTTGAGTGTCAGGAAGTCGTTTCTGAAAGTATTTGTATGGAGTGTAGCCATGTAAGGAAGTGAAACATGGACGATAAATAGTTTGGACAAGAAGAGAATAGAAGCTTTCGAAATGTGGTGCTACAGAAGAATGCTGAAGATTAAATGGGTAGATCACAGAACTAATGAGGAGGTTTTGTTTAGAATTGGGGAGAAGAGGAGTTTGTGGCACAACTTGACGACAAGAAGGGACCGGTTGGTAGGACATGTTCTGAGGCATCAAGGGATCACAAATTTAGCACTGGAGGGCAGCGTCGAGGGTAAAAATCGTAGAGGGGGACCAAGAGATGAATACACTAAGCAGATTCAGAAGGATGTAGGCTGCAGTAGGTACTGGGAGATGAAGAAGCTTGCACAATCTCAGGACTGAAGACCACAACAACAACAACAACAACAACAAGTTCTATGGACTGATGACCTCAGATGTTAAGTCCCATAGTGCTCATACCCATTTAAATCATTTTGTTTCAACCCTACAGAGGACGTTGTGGGACTAGAACTCAATTGAAAGTGATTTGACTCCTTTGGAGTATTGCACGACCACAGTATTTGCTCTGGTGTACACTGTGGTATCACTAGGGACCGTTCAAAACCATTCGACCAAACATGAAAGTAATCCAAAGCAGTAAAGGTTGTTTATCCTTTTTCAGTCCTTTTGTTTCGTGCTCTCCTTTGGCGCGATGATGGGGGCATGCAAAATTGACAAATGCGTGAATAAATCGGCAAAGGGTCCTTCTAAGACCCCTTCCCGCAGTTCCACAACTTCCTCGGTTCCACCTGCACACCTTCTATGAGCACTTTTAAAATGTATCTGTACAGAGACTTCGCCACCTATTCCGCTGTGTGTCGCTCCGGTGTTGCTCTAGCGCCTGCTTGCTGGCATGCGGAATGTAAGGCGTGCCGAAGGGGTTGTCTGCCTTCATTGAACAGTTGGTCCAACGAAGGTTGTGTTAGCGAACTCTTTCGTGCATGAATTGCGTGCTTTTAGGGTAGTCCCGAGAAATCAAAATTTGGCAGCTGCCTTTCCAATCAGGTTTCTGTGATCGTTCCATCTTCAATCAGCCTGACTGGAATTCCTAGACATTTTAAAGTTACGATTCATTCCAGTGACCGATTTACGATTACGTAGTCCAAAAGTATCGGATTCTTTCCTTTATTTATGCTTATTATACTATTTTAGTGTCTCTTTATTATGAGCTGCCAGTACTTACAACGAACAGAGCTTCAGCTCCCTCTGTGTTTCATAACGAGTTTTCAACCTCTCTGTACGCAAGAGAGAGCAAAGTCTTCTTTTTGAATGCCACAGGAGCAATGACATCAAACGTCTGTGAATAACCTTCTGGATTTGAGGCAGACAGCTGGAAACTACGTCCAGTTTGGTTGCTAATTCTAGTAGCACTTGAAACACTGTGATAATACTTTTGCAGAGAACCTGGATCACGATCACAAATGTCGACTTTCACAAAAGGTAAGTTCTTCCAGGTTGTTAGGCCACGTCACGTTCATCTTCAGATTTCTTCTTACCAATGTACGTTTCATCCCGTCTGCTGTGACACCAGAGGATCATGAAGAAGATCACAGCACAAGGATGGAACGTCGATTGGGAAAAAGAATTTTCAAGGGGAACATGACGTAGGCTTACAATTTAGAAGTTTTGACCTTCAATAACGCCTGGCATGAAAACCTTCAGACTTATATAACCCTTCATTAGTTTCCATCCGTGTTGTCTCCCGTTCGTGTCAGTCTGTGCATAGAAATCGGCAAAAGATCTTTCTTACTCATATCTTCGCGACTATGGTGTTAGCTCTGCCCTTGCCAATCTTCAATTTATGTGAAATGAACGTCTAAGACAGTCGTCGATTTTTATTAGCATCGGTCGTGTCTGCTTGTTGAAGGCCGACAGCAACAGTTTTGTTCGCGTGCCGAGTTTTTCACAATTCGTTACAAAATCTGATCTACATGATGTCTTCATTGGACTATGACAAGTATCTCAACAGGAATTTCTTTCGATTTGTCATAGTGTTAGGTTCAACTACTCGTGTTTGTTGCTATGCGGCGCCCTTCAACATGTCTCTCAATGTGCATCATGTTATTGTTTAGATATCCCCTCAGTAACTTCAGTTTTTACACTTTTCAAAAAGTAACGGAACCTTATGCGAAAAATTTCTAAGCTACAAAAGTTGTTACAAGTGGCCCACATTATGTGAATAACATTACTGAAAAGAATGTTGAAAGTTCTTAAACACATCTTGTAACGTTCTCGAGGAACTGCAGGAAAGCATAGTTCAGTGTTTCGGGAACAGAGAGAAAATAGTTCTGTAAGCAGCATCATTAAGGCGTCCGTGTAAGGAAAATTCAGGTGAGGATAAATCAGAAGACCGATTGGCCCATAAACTTAACAAAGTCACTTGTACAAGAAAATATTGACCTAAAAATGCAATGGTGTTTTCTATACAAAGTGTTCCCTTGTCCTACTGAATCCTTGTGTACTGTCGCTGGTCTGCATTTATAGTGTTTACAAATTGTTGAACCATCCGTGTGCAGCTCTCACTGTTTACAGTACCATAACAGAATGTAACGAACATTCGTCTACGTGACACTGCACAGCAAACGTCCACTATTTATGTGTCAGAGAGGATGTGAATTTTTCCGTAATCAAAACGAGTGAGTTCTGTGTATTCACGTAGGCATCAGACAGGAACCAAACGTCGTCACACCAAAAGCAGTGATCGAGTTCTTCCTCGTCTGGAGTTACAGATGACATGAATCAGTGACAGAAAGCTACATGTTTTCCATTGTGTTCAGACAACAACTCGTGAACAGCACGAATTCTCCATAGATGCATCTTTAAACACTTTCGCAATGTCATTTGGGCATTGTTAATGGAAAGGCCAGACTGACTACATAGACGTCGCACAGACTTCATGGGACTCGAATAATATGCGGATAGTACGTCGATTGAAATCTCTGGCATTAGTGCTTTCGTTCAGCCACTTTTGGCTACTTCTGTCACATTTTCCGTCTTCATGAATGTCTACATCCGCATGATAATTAACTTACCTGGTGCCCCCCTACCATACTTTTCTCCTTCTCCTTTTTCTTAGTTTTATCCAGTATGTTCAGGTCGGCGGCATGTTAGTCCAGATTTATCAGTATAGTGGTAGAGAGTGACCGGATGTAAATCGTACCCACTTAGCCTAATGTGGAAAACCGCCTAAAAACCATACCAGTTTGGCCGGCATACTGGCCTTCGTCGATAATCCGCTGGTTGGTTTCCATTCAGGGCCGGCGCGTCCCCCGAATTCCGGAAGCGGCGTGCTGATGCATGCGACTACCCGGCATTCTGAGTTCCGGTATAACTAGCATATCTAACATCCTCGATGACAATGAATAATCTTTTCTGCAATGCGTAACCCACTTCTTTCCCAATGAGTAAAGGTTTACAACTGCAACAAACTAAAAACATTCTTCCGAAAGATTCCGTCATACGCTGGCCTGTAGGAAACGAATTAAATTCACAGATATGAACTGACTGGATCAATGGGTATCAAATTCATTACACTGTGTCTTCAGAATATCTGAATAGTTTGCACTGACATCATTTCATGTTACTGCATCTTCACTGATATCATATCCATCGACCCATCAGGTGTGAGACTGATAAAGAACGACCCTGGCATGTGCATCAAGTGATTTTAGGGGAGTAGGAAAAAATATTAATCTGGATGGCTGCAAAGAGGTTTGAAACTCATTCACCTCGAATCAGGATTCAGCGTTCTAATCACTGTGTCCACTCACTCTGTCATCAAAATGCATATAGGAACTTCTTTAGAAGAAAAATGCGGATTATTGCCAATTGCAGTATAGTCGTCAGTGAAAAGTAGTCAGTGATGTTATTATATCAAGGAGCCAACAGATGGGTGAAGAAAAGACAGAGTGATGTGTAGCAACACCAAACTGGATTTTTGCTCGAAAGGGAAGTGTTTCAAATATCGTCCACTCTTCCCGATCCAAATTCCCCAAACTTTTTCTTATCATTCTACGTGAATGGTTGGATAATTCTTCCTCCCGTTCTTCTTCTTTATTTTTTTGTTTGTTAAAAATCGTTTGCAGTCATCGGTTTCCTGCTGTGATATAGCAGCCTTAATCCTTTTTCATGTACTTCTTCCACAATAGAGTGCATATACTGAACACGAAAAATGTAATAGTGAAATGTTTACGTTTTTATTCGTTATTGTTGTACTATGTGCGACTCGACCGGGGTTTACCAGTCGTCTGTGCAAGCTGCCCATCACACTCGCGTCCGCAACACACCGATGACCAAACAAGCGATTCAACGATCATACAGAATCCAACACGATGGCATAACTGTGTCACAGTGAGCTAGAATCTTCTGACTATATTTTTTTTTAATGGAAAGGGTCGCCTTATCAGAAAGTTGTGGAAGGAAATGGTGGAATGAGCAAACGTTATCTTAAAAATACTAATTTATTTGTTCACAATCAATATTACGCAAATCGAACTTGGACTGATTTACAATTAATTTCATTGTAAAATGTTAAAAGAAATGTACCCACAATGTTAAGATTTTTCTCAATTACCAGCGTGATCTCATCCACATTGATGAACGTTGTATCTGCCCAGAAGGGACCCGAATGCTCTCTGGAAGACTGTAAATTGAGATGCAGATCTCATTCCGAAGTCTGGAAAACTCACAAAAGGTACACGTACTGAGTAACATCGACTTTTTATCCCAGTATGTTAAAGAAGTAACTATGAAAAACAGTCACAAGTTGCTAAACAGACTCACAAATTGTTAACTGTGCCCTGCAAAGGCATCGCAAACGCTAAACGTGACACTTACTCCAAAACAAGTAAAAGGACGACAAGCTGAAGCAGGGCACTGAACAACGACTCACCATCGACGAGTCACGGATCGCCGCCGTGTGCTCCACCCAAAAATCGATACTCCCTGCGTACTCTCACACACTTTTGAAAATTACCGTAGGAGGGGAGGACATTGTAAGGTTTGCCACAGTGACAACTGAAAATGTCCCTCTCTCTTCCTATATGCCAGGGAAGCTTGCAGAACTTTCTTTTCCAGTACTTCTTGTATCCTCTGTCAACAGCAATAAAAGTTAGCAGTGTACTGAGTCTCGCCTTATGATTGGTGGAACGATGACTGGGTTTATAAACGCAGCTCGTTCTCTATGCTGTTTACAGAAACATAGCGCTGGCTCTGTTCCCTACTTCCACTTTTAGGACAACCTGTGGGATTTTGTTGAAATCTCTCAGGAGCTAGCGAAGCTCGCATTACTTTGAAAATCGTTTATGAACTACTTTGGCTTAAGAGTCACCCAGAGCGCCTTACGCGCGTGACCACTGCCCAGAAAGCTTATGAGAATACAACATAAAATGATCACATATAGCAGCTAAACAACAAGTGCAAAAAAACTGTAGTCACAACCGCAAATTGTCTGTCCGAAAGTCAAGCTCTCGTCTTTCTTGATTAGGATTTGAGTCCTGTTTATGTTTCTAAGTAGTGGTCCCACCATATTACTATATCGCGTTACTAATACGTGCACACTTTCACGTAATAATATATAACGCTATTAACGAACTAGGAACATAAGGCAACTATGAACTAAAAAGTGTCTGTTTTGCATGTGGAAGTCAGATGTTTTACACAACGTGCTGAGCAAAAGATCGAAACAGTTTCCGTTCCGGCATAATTAAATCTTCTATGCATCTATCAGCATCGTATATTTAAGTTAAGTGACATTTAATACTCTGACGTCAAACGCAAAATGTTTAAGAACTGTAGTGAACAAGGAAAATTTACCTACTCAATAGACGCAGACCGCGAATTATTGGATAAGTCAAACACGAAATAAAAACCGAAAATACTTGTCAAGAAATTAATCCCTGCTTACTCGCGAAATACTACAGCTATCCGCTTAAAGCACCGACTCATTGCGAAAAGTTTATATATATCTTCGAATAAAAACAAACAATTAGTTATAATCAATATCGTTCGCTTTTTTGTAATCAGCAATGAAGTGTATTTACGAAAATCCGCGACTGCATTTACCGCAATATTTGTCCTACTGGCAGGGTCAAAGTTAAATAAAACAGTGCAGTGAGGCAAAGTTATTATTGCTTTTTTAACATCTTTGGCTGCTTTTGGAACTCAGCGAGACTCTTGGACGTAGGTCGAAAGGCATTTCATTTCGCGACAACATGGCTCCAATCGGCACTCGAAACTCAAAGACCGCAATGAAAAAATACATCCTTTGTGTCTGCCTCCGATCCAGATACCCAACGCCTTATTTCTAGCACAAACATAGTTCCCATTCTCACGCTTAAAACTCTTGTCACTGATTTACAGCATTCGTTGTCATTCGATGATCAGAACGCTACACACCATAAGGCGGCTAGCATTGTATAAATCATTTACTGACGATGTTGCAAAAGTCGTGTTGCCGAAACTGCAACTGTACAGTTATTTAGCAAAGCTCACCTCATCAAAGCCTTTCCCCCAAAGAGTATTTTCCGCTGTCATTGTTTGTTTGCTGACATACTAAATTATTTTCTGGCGTATAGCATTTATGTGCCAGACCTTGCTTCCTATTACTTGCGAGGAAAATGGTAATTTAGCAGCCTGAAGCAGTCCTCCCACATAAAGCGCCCTGACTTTTTTTACTTACTATATAGTTTATACGTGCCAACGGCCTTGCCGCAGTGGTAACACCGTTTCCCGTTAGATCACCGAAGTTAAGCGCTGTCGGGCTGGGCGAGCACTTGAATGGGTGACCACCCGGTCTGCCGAGTGCTCGTGGCAAGCGTGGTGCACTCAGCCCTTGTGAGACAAACTGAGGAGTTACTTGATTGAAAAGTAGCGGTTCCGGTCTCGGAAACTGACATACGGCCGGGAGAGCGGTGTGCTGACCACATGCCCCTCCGTATCCGCATCCAGTGACGCCTATGAGCTGAGGATGACACGGCGGCCGGTCATTACCGTTGGTCCTTCATGGCATGTTCGGGAGGAGTTTGGTTTAGCTTTTATAGGTTGTACGTAGCTTATAATATTCATAATGTCGTGTGTGGCCTCATTTTACCCATCGTAGTGCTGTAACTCGATGTGGTGTGGATTCACAAAGTCATTGGAAGTCCTCTGCAGAGATACTAAGCCTTGTTGCCTCTATAGCCATCCATAATCGTGAAAGTGTTGTCGGTGTACGATTTTGTGCATGAACTGACCTCTCGATTATTTCCCATAAATGTTAGATGGGCAGCCAAATCATTCGCTCGTATTGTCCAGAGTGTTTTTCAGAGCATTAGCGAGGAGTTGGCCCGGTGACATGGGGCATTGTATTCCATAAAAGTTCCATCTTTTTTGGGAACATGAAGTCCATGAAAGGCTGCAAATGGTCTCCAAGTAGCCGAAAATGACCATTTCCAGTCAATGTTCGGTTCAGTTTGACGAAATTACCTAGTCCATTTCACGTAGACATGGAGCTATCACCAGCTTGCACAGTACATTGTTGACAACCTGGGTCCATGGATTCGTGGGGTCTGCACCATACTCGAACCCTATCAGCAGCTCTTGCTAACTGAAAGCGAGACTCATTTGAGCAGGCCACGGTTTTCTAGTCGTTTACCTACATGGTCACGAGCCCAGGATAGGCGCTGCAGGCGATGTGCTGTTAGCAAAAAGACACTCGTGTCGGTCGTTTGCTGCTATTGCCCATTAACGCCAGATTTCGCCGCACCGTCCTGACGGATACACGCGTCGTACGTCCCACGCTTATTTCGGTTGATAGTTCATGCAGTGTTGCTTGTCTGTTAGCACCGACCACTCTACTCAAACGCTCTGCTCTTGTTCGTTAAGTGAAGGCCGTCGATTTTCGTGGTGAGAGTTAATGCCTGAAATTTGGTATTCTCGGAACACTCTTGATATTACGGATCTCAGAATATTGAAGTTCTTAACGATTTCTGAAATAGAATGTCCCATGCTTCTAGCTCTAACTACCATTACGCATTCAAAGTCTTTTAATTACCGTCGTCCGGCCTTAATCACGTCGGAAACCTTTTCACTTGAATCACCTTAGTAGAAATGACAGTTCAGCCAATGCACTTCCTTTTATACCCTGTGTACGCGATACTATCGCCATCTGAACATGTGCATATCGCTGTCCCATGACTTTTGTTATCTCAGTGTAATTAGAGGGTCATGCAAAAATTGTTATCTCAGTGTAATTAGAAGGTCAAGCGCAAATGGACACATTTGTTCAGACAACGATTTCACTATCATGATCATCAAGCTACAATTCAACATGTAATCAATGATAGAGTCATCGAATGTCATCCCGGAGATAATACGTCAAGCTACTTTTATATATTGTCGCAGTTGGTCAAGGGATGACCCCAATAATGTAGACAGACCGCACCAGACACTGTCCCATCCCGTCCCACATATGCTCAGTGACCAAACTGGAGATGTAAAGTGACATATATCTCTCAGTGCACGTTGGTTGGGCATTTTGATGTTGAAAGAGAACACCTCAGAGAGAGCAGCAGAAGAAAGGATGAAGGAAGGAAGATGAGAGCGTAAAAAACCATAGGAGACGAGATCATGGTAAACAGAGCAGAAGGTTAGATGGAGAAAAAATTGGCTGTGTTCTTTTCAAGGGCGCATTCCGTAATTCGTCTTAATATTTCTAGTAAAACCACAAAAACCTAGGATTATCACAGCACCACCTCGATGGCAATGGAAAGGGACTGGATGGTATTCTAGTAGAATCATGCACTGCTTGTCGGTCACTCAATAAACACCGTCACGTTCTCGCTTCCCGAGCATGGGGTCCCGGGTTCGATTCCCGGCGGGGTCAGGGATTTTCACCTGCGTCGAGATGATTGTGTGGTTGTGCTGTCCTCATCATTTCATCAACATTCATGAAATTGGCGAGATTGAACTGAGCAAAGGTTGGGAATTTGTACGGGCGCTGATAACCGCGCAGTTGAACGCCCCAAACATTCATGAAATTGGCGAGATTGAACTGAGCAAAGGTTGGGAATTTGTACGGGCGCTGATAACCGCGCAGTTGAACGCCCCATAAATCAAACAAATCGGTAATCATCATCATCATCATTACCATCAATAAACACCCCCAGATACAGGATCATTGTAGGCTACCAGTGATCACACCAAAGTCTCAGTCTAGGTCCTATATATCGCTGCCTGACACGCTTCGAAATCTGTATCACTGACGCGTAGCGCAATGGTAATCCACCGACCTTGCATTCGGAAGGATGGCCATTATAATCTCTTCTTGGCCAGGAAGATTTAATGTTTCTGTGATTTCCATATCTCGGTCTCGGCCAGCCGACGGAACACTTTGAGAATCCTAGAACATTGATGGAACACTTGTTTATTTCTAAGGTTAATAAAATTTTAATAAATGAGGAAAACTCGTTTTATTCTGTGATTACATCAATTTGAAATCGTAACTAATAATACTGAAATCATAATGAAACTAAAAAACAATTACTATCATCAAAATTTTGAAAGAAAATCATATTATTAACAGTTTTCTAGTAAGCACTTATTCTCTTCCTATGTCCCGTGAAGTACAGTTTGGGAAACGCTGGTCTAGGCAAATGTTTACATGCAAAATAAACAATCGATTTCCTTTCCACACTCTCCTCCCACCACAGTTTGAGCTCCGTCCCTAATGATGACGCCAAGGCAGAATCTTCTGTCATCAGTACACAATCCACTGCACTGTTCACCCCACCATTTGAGTTTTTCGGTACATTGATGAGCATTTTATATAAACTGAAGGTGGAGAGGGGCGAAAGGAAACGAAAGGGGAGGAAAGGAACTATTGATGTCAGCATCTTTGGGACTTATGCGAAATCAGTGGGGCCGAGTGAACATCAGTTTCAGTCTGGGATTCGAACCACGCATTTCCTGTTTATTAGACAGTGCCGTTAACAACAGCGCAATCCGGCCGCAGAATTTATCGAAAATGCGCTTTATATGCCGGCACGCCTCTCGGCCGACCCACATTCCCACCTAGCGCCACCTATCTGTCCACGGTCCACGCACTGAAGGAGGTGGATTTATTGCCCATCGAGGCAAATCAATCATATGTTGGATATATTCTATCCCCGCCTTCTCCTACAGGTTTTGCTCTCTCTAGTACCATGGAAGTTATTTCCTGACGTCTTAAACCCAGTTCAATTATCCTGTGCCTTCTTCCAGTCAATGTTCTCCCCGTATTCTGTTCCTCGCCGTTTCTGCAGAGAATCTCCTGATTTCTTATCAGTTACTTAATCATCCTTCTGCAACACCACATGTCAAACGCTATATCCTCCACCGGCTTGCCCATGAAGATATAATTATGTCATAAAGACTGTCAAAGACTAAAACTCTTATGTCAAGGTTTTTGCATTAACCATTTCAATGGTGAAGATAGTTTAGGTGTTTGTCTAGTAACATAAAATGGCAGTCAGCATCTCAGCTTTCACTAGTTGTTTTAAGGTTTTGCTAAGAGGCGATATTTTGTGAGGTCGAGCTAGTGTTTCGCAAGTGAGCTGTAGACGGAAAAGAGATTGCAAACTTGTATTATGCTGTTGAAAAAATTCATTTAACATAAGCTAACATTAAAAGGTAAACACGAACGTTTTGGATGTATCGGATTTGTGTGATAGAAGCTAAATGCCACGCTACCCCAGGCTCAGTAAAACGCAGAACAGTGGAAGTTGGGCTGCATGATTATTTAACTAATTGTAACATATGGTACATGTATATTGACTGTCATTTCAATTGCAGACGATGAATTTCTGTGCAAATTATATACATAATTCCCCCGACAACGTAATCTGCAGTCATTTTAGTATAATTTTCAGCACAACAATTGAAAAGTGTGTTTCTTAAGTCAGATAATTCAACTGATCCTAATTACTGGAGATGTTGCTCTCAAATTCGCCTTGAGTGGTATTTTGGATACAACAGGCTAAAACCTACTGATATTAGGCATTATTCAAGTGTGTCGTAATGTAAATTTACTCTCTGCGGTACATCGTGCGTTAGTCCAAAAATAATTCTAAAACTGCTGCCATGGCTGTTATAGCCGGTAGTGTTGGGTAGGATCGTTTACAGTGGTTACTTATTTCAAGCCAAACTGCAGTTACTATCTAACAGAACTCACTAACGTTAAAAATTATGCTAGGGACATGTGAATATTCTCCACCCATGCGAGCACCATCTGCCCCTCTGAATCATCACGTTCATTTTCTGTGTGAATCTGTGCATAAAAGCCGCTCCAAATTCCAGTTTTTTATTTTTTTCTTAAGGTCTTGCTGTCAGTGAGTCCTTTGGCAGAATGAGCTTTACCTTATTTTACGAATAACTATAGTGAGCATGACGCTGCTAAGAAGAGATAATCTCTTAAGCAGTGAAGAGCTTTGCGCATGTCTGCAATCATTTCTTATTGTTAGCCGATTCAATACGCGATTTGGTGGCTTTCGTGGGGTACGAAAGAAAACTGTCAGAGTAGTTCGGGACTCATTCTATACGTCTCCAACAGGTGGAATGGAAATTAAAATTAGAATCGCCTCTCGAGCCGTAATCAGCCACAATTATAGTACTACTTAACCTAGCAGCCTGCTCTAAAAATCATACATTGATGATTTTGATATGACCACGCTTCGTCACTATGAAGCCATCAAGAATTAAATGTATACCGAACATTGAAACTCTGCTTTGAATGTGCACCCCAGGCTCATCTTGCTGGACCTCATATTGTTATTTTTGATCTTCTCTGGCTTAAGTATTCTGCAAGATGACAATCCTATTCATGAGATACTTTTAGATTTTATTGAGGAAACAGTAGCAACAGTAATAGTTTAATTATTAAAGGTAGATGATACTTTAATTACTTTGCCTATTATACACACATCAAAAAGAGTTTCGCATCATCCCAGTTCCCAGAAATCTTGAAGATAGACGTTGGCTGTGGATATTGTTTCACAGACACAGTCCCTTTGATTATTCAGAGATGTCACTAAACCCGCCCAAATAATTAAACAAACATGCATGAGCAGTGCCTATTAGAAGGAGAGGGTCCGACAGTCGATTGCTTCCAGTCGTTCCACCAGGAAGGAGGTACACGGCTCGTGTTGTCTGTAGTTCAACCATGCCTAGACCGTCAATATCGCGGTTCGATGGCGTATGCATTGTTACTTTGTTCCAG
This sequence comes from Schistocerca gregaria, assembly GCF_023897955.1. NCBI lineage: Eukaryota > Metazoa > Arthropoda > Insecta > Orthoptera > Acrididae > Schistocerca > Schistocerca gregaria. Next base: position 414,374,300 of record NC_064931.1, on the reverse strand, counting down.
GAAGGGCTTTCAACACGGGAAGTATCGAGGGGTCTCGGAGTGATCCAAAGCGATGTTGTTCGGACATGGAAAGATACAGAGAGACAGGAACTGTCGATGACATACTTCGCTCAGGCCACTCAAGAGCTACTACTGCTGTGGATGACCACTACCTACGGATTATGGCTAGGGGGAACCCTGACAGCAACGCAACCATGTTGAATAATGCTTTTCGTGCAGCCACAGGACGTCGTGTTACGACTCAAACTGTGCGCAATAGGCTACATGATGTGCAACTTCACTCCCAACGTCCATGGCGAGGTCCATCTTTTCAACCACGACACCATGCACTGCAGTGCAGATGCCGAATGGATCGGCATCACGTTCTCCTCAAGGGTGAGTGTCGCATATGCTTTCATCTAGACAATCGTCGGAGACGTGTTTGGAGGCAACCCGGTCAGGCTGAAGGCCTTAGACACGCTGTCCAGCGAATGCAGCAAGGTGGAGGTTCCCTGCTGTTTGGGGGTGGCATTACGTGTGGCCGACGTACGCCGCTGGTGGTCATGGAAGGCGCCGTAATGGCTGTACGATACGTGAATGCCATCCTCCGACCGATAGTGCAACCACATCGGCAGCATATTGGCGAGGTATTCGTCTTCATGGACGGAAATTAGCGCCCACCATCGTCCACATCTTGTGAATGACTTCCTTCAGGATAATGACATCGCTCGACTAGAGTGGCCAGCATGTTCTCCAGCAATCTGGACCAACAGTGTCTTGAGGAACTTGTGAATAGTATCCCACGACGAATACAGGTATGCATGAATGCATGACGACGTACTACTGGGTATTAGAGGTACCGGTGTGTACAGCAATCTGGACCACCATCTCTGAAGGTCTCGCTGTATGGTGGTACAACATGCAATGTGTGGTGGTCATGACCAAAAGAAGGGCGGAAATGATGTTTGTATTTATCTTTGGTCCAAATCTTGTACTGTTTCCGGATCTCTCGGAACCGAGGTGTTGCAAAAATGTTTTTGATGTGTGTAGAATGAAAGGAAGGGTGGCTAAAGAAAGAGATATTCTAGACAGTACTGTTAGTGTTTTATATTCTTTTACTTATAAAAATAGTTTCTTCCTTCTTGTTTGCTGATGCTAAATCGAATTTGCACTGCACATATTGGCTCGTTTCAAAAATGGTTCAAATGGCTCTGAGCACTATGGGACTTAACATCTGTGGTCATCTGTCCCCTAGAACTTAGAACTACTTAAACCTAACTAACGTAAGGACATCACACACATACATGCCCGAGGCAGAATTCGAACCTGCGATCGTAGCAGTCGCGCGGTTCCGGACTGAGCGCCTAGAAACGCTAGACCACCGCGGCCGGCTTGGCTCGATTAACGTATTTCTGAGTCGAGTTCTTCGGTCATTAATGTAGTATTCATGTACAGATTACTTTCGTGATTTCAGAGTCAGGCAGCAGCTGCCGGCCAAGACAACAGCAACGGGAAGTAACCGATTTTGCGACATTTTACAAGTTCGTGACCAGGAGCGAATTATATGGTTGCATCTGTGAGCTTCGGTAGTTTGGTTTTTCAATTTCTGGGTATTCATTTAAATCTAGTAGACACAGTTCTCTCGTTTTCATTTGCGTCGGAAAGCAACAGATATTGTGACATTTTACAAGATCCTAACCATGACGGAACTATTTGGTCCCTCCTGTCTGCTTTTGTGGTTTAGTTTTTGAATCTCTCTGTGTTAATGAAATTTATTCGACAACTCTCGTGTTTTCGTCGGTGTCTAAAGCAGAGAATAGTAGCATTTGTCGATAGCTGTAGTGTAGTTTCCCTTTGTCTTTAGTATTGATAGCAGGAACTGTGATTGCTGTGTATGGATGCGAGCTGAGTTGGTGACATTCCGCTCTCACCTCCAGGCTTCGGAGAGACAGCTTGAGGAGGCAGTGGACAGGCATCAGTTGTGGACTGGCCGTGGGTATGCAATGGACATCCTGCAAGACTTCGCAGTTCGGAGCTCTAATGTTAGGCACATTATGGGAACCGTTAGGGACATGGCTGCCAAGGAGGGGAAGAAAGCCAACATGCACTCCGTGTGCACATCGGATGGAGTCATTTCAGACGTGGAACGTGTTCTTCTGGATGCCAAAAAGAGCAGAGGCTGCAGCGAACTTCGGGTGGTGCCTCATGTCAGTACCAATGGAGGTTCTCTCTGGTTTCGAGCTGGTATCAGAAAGCATAACGGCTGTCATTCTTGCTGGCAAGACGAAAACAGTGCTCACCATTTGCAGCATAGTCGACAGGAAAGATTGCGAACCTCTGGTACAGACCACAGTGGAGTGTCTGAATCAGAGACTCAGCTGGTTCTGCGAACGTGTAGGCTGCGTATTCCTTGACTTGCGCCATAAAGTAATTAGATTTAGGGTTCCACTGTATAGGTGAGGAGTCCACTACATGCAGGGGGCGGCTACATAGATAGCAGGGGCTATATGGCGTAGACAGGACGGTTTTTTACGATAGAGGGCCTCGGAGACACACAGAAAGGACTTCAGTCTCAAGGATTGCATATCGGACTCAGGAAAAGCCTAGATCTCGGAACTATCGGTATAACAGTTGCAAATTGTTGCTGTGTTGGGAAAGTACAAGAGCTCCAAGCGCTGATAGAAAGCACTAATGATCAAATCCGCATAGGAACTGAAAGCTGTCTAAAGCTGGAGGTAAGTTCAGCTGAAATTTTTGCGAAGGTGTTGAGAAAGGATAGGCGAAATAGAGTTGGCAGAGCGGGTTCGTTTCTGTTATTCAGATTCTTGTAGCGAAGTTGAAGTAGATAGTTCCTGTAAGTTAGTATCATAAAGGTCATTCTTGGCCACCGGTATAAAATTGGATCATTTTACCGACCTCCAGACTCATATTATGAAACTGCTGAAAGGTTCAAAGAAAACTTGAGTTTAAATTCAAACATGTTACCAACTCATACAATTACAGTTGGTGGTGACTTTAATTTACCCTCGTTATGTTGGCGAAAATACATGTTTAAATCCGTAGGTTTGCATAAAACACCATCCGAAATTGTGCTAAACGCATTCTCTCAAAATTATTTCTAGCAATTACTTCAAGAGAGCGCTCGAATAGTAAACGGTTGTGAAAACACACTTCACCTCTTATCAGCAAATAATCCTGAGATAGTGACGAGCATCAAAACGGATACAGGGGTTAGAGAATACAGCATTGTCGTACCAAGACTGAATGCGTTAACTCTCAAATCCTTCAAAGATAAACGAAAAATGACATTTTCCTGGGAGACAATCTTCACTCCTTCCAAATTAACTATGCAGGGTAGACCAGATGTGACTTGAATTCGGAAAAATAGTATCGACAACAATTGAGAGATTCATACCAAATAAATTAACAAACGGCGTAGCTGATACCCCGTGGTACACAAAACAAGTCAGAACACATTTGCAGAAGCAACGAAAAAAGCATGCGAAATTTAAACGAACGCAAAACCCAAGATTGGCTATTATATATATATATATATATATATATATATATATATATATATATATATATATATATATATCAATGCCTTCTCTGCGCGATAGTAATGGAAATACTATCAATGACAGTGCTGCTAAAGCAGAATTATTAAACACAGCCTTCCGAAATTCCTTCCCTCACCAAAGAAGGCAAAGTAAATATTACAACATTCGAACCAAGAGTAGCTGTCAACATAAGTAACTTAGAACTAGATATGCTGGAAGTAGTGAAGCAACTTAAATCACATAATAAAAGAAAGTCTTCCGATCCAGTTTGTATACCACTTAGGTTCCTTTCAGAGTATGCTGATCAACAGCTCCATATTTTACAGTCATATATAACCGCTCACTCCACGAAAGATCCGTACCCAAAGACAGGAAAGTTACACAGGTCACACTAATATTCAAGAAATTCAGTACGAGTAATGTACTAAATAACTAGCCCATATCAGTAACACCGATATGCGGCAGGATTTTGGAACATATATTGTGTTCGAATATTATGAATTACCTCGAAGAGACACACAGTCAGCAGAAAACATCGTTTTTGTGAAATACAGCTCTTTACTCACATGAAGTGTTGAGTGCTAGCGACAAACATTTTGAAGTTGATTTCGTCTTTCTAGGTTTCCAGAGGGCTTTTGACACGGTACCTGACAAGCGATCCTTAATCAAATTGCGTGCTCATGTAATATCGTCTCAGTTATGCGACTGGCTTCGTGATTTCCTGCCAGAGCGGTCACAGTTCGTTGTAATTGAAGGAAAGCCCTCGAGCTAAACGTATTTTTTTTTACGGCGTTACCCAAGGTAGTGTTATAGGCCCTCTGTTGCTCCTTGTCTGTATAAACGATTTAGGAGACAATCTGAGCAGCATTGTTAGGTGTTTTTGCCGATGATGCTGTCGTTTAATCTCTAGTAAAGTCATCAGAAGATCACAGCCAGTTGCAAAAGATTTAGGTGAAATATTTGTATGGTTCGAAAATTGGCAACTGACCCCAAATAATGAAAAGTGTAAGGTCATCTACATGCGTGCCAGAAAGTAATCCGTTAAACTGCGACTACACGATAAATGAGTCAAATATAAAATCCGTAAATCCAATTAAATACCTAGGACTTACAATTACGAACAACTTAAATTGGATAGAACACATAGAAATTGTTGTGGGGAAGGCCAACCAAAGACTGCGATTATTCGCTGAACACTTTAAAAATGCAACAGATCTACTAAAGAGACTGCCTACACTACGCTTGTCCTTCCTCTTTTGGATTACTGCTGTGTGATGTGGTTTCCTCGCCAGATAGAGTTAATGGAGTACATAGAGAAGGTTTAAAGAAGTCAACACGTTTTGTACTATCAAGAAATATGTGACAGATTGTCACGGACATGAGACTGTATTTGGAGTGGACATCATGAAAACAGAGGCGTTTCTCGTTGAAGTGGGAACTTCTCACGAAATTTCATTCATCAACTTTCTCCTCCAAATGCGAAATTATTTTGTCGACACCGAACTACAAAGGGAAAAGCAATTACGATAGTAAAATAAAGGAAATCAGAGCTGGCAGAGGGAGATATAAGTGCTCGTTGGAATAACAGAGAATAACTGTGAAGGTTGCTCGATGAACCCTCTGCCAGGCACTTACATATGATTTGCAGTGTAGCCACCTAGATCTAGATGTAGAAGAATATTTTGTTATTCGTATCTTTCAAGAAAGTGTCAAATAAAAGCATTTTTAAGAAAAACTGTTTTAAGTCTATAATGATCAGAAGAACAAAAAGTAGTATGCACTCATATTGTTTACAGTATAGCTATTGATAATAATGGAAAATAAAAAAAGCGAATTTCATCTGGTGAATGAGCTTATCAGTTAACAGTATGCTTATGACAGAAGACAAAAAATAATTACAAAAGCTACTGAAAAGGAGGAATGCCCAAATAATACAGCCAGCTCTTAATTTATGATGTTCAGGTTGCAGTCAGAGTATCTGAATACTGATGATCTTGTTTTCACATGGGTCAAAAACCTTGTCATATTCTTCCAATTAAAACACGGCGTGTAATGGGCTGCACAATTTTCAAACTTACTTGCTATTTGCCATTGTAGACTGTTTAGTCATCTGTGGCAATATTTTACATAGAGGTTATGTGAATGTTACCATCGCTAAAATTCGACACTCGTCAACAGAAAATAAATTTGGAAATTGTGCATCCCATAAGGTCAATGTTCTGATTTGGAAAAAAAATGCATATTATTCATATCTGCACATAGGATCGACCCCTAGATACATTCTTCAGGAATTACAACTGTTGGTCATCTCTGTGGGTGCCTAAGCTAAGGGTTTGAAGTACAAGCACTGCACCTAAAGTAACAGTTCAGTTGCGGTAATGTATCCTTCCTGCCGCCAATGTGGTTGAGATGAGGTAACATCAAAGAATGTCTGGAAATTCTGTGATTGACAACTTACACCATGGACTGACTAATAATTATCCACTACATTCACTGGATATTTGTGTGTAATTTCAATTAATTAATTAAATATTGTTAATGTTATTGTGTGGCAGAAATTTAGTAAATCTATGTTTTTGATCCTAGGAGGCTCGTTCTACGTAGTAACTGAAACTAATGTCCTCCTTTATGTCTATAATTAATTCGCTCCCCTATTGCTGGAACAATGTGTATGAGACGAGATTTGTACCTCTTCTATGACAGAGCTACAAGCAGTCAGATCGAAAATCAGTAAGAAAATAATAAGAAAACTTCTCCACCACAAGTCTTCTCTTTACCTTTATTCAGTACCCAGTGGATATAAAGGTGAAAAACTTATAAAAATGAAGAATTTCATACTTGTAAATGGTTGCATTTTTCTGCTTCCAACAGTGTAATTTTTTATGAATAGACTACTTTAATAATGGCGTTGTACTGCAATAATTTGTTAACTGAATTTTGTCTACTCCCAATGACATATTTCCATACATTTATGTTGGTCCTGTAATACTGATTGAGAATGACGCAGGACTGCAGACAGAGCGCAGACGACTAAATCGTGCAGTAGCAACACATGTTACAGTTCTCTTGGTCATTTTTCCTATATTCCAACAGCAAGAAGCCTCATTCATCGAGAACAAATTCCGACAGAGATGAACACGTCCTTGGGAAGCAGTTCGTAGTACAGGACACCTTCCTTGCGCAATAAAATGCATAAAATTGTGTTTTGTGTACTCACACACCCTTTTATTGAGACTTTTTGGGTCAAAAAGTTTATTTTTTTTATGAAGTTAATATAAAGGCACCATATCCCCTCACCAGTAAAGATTTTAGACAGGTATGCTCATTGTGGCAACTGATAACATTCAAACAAAAATGAATATATGCCCATCGCTAATTTATGTTGCTTTGAATTAGAGAGAACAATATGCAGATCTTTGGTGGAAATGTTTTCGGAAGTAATTGTTATTACTGGCGAGTTATAAAATTTGCGGCGATCAGACAGATAATTTTTGCAGACAGATTAAATATGTTTTAAGAAACGAACGAAAGAGTCGGCTTAAACTCTTAGTTGAGGGACGCTTACAACGAGACCACGAACACATGCTGCTCAAGTACAACTACGGTGGAAGCCATCAGTTTCTTCATAATCTACCATATCCTAGTGTTCACAGGTCGTGCAGATGGCCAGACATAGGATTCTGTGATGCATAAGAAAGAAGAAAATTGAAACTTTAAGTATTGGGCATGAACTATTATCTGTTACATGGTACTCAGAATCTTGAATTTTGCTTCTCTCAATATAAAATTAATTCCTACTTCTTGGAAGATCTCTCTTATTTCAGTTTAAGTAGATCATTGGCAAGTCTGTCTTTCTCCACGTCATTTCTGTGGGTTCAGTTGGTGTAGTGGATCGATCCTTTCTTGGTACGTTGATGGTACTGTGTTCGATTCTTACCTAAGTGAAAATTTTAAGACGCACCAAAAGACCACCTTCACCTCTGACAATGCCAAATGAAGAACGCTGAGGTCTACCTTTGTTCACAATCCATGCTAAACTTGACGTCCCCCTTTCGGCTGGGATAACGTCACTTTAGCTTTAGACAGAATCGCATGTCACGGCAAATGAAAACCATGTTGTCAGTGAAGCACAAAATTTAGTTTTTGCGTTACTGAAAAGTATGCAATAAAAATCTTTATGTGTTTGCGAAATTATAGCTTCGAGAAATTCGTTTGGTGCTACAAAGTCCTCTGTTGCACTTATTCCTTTTCGTACCATTCAGATTTTTTCAGGGTGATGGAAAAAGTTTGTGACCGACCGCAGTAATTTCGTCGAAATGTTTTTAGTTCTTCAGAAGTATTATAATTACGAATTTTTTTTCCTTTGTAATGTAAACTGCATAGAAATAAGTCCACAGAAATGCAAGAAAAATGTGGAAAGGTTAGGTCGTGTCCCCCAAATGTTTGTGTTTGTTGACCATAAAAATCGATTTTGGATCATGTAGTTGGGACTGTAAGGTTTCACAATCGATTGTAACATTTGTACATGCGGGTGTTAATGTATGGGGATTACAAACAAGAATCAAGCTTAAGTTTGCCACTCTTGTTTCAAAAACTACAAAATTCGTTTCTGTATTATGAGTGCACTCTGACGCGTCATTTATTAAACCAATAACGGCTATACCGTGCAAACTAAAAGGTTTATTTGTCTTTGGGTACCGTTACTACTATTGTTTCGACATAGATCCATAAAGGCTAATGGATTATTTTGGTAACAATGTACTTATAAAAAAATGTTATCAGTGATCTTCCCACTAGCTTATAATTGTGGTACATTTAACTTCACGTTATAGTTGGTACATCAACTGCAAGTGGAGAAGACGTTTACAATAAAATCTTCACTTGCAATAAAATCTTCACTTTCGAGACCCGTTACGCCAAAGAGTCGTTGATGGGCGGGTAACTGTCATGCAGCTGATCCGAAAATTGTCGTACTTAACGATTCGTAACAGAGGGAGTAACGCAGGATCCTTCTTGTCTGTTCCGCCTACAAATGTGTTTCGTTACTGCTGGCCCAACTAGCGTGATGGTGTAGTACGTATTAGTTAACTGGCACTTTTGTGGCAAGTGAGTAGGATTCCATAAATAAAATTTCTATGGAGGACAGCATGCGTTTGTGATAGTCTAAAATCGAGAACCGTGGCTGCTTACATGCGGTGGTGTGGTACTGTGTTCACATGGTTTAATGTGGCGATCTGTCAAGTAAAAGACGTCTTGGATAGTACCGAGGTCATTTGGTTCCATTATGTCATATAGCTATAGAATGGGCTTTACAAAGTTTCTCATACTCATCCAGGCGAGCTGTATCTAGTTAGAGGCTTTCGTTCCATATGTATAGTAGCTGAGTACTTGGTGTGGCCTGCTTGTGTGTTTATTCCAAACTTCTATTAGTCTATCTCCTCCTGCCCCTCTCTCTGTCCATCCCTTCTTTCACCCCCTCCTCCTCTGATCATCTCTTACACTCCCTCCCTCTCTCTGTCCCTCTCTCTTCTTTCCAGTCCCCTCTGCTATCTGTCCATCTCTCCGTGTCACCTCTCCGTCCACCTCCTGCTCCCCTCTCCATCTCTCTATCTGATCATCTCCTCTTCCCCACTCTCTCTGTCCATTTCCTCCTCCCCCTCTCTCAGTTCATCTCCTTACACCCCTCCCTCTGTCTATTTCTTCCTCGCCCTACCTCTGTCCGTTTCCTCCTCTTCCCTTTCTCTGTCTATCCCCTCCTCTCCACTCTCCCTGTTCATTCCCCCTTCCTCTCTCTCTGTCCATCTCCTCTTCCACCGTATTTAAGTCTATCTCCTCCTTCCCCCTCACTGTCTGTGTATCTCCTCCTCAACCCCTTCTCTCTCCACAGTATCTCGTTCACGCCTATAGGAGACTGGTGGTTCCTGCCCCACAGTATTTATTTCCAGATTGTAACTAATACGTGCACAAATTTGGTTGGAATCGTTCCACGGGTTTAGGATGAGCTCTCTACATGTGTCTTTGCCCGCGCTCTCGTGTTTTCAAATATATTTCACATATATTTGATTCAAATGGCTCTGAGCACTATGGGACTTAACGTCTGAGGTCATCAGTCCCCTAGAACTTAGAACTTCTTAAACCTAACTAACCTAAGGACACCACACACATCCATGCCCGAGGCAGGATTCGAACCTGCGACCGTAGCGGTCGTGCGGTTCCAGACTGAAGCGCCTAGAACCACTCACATATATTTAACATATTTCACGTGCACTTCTACATATATTTCACCTGTATCTGTAATTATCCGTAGTGAATTTCGACCTGCAGTTTGATTTCACATAGCTCAATGCATATGGTGTAGTATCTCTTGACCTATGTATGAGCTATACATGATATAATTTTGCGGCTACATCCAGTGGTATATTGGTTACTGAATGCGAGATGTGTTGCGAATAGAGTTAGTAGGAAATAAGTAACAAATTAAAACATCATGCACGATGCAACTGTTTTTCACGCATCTCAGTGTTTATGACATCATACCTCCCGAACTATGTGTAATACAATAATAATATATTTTTCTAGGTACACTCATCGGTATATATGGGTACTGTCTGTGAAATGTGTTGCGAATAGAGTTAGTAGTAAAGAAGTATAAATTAAAACGCCACGTCATAGCTCCAGAATTTTTGTCGTAGAATGATATAATTTTTGCTGGTACATTCAGTTCCATATGTGATTACTGTCTACAAAATATGTCACGAATACAGTCAGTAGTAAAAACGTCATAAATTAAAACTTCATGCTTCATCTGGTAGTTATACTGAATGGGGGGGGGGGGGGGAGGGGGTTCCCACCTTTGGTTCTGTCTGGGGCTGGGGCCAGCACACAGGGTCGTATCCGTAGACCATCTGTGGGTACCAGGCATTGAATGCTGGCCTCTGTTTTGACTGGACCGAGGGTGAGAGTCTTCCTACGCGTCGGTCGGGGGCCCTGGGGACGGCGTCGTGTATCGTTGAAACTGGTAGTCCGCTGGGGTAGAAATTTGGAGGTTTGTACAGCTGAAGAGTGTTTGATCTTAACAAAAAAAAGGCCCTAGTGGTCAGAACAACTGCATCGTAAGCGGGAGACCCGTGTTCGAATCCCGGTCCGGCACAAATTTTCAACTTTCTCCATTGATTTACATCAATCACCACTCGCAACCCATGTCTGTGATTCATTTGCGACTTAGATCTTCAATATTTTACGTCTCACGATAGCGGTTGAAAGTTAGAATGACGCCATCACGGCGTACGCAAATTCGGGGGAAACTTTAATGCCGTAAATTAGGAATGGGCGCACGAGTTAAACTTGAAATTATCCATCCTGGCACTTTGGCACACTAAGTAGTATACTCGAACCTCACTGTCGCGTTCAGGATTCAACAGACAGACTGCTGTACGTAACTTTTTGCATAGATCATCACGGTACTGAGATAGAGGTAAGCGAGACAAGCAGTTAGGACTGTACAAAACTTTTTTCATCAGCTTATTTCAGTCCCATGTGTTCTTCTTGGTAGAACAGTTCTGGTATACCGGTATGTTAGTGTGTTTATATTTTCCACATTGTTGGTGGAATACGCCTGTGAGACCACTACGACGATAAAGTTTATATCTACGTCTACGTCCACATCTACAAATATCCTTAAGTACCTGGCAGAAGGTTCACCGAACCACCTTCAAGTAATTCTCTATTATTCCAATCTCGAACAGCGCGCCAAAAAACGAACACCTATGTCTTTCAGTGCGAGGTCTGATTTCCCTTATTTTATTATAATGATCGTTTCTCCCTGTGTAGGTCGGCTTCAATAAGGTAATTTCGCATTCGGAGGAGGAAGTTGGTGATATAAATTTCGTGAGAAGATTCCGCCGCAACGAAAAATGCCTTTCTTTTAATGATGTCCATCCCAAATCCTGTATTATTTCAATGACACTCTCTCCCCTATTTCGCGATTATACAAAATGTGCTGCCCTTCTTTGAACATTATAGATGTACTCCGTTAATCCTACCTGCTAAGGATCCCAACCGCAGTACTCTGACAATTGGACGGACAAGCGAAGTGTAGGCAGTCTCTTTAGCAGATCTGTTACATTTTCTAAGTGCTCTGCCAATAAAAAGCAGTCTTTGGTTTGCCTTCCCCACAACATTTTCTATGTGTTCTTTCCAATTTAAGTTTTTCGTAATTGTAATTCCTAGGTATTTATTTGAATTTACAGCCTTTAGATTTACCTGCTTTATCGTGTCACCGAGTTTTACCGAATTCCTTTTATCACTCATGTGGATGACCTCACACTTTATGTTATTCAGGGTTCACGATACAGCTGTCTTTTCTAAATCGTTTTGCAATTTGTTTTGAAGTTCTGATGACTACTAGACGATAAACGACAGCATCATCTGCAAACAACCTAAGACGGCTACTCAGATTGTCTCCTAAATCGTTTATATAGATAATGAACAGGAGAGGGGACACAACACTACCTTTCGGAACGCCAGAAATCACTTCTGTTTTACTCGATGACTTTCCGTCAATTACTACCTCTCTGGCTGGAAATCACGAATCCAGTCGCATAGCTGAGGCGATATTCCATAAGCACGCAATTTCACTGCGCATTGTTTGTGTGGTGCAGTGTCAAAGGCCTTTTGCAAATGTACAAATACAGAAGCAATTTGAAATCCCTTGTCAATAGGACTCAACACTCTGTGTGTGTAAAGAGCCAATTGTGTTCCACAAGAGCAATGTTTTCTAAATCCGTATTGACTGTATGTCAATAGACCGTTCTCTTCGAGGTAATTCATAATGTTCGAACTCAATATATGTTCCAAAATCCTGCTGCATATCGTCGTGGATTACTCCTACTACCTTTCTTGAATATTAGTGGGACCTGTGTAACTTTCCAGTTTTTGGGTACGGATCTTTCGTCGAGCTAACGATTGTATGTGGTTGTAAGAATGGAGTTATTGTTTCAGCATTCCCTGCAAGGATCGTAATTGGTATACAGTCTGGACCGGAAGACTTGCTTTTATTAAGTGATTTAAGTTGCTTCACTTACCCGAGGATATCTGCTTCTAAGTTACTCATGTTGGCAGCTGTTCTTTATTCGAATTCTGAAATATTCACTTCGTCTTCTTTGGTGAAGGAATTTTGGAAGGCTACGTTTAGTAACTCTGCTTTGACAGCAGTGTCGTCGATAGTATTTCCATTGCTGTCGATCAGTGAAGGCATAGATTGAGTCTTACCGCTAGAATACTTTACATACAAGCAGAATTCCTTTCGATTTTCTGCCAGGTTTCGAGACAAAGTTTCATTGTGGAAACTATTACAAGCATCTCGCATTGATGTCCGCCGTAAAGTTCGAGGTTCTGTAAAAGATCACCAATCTTGGAGCCTGTTTTGTGTACCAAGGAGGATCAGCTCCATCGTTTATTAATTTATTTGGTATATATTTCTCAATTGCTGTCGATACTATTCCTCTGATTTTAAGCCACATCTGGACTGCTAATTTGGAAGGAGTGGAGATTGTCTCTCAGGAAGACGACAAGTGAATTTTTATCTGCTTTTTTGAAAAGGTAAATTTATCGTTTATTTTTGGAGGATTTGTAGGTTGCAATATTCAGTCTCGCTACGACAACCCTGTGTTCACCAATCTCTGTGTACGTTTCGATGCTTGTTATTAGCTCAGAATTATTTGTTGCTGAGATATCAAGTGTGTTTCCACAACCGTTTACTATTCGCGTGGGCTCATTGAATTAACTGCTCGGAATAATTTTCAGAGAATGCGTTTAGCACAATTTCGGTTATGTTTCATGCGTACCTACGGATTTAAACATGTATTTTCGTCAACATATCGAGGGTAAATTAAAGTCACTGTTGTTGTTGTGGTCTTCAGTCCTGAGCCTGGTTTGATGCAGCTCTTCATGCTACTCTATCCTGTACAAGCTTTATCATCTCCCAGTACCTACTGCAACCTACATCCTTCTGAATCTGCTTAGTGTATTCATCTCTTGGTCTCCCTCTACGATTTTTACCCTCCATGCTGCCCTCCAATACTAAACTGGTGATCCCTTGGTGCCTCAGAACATGTCCTACCAACCGATCCTTTCTTCTGGTCAAGTTGTGCCACAAACTTCTCTTCTCCCCAATCCTGTTCAATACTTCCTCATTAGTTATGTGATCTACCCATCTAATCTTCAGAATTCTTCTGTAGCACCACATTTCGAAAGCTTCTATTCTCTTCTTGTCCAAACTATTTATCGTCCATGTTTCACTTCCATCTATGGCTACACTCCATACAAATACTTTCAGAAACGACTTCCAGACACTTAAACCTATACTCTATGTTAACAAATTTATCTTCTTCAGAAATGCTTTTCTTGCCATTGCCAGTCTACATTTTATATCCTCCCTACTTCGACCATCATCAGTTATTTTGCTCCCCAAATAGCAGAACTCCTTTACTACTTTAAGTGTCGCATTTCCTAATCTAATTCCCTCAGCATCACCCGACTTAATTCGACTACACTCCATTATCCTTGTTTTGCTACCAGCTATAATTGTATGAGTTGGGTACGTGTTTGAAATTAAACTTAAGTTTTCTTTGAACCTTTCAACAATTGTAACATCTGAGTAGGGAGCTAGGTAAAGGGAACTAATTATATTTTATTTCGGTTGCCAAGAATGACCTCTGCCCACATTAACTCACAGGAACTGTCTAATTCTATTTCGCGACAAGGTCAACTACTTCTAACAGCAACAAACACGCCACCGCCAACTGTGTTTAGCCTATCCTTTCGGAACACCGTTAGGTTCTTCGCAAAAATTACGTCTGCACTTGTCTCAGGCTTCAGCCACCTTCAGTGCCTATAACGATTCGTGCATCATTGCTTTCTATTAGCGCTTGGAGCTCCGGTACTTTTCCAACACAGCTAGAACAATTTACAACTTTGGCTTCTGTAGCCACGTTCTTCCTGTGTTCGGCCTGCACCCTTTGTGACTGAAGCCCTTTTTGCGTTTTCTCGAGACCTTCTAACATAAAAAACCGCCCTGTCTACGCCACACAGCCCCTGCTACCCTGGTAGCCGCTTCCTTCGTGTAGTGGACTCGTGACCTATTCAACGGAACCCGAAATCCAACCACTCTATGGCACAAGTCGACGAATCTGCAGCCTACACGGCGCAGATCGTCTGAGCCTCTGGTTCAGACCTTCCACTGGGCTCTGTATCAGAGGTTCACAAGCGTTCCTTTCGACTATGCTGCAGGTGGTCAGCTCTGCTTTCATCTCGCAAGCAAGACTGACAGCCTTTACCACTTCTGTTAGCCGCTCGAAACCAGAGACAGTCTCTTCCGATCCAAAGCGACACAAATCATTGGTACCGAGGTGAGCCACCACCTGTAGCTGGCTGCTCTTCATGGCATCCGGAAGGACCCGTTCCACGTCTGTAGTGACTCCATCCGGTGTGCACACGGACTGCATATTGGCTTCCTTTCTGTGCTTGTCAGCCAAGTCCCTAAGGGTCCCCCTAACATGCCTAACATTGGATCTCCCAACTACCAATAATTCCACCCTCTCTGATTGCCCGAATCTTGCAGGCTGAGAGGTTTTCTCCCAAACAGGGCAGTCGATTGCATTTGGCTGAGCGACAGTGTCAGCCAGAGACAGCACCTGGAACCTGTTTGTGAGACTAACCGGGGAGGTCGTACGTGCGGCTCCCTGGGAAGACTTTCGCCGCCTGCCACGCCCGAGGTGACCTCCCACTCGACCACAGGTGAGGCGTCAACCTCAGTGCGAGCAGTAGCTGCGGTGGCAACCATTGCGGACTGATCGGAGGACGCAGACGTGCTGGACGTCCGTTGGATCCACACGGTGGGCCCAAAACGGTGATGCCCATCCACTGCAGCTTCAAACTATGAAACCGAAGCCTTCATAGCCTGGAGCTGAGAGCGAAGTGTTACCAACTCGGCTCGCATCCGCACACAGCAGTCTCAGTCCGTATCCATACTAAAGACCTTGAAAAACTACACTACAACTATCGACAGGTGCTGCGGAACTCTACTGCAGACGCGGTCGAACACGCAACAACTGTGTCTGATAAATTAGATTAATACGCAGAGATTGAAAAACTGAACTGCTAAAGCGTTCAGGTGAGACTAAATAAATCACTACTCATTAGGAACTTCTAATATGTCAAAAAATCGGTTTACTTTCCGACGCAAACGAAAACAAGAGAACTGCGTTTATTAAATATTAAATTAACACGCAGAAGCTCAAGAAACTGAACCATGAAAGCACACAGATGAAACTTTAAAATACGCTCCTGGCAAGGCACTCGGAGAATGTCACAAAATCGGTTACTTCCCTGTTGCTGCTTGTGTCTCAGCCGGTTGCTACTGCCTGAGTCAGTCAATGCTAACGCAATTTTTATTTATTGGCTGTATCGGTTTTTACTTTTCAGTCGACTTTTATCAAGAGCCCTAATTACTCTTAACTTGCCCTACAAGTACTTACGCGAAACGTACGTTGGCGGCAACAGAATTGTTCTGTTATCAGCCAAAAATGCCGGTTCTCTAAATTTTCTCAACACATTTTCACGGGAACGACTTTGTCTTCCCTCCAGGGATTCCCATTTGAGTTCACAAAGCATCTCCGTCATATCTGCGTGTTGATCGAACCTGCCGGTAACAAATACAACAGTCCGCCTATGAATGGTTCCATGTCACCCTTTAATCTGAACCTGGTGGGTATCCCAAACACTCTAACAGTACTCAGTAACGGGTCGCACTGATGTCCTGTACGCGGTCTCTATAGATGAGCTACACTTTTCTATAATTTTCTCCATAAACGGAAGTCGACCACTCGCCTTTTCTACTACCGACCTAACGTGTTCGTTCTATTTCACATTTCTCTGCGGCGTTACGCGTAGATACTTGATCGACGTGACTGTGTGAAGAAATGAACGGTAATACTGTATTCGGACATTACAAAATTGTTTTTCTACTCATCTACGTAATCTTACGTGTAGCCTCATCGTACCAAAGAGAAATTCTGTCTAAGTTATCCTGTATCCTCCTACAGTCACTCAATGACACTTTCTCGTAGACTATAACATCATCAGCAAACAGTCGCAGGTTGCTGCCCATCCTATATGTTAGATCGTTTTTGTATGTACAGAAAAAGAGCAGTCTCATCACACTTCTCATGGGCACTCCTCATCGTACGGGTGTCTCTGGTGAACACTCGCCGTCGCGCCCAGAATACTGAGTTCTAATACTTTAAAAATACTCACATACCTTATAACCTTATATTCTGACATTCGTTAACATTCTGCAATGGAGCGCTCTATCAAACTCGTTCCGGAAATCAAAGAATACAGGATGTACCTGTCGACCTTCATCGATGTTCGCAGCATACCGTGCGAGAAAAAGGCAGGCTCAGTTTCGCACTAGCGTTGTTTTCTAAACCTGTGCTGAATTCTGGACACTAGCTTTCCGTCTCAAGGAAATTTATTACCTTCGAACTTAGAATATGCTCAAGAAATGTTTCTTGATCAGTGGTTAAGTCAGAGTATAGAGTCCTCTAGTAGGAGCCTTGAGGCTGAATTTACTGCCGTCATACTGTGAAGCAACCCTCGACCAAGAGACATTATAAACAGTTGAGAATGAATGAAAAGTTTAAATGCGTCTCCTTCTTCTTTTACTTGTGTCTTTGTCCCGCATCTACTCAGGGTCTGCATGGTTAACGGATATTACATGGTTAATTAAAGATGTGTCAGGGTGCCGTTTCTATCATCACCCCGTTACCAAACGGGACGGAATGTGTGCACCCTGCCGGCCGGGGTGGCCGAGTGGTTCTAGGCGCTACAGTCTGGAACCGCGCGACCGCTACGGTCGCATGTTCGAATCGTGCCTCGAGCTTGGATGTGTGTAATGTCCTTAGGTTAGTTAGGTTTCATTAGTTCTAAGTTCTAGGCGACTGATGACCTCAGAAGTTAAGTCGCATAGTGATCAGGGCCATTTGAGCCATTTTTTGTGTGCACCCAAACTGTCTGCGTGTGTTTCTAAGCATGTGAAAGTGTGCGAAAGTTTTTTAAATGTTTGCGAATCGTGTAAGTGAACGTTACTTCAATAACAACCAGGTATTCACCTAGTCGGGTGTGGGAAACCGCCTAAAAACCCCACATCCAGGCTGCCTGGTACACGATGCTCTTCTTTAATCCGTCTGGTGTATTCGATCCGGGGCCGGCGCGCCTCCCCGTCCCGAAAGTGCCGCTTTAACATGCACGGGTATGCGGGCGGGTCAGAAGTCGAAACTGGTAAAGCCAATAAAAAAAATAGTTTGAGTATTGACTGAGTCAAACTCCATAGCCTAACGTTAGTGGACTGTGTAATAGGTACCGCGTAGAAGAGTGAGTACTAAAATCTGTCAAAGATCCTTTTTGATCGATACCTGCGATCGCTCCTCTGCCGCCCTGACTAGTAGCGTATGTCAGTACTTGAGCACTGAACGTCTGCTGCATTGTATCACGAACTTAATCAGAGCTGTGTTGCATTTACTGCGGCCAAGTCCAGCGAGTGTGTACTCGTGCGGAAGAACTGTTTGATCTTTGCGGCGGTATCTGGCAGCGAGGGCCGTAATTGGGGCGCGGCGGAGCTGGGGGAAGCCGGCAGCCACCAGCCGCCAGCATATTTCGTATTGCTTTTCGCCGTCGCGGGCATTACGCCGCCATCAGCGTGTTTGCGCCAGTAATTGAAGGGCAAATACAGGGTCTTTATTCACCGGGTAACACTTCAGATGATGGATTACAGACATACACTACATGCTACAGCCCGCCCCGCTTGTCAGGACGCCATTAAAAGGATTTCACTTCAGCGATGATGAATGGTTATACATGGCCGCCTCATTAGTTGGTAGTTTGATAGCCCGGCCCGGCGGAACCTTGTAAATACTTCCTGTCTTTCAGTACTGTGTGCGGCCGAAAGCACGGTACAGCACTTCAGAAATGATATACCGGCCGGCCGTTATATCTGGTAGGCTCAGTACTTTCCTACACGGATCCCGTCTTCCAGCAGGCACTTGTTCACGCCCGTCTGTTCGTTCCGCGAGTAATGGAGAGGACACAAAATATTCAGGGTCACTCTTGTAATCTAAATAATGAGTTCTGATTTTAAAGTTCTCCGTGAGTTTTCTATGAAACATATTGAATAACCTGATGTAAAGGTGGCAATAAAGGATGAAGTGTTCTTGCACATTGTAAAGTGTAGATAATTTTACAGTTTAAGAACCCGACTTAGTTTATGGTTATCTAAACGCTGTCATCAGTGTTTTGTTCTTTCAGTAACACGAAAGCGGGAAGAAACTAAAAAGGAAATGACAATTGTGAACAGCTGAAATATTCTTCTTCTTCCCCTACTTCTTTTTTTTAAATCTGTTCAAGGATTAGTTTACGACAAAGACTGTTTCAGTGATCATTTCTTTTCCGAGGTTCATATATCGCTTCTACTGTTTGTTACTTGTACTTTAGTGCAGCTTCTGCTTATCTACATGCATGTATCATTTGCAAATGTTAACACAATTCTCTGATATTTATTTATAGTTTGCTTTGCAGTGGTCTAACTTCCTATACATTAATAAGATTACGTAACACAGCAGTTGTCAAAGTAAATATCATTAACTGATAGTAAACATTTTACTTGACATATAATCACAGACTTTAATTAGTGACACTTTTGATAACAATATGTCTAGAAATGTAGGTGTAAAAAATAAGAAAATTGCAGTAAACATGCATTGTAAGTCAAAATCATGTTCTATAAAAGTTTACAAGCGTGTCATTTCGCAAAGTTTTGAATACGACAGCAGTTAATTTCCTATTTCATTTATTATTGTCGTCAGACAGTCTAATTACTTTAGATTAACGATCATGTAGTTAAACAAAAGTAGCGAGAAAATTTTGAACTCATACAAATGAAAAATACGGAAATTAAACTGATGCTTATTTATTTGTATTTGAGAATATTAAGCAGACTTACAGACGAAATGCAATATCATTTAAGCGAGATTAATGTACACACTCCATAAAAGTGGGAACTAATTCTTCGTCATCCAAATAACGCTGAAGAAGGAACATACAGCATAAGAACAAACAAAGAAATTCAAAAGTATAACGAAAACAAATAATTCTGTGGGTGTATTAAAATAATGCAACGAATCAAATTAATTGTATGAGTTGTGACATTCGGCGTAACTTGCAGTAACGTCAGAATTGAGAAAATAAGGATCGCAGCAGTAAAAGAAGATCTGAAAGATACAGCGATGACACAGTGGAAAATACAAAATAGAGAAACATTTAGGTAGGAAATTACGAGTGAACCGTTGTCCTGTCAGAGAGAAATAAGAAGACCGGCATCAACGGGTCTGGGGACAGAAAAAGAGATCAGACCAACAACATTAAAGTAATATAGGCACAAAGGAATATTATGAAATACGGTTGGTTGTACAGGTTGTCCATAATTAAAATTCGACTTGCAAAACGCTGCACACATAGAACCACTGGACAGAATGACGTCAAATTTAACAGTGTATTATTAACGCAGGGGGAAAAGTCATGGAAGAAAAAAAATTAAAGAAAGTTGTAGCAATATATGGCGGTGTAAGCGTATTAACGTAAGTGGCATTGGCTACAAATGACTGATGAATCACAATTAGACGCTTGTGGTTTGAGCTGCACATTACGCCACTCATACCGTTCAATGTGCACGACTGTATAAGTTCGGCAGTCAAAAGTTGTGGCACTGTTAGTTAGGTAAGCCAAACCACCAAGGAAAGGACGTAACATATCGTTTGGGAAAACGGCTTTTTAATTGTACTGAGGGAAAAAAGAGCGTAAAAAGCAAAATGACATCGGTTTTTATTGTCCTGGAGCCAAAAACCACATAAAAAGTAAAGAACAGTTTCTAACTGTCTTGAGACTGGCGCAAGACATGTTCAATACGCTGTCCACCGCTTCCTGCCACAAGCTGAAATCGGAAAACAGCACGTTCCATAACAGAGCGGAGTGTCTTGGGGTCACGTTCAGTACGTGTTGCGCAATGTGTGCCTTCAGTTCAGGTACTTTCGTAACTGGAGCACTAAACACAACATCTTTCAGATAAACCCACAGCCAGAAATCACACGGATTAAGATCTTGTGATATGGTTGGCGAAGCTGTAGGGAAATGACGGCTGGTAATTCCAGCATGTCCGAAATACCTCTGCAGCCGCTGCTTTGCTGCCTGTGCAGTGAGCACAGGAACGCCATTATTCATCAAAATGATCCTAACTACACATCCACGCTGTTGAAGGGTTGGAATGAAGTTGGTCTGAAAACGAATCTCATAACGTTTACCAATGTGGTTACAGGCAACAAGAACCGCAGGACTCATCTCGTCGAAAAAATACTGCTCTACGTAAACTATGTCGTTAACCCGAACCACGTAGTCACCTTTGCAGAATGAAATGGTACGGGTTGATATGTGTCGGATTTTCCGTTGCCCATATTCTGTAATTCTGCATGTTGACATGTCCTTGTACTTACAAATGGGCTTCGTCGGTCCACAGAATTTTTATGGCCACGCAGTGACCACTTTCACACGAACAAGAAATTCCAAGAGCAAACGTTTGTCTTGCTTGCAGCTCATCACGAAGCAGTTCCTGGAAATGGATGATTTCGTATGGACAGCAACGCAAGATGTTTCCGAGGATTTTATGCACCGTGCTCGCAGGCATGTCCAGCGTTCGGGCAATTCCCAGTGCACTGCTTGTTTGCACGCCATCATTCGATCCCTCCTGCACTGCTGTGGCCACATCTGTGACAGACATCTAATCAATTGCTTTCCTCTCTCTCCCATATTTTACTTTAAAAGAATCTGTCTTCTCAAATTCTGTAATCATTTTCTCCAGACCTTTAGCATACTTAGAGCCAACCCCTTTTTTATACCCTTCAGTATCCGGAATTTCTGCAGGGCTACTTGGTGCACATTCACCGGTCTTGTAAAAGAGCTTTACCAGCAGCGCGCCATCCTTCATGGGAATAGTCGTGTTGGGCATCTCGCACGAAAACTGAGGAAGCGGCGTGTGCCGCGCGTCTGTTGGCGTGCATATTCTGACGCTTATAGCACCATCTATTGGTCAAGTTTTCCGTTTTTTTCATGACTTTTCCCTCTGCTTCTATAATATGCTGTCCAAAATTGACATGATTCTGAGCAGTGGCTGTCTTTAGAGAGCGTTTTCAAGCTGTACCTTTAATTACGAATACTCTGTACATCGCATGGACCAGTAGAGTCCAAACGTGAATAAAAGTTAAACTAGTTTAACTGCTGTGATTGATGGAGTGATAGACTTAAACTATATTGACGCTGTCTCATAAATTTCACTACGTTTTAGCAACAACGTACGCAGCATCTGCTTTCAAAAGCATCCTCTCCTTTGCTGAAATGAGAGAACACGCCGCTAGAGTCTAGTCGAACAAAAATGTGCAACAAGTTGAGAATTTTATTTCTCTTTCAAATACACCAAGCAAGATTGGCACTATGATTAAGACAGTGGATTATTTTTCCGTGCTAGGAGCGAATTCCCGTCCTGCCATCCTGATGTATGTTCCTGTTTTACTGAAATCACTTCACTTGAATGATGCTATTGGCCATTAAACTGGTGAAATGAGCTACTGCGAGCTTGACTTAATTCTCATTGTCGACCAAAAGTAGGCAGTAGCTGTACTAGTGCAGCGACACCCGACCTGTTTAGCAGTAGAATCATTAGGCTTTCATATCTGTGTGCGATTTTCGAGTGGAGTGAAATGAAAATACCTATTTAGTGTCTTGAATATGTGGGGTTTTGTAGATGCAAAACAGCCTTTGCGGGAAGTGTTACTCTTCTGCTTTCATCCCAAGAAATCTGCTGCGGAAAGTCATCGTTTGCTAGTGAGAGCCTATGGAGAACGTGCTCTGTCGGAACGACTTACAGACAGTGGTTTCGACGATTCAAAGGCAACGATTTTGAGGTGAGTGACAAAATGCTTAGAAAGAATGAAGTAATCACAAGATATCACACGCATACATAGTGGCTAAATGTAAATAGCATCTTCTTACGAAATAGTGTACACGACAAAAAAGTGAAACACCCAGAAGGGGTTGAGGAAACGAAATCAAACTTCATGAGTTGAGAGGGAATGTGATATTACAGTGATCACAAAATCGTGTCAAATTCGCAAGGAACATGGAAATATGAGCCCACTTACCAGTATAACGTTAGACACCCTCTGGCATGCATACATGGGCTGATGCGGTTGTATCCTCTCCTGAGGCAACTTGGCCGACAACTGATTTAACCGTCCTTGATATACTGAATTCTGGCACTGGGACGGAGTTAGCGACCGAGCTTGCACCATATATGCACCGTGGCCAGATCTGAGGAGTACCTCAACTTCACACAAACACAGGTAAAGAGGAGGAGTACTGTCCTGCTGAAAAATGGCACTACGGTACTGTAGCATGAGAGGTAACACATGGGGACGCAGGACGTCCACGACATACCGTTGTGCCGTCATAGGTCCCTGGATCACTGGTAGTCGTGACCTGAAGTCAGACCTGATGGCTCCCCTTACCGTGATGCCAGGAGTAACACCGCTGTGCTTCTCCGAAATGTTGGAGAAATGGGACGTCTCCACAGGTCACCGCCTTAATCGTTGATGATCAGGGTTAGTGGAAAACAGTAAATCATTGCTGAACGATGGCATACATCAGCAGTTTATCTTTCATGGTACCTACACCACTCCAAACACAGCCGTTTGTTTTGTGATATTAAAGGCAGCCTATACGTGAGACGCTAATCCCCTAGTACGGTTCCTGCTAGTATCTGAACAATGACGTGGGATGATACAGAATCTTGTAGGAACTTTATTGCCTGTTCCCGGATGGCAGACAAAGATGTGAAGGTGTTACAATATTCTTGATGTACAATACGGTGACCGTCCGTTGTGGTGTTCAGACGAACATTCGTGCCACAGACTAACATTGGGCCACGGTCACATCCGAATGCTTCACAAATCCGGATATAGCGCGATCCGATCAGGCGGCCAAATGGACATCCATAATGAAGCCCCTTTCAAACTCTGTTACGTACTGATAACGCTCTCTCTCAGGAGTACACGGCATCTCTCTGTTCTTCACAGTGCTTACATAATATCTGATGCTGTCCACAAACCTTGTATGTACCACCAAGGCTAGTAACAAAACTGATCGTTCACAGTATTAATGCACTCTAGTGGCTGTTGTACTTTAAAAAAAATGCAGCTCTAGTCATTTTGATACCCGCCAATAATGTGTACGTGTACCAAGTTATGTTGACGTCTGACCATATCATGTGGGCGCTTCACTTTTTTTTTCAGGCAGTGCATTAATTACAATTCTACTGCTGCTATAAATACTGCGTTAATGATATGTTTACGAAGATATATAAACTATTAATAATTATGAAACCTAAACGACACTACATGTTGCCAGTAACGTAAGGAAACTGTCAACTTCATCTACAGGGCAGGCTTATCTGAAAGTTTTTTTAAATAGTCGTATTTTTTCTATTGCTTCCAGATGGATAATTTCGAAGACAATGCCGTCAAATAACTCTTCGTCCTGACTGTTTATCATCAACGGAGACTCCTCCCAACTTCAGGAAGGCTCATAAATATTTCCCAATTCATTTAAGAAATTTGCGGTAGAATTCAAACGCTGTCGTGCTTGTGTCGTAGATAATCCCCGTGAAAGAGGTTCAGAAATTTCAGAACATCCAGAAAATGCCTGAGATGACATTGGAGAAAAGTGCCTGAAACAGCTGACGATATAGCTCTTTGAGAAGGATTAATCTGGTACGCTACATTTAAGGAATTTGCTGTGAGAAGGTTTTGTGCAAGATCTAGGCACATTTTATCATTGCAGACAACTGAGAAATACGAAAACTGATTCCTAACAAACGTCTGAGTCGATTCAAAAGACTGCAACTCATTTGTTGCCCATTTGTTTTTATGAATAACACCTTGGTCCACTACTTGACCCCAGCCAGAAAAGAAATGAAGGCATAGGATAGAAAGCAGTGGACCGGCACCGAAAAAGTGTGAAATATCAGCCAAAAATGTTTTCATAAACACAAATGCTATATATTTTACGCAAAGTGCTTAAAAAAAAGTTCTTGTCAACAAAATTTCGCTAAACACAAATACGTGCTGAGATATGTGCCATCTTATGTGGGTGGAGAACAGTCACTGAATGTTGCCTTCATGTTTTTTCACTTATTGTTGATTGTGTTTGTCTCTGTACTTTGTCGTCTGATTGTAACGCTATACTGCACAAGCCATTCTTTTCGTACCGTTCTGTGGCTGTGCTGGCATCAGATCAACACTTACAATCCGCCGGAGTGTGAAAAATGAAGTAAATTAGTTCTACTATTCCAGCTGGAAATGACATAAATGGATTCTGTTATGGTTTAGCCAACTGCATGAGGGCATCACCTATCTTCTATGCCTATTACGCTAGTAACCAACACAAATGCTTAACGTGCGAAGTGTCGGTCGAGAAAATCTAGCAGCATGGCTCCTCTGTTCACTTGACCTGTATGGTCTAAGCACTATGGGACTTAACATCTGAGCTCACCAGTCCCCTAGACGTAGAACTACTTAAACTAACCAACCTAAGGACATCACACACAGCCATGCCCGAGGCATGGCACGACAGTAGCAGCAGCGTGGTTACCAACTGAAGCGCCTAGAACCGTTCGGTCCCAACGGCCGGCTGACCTTAATGTCTTACGTTCTGGTTGAGGGGAAAGTTAAATACATTTGTATATATCACATCAATTTACGAGGTTCACACGTTACACGGTCCAATCCGAGGGTCGTCACATGTTATCTCACGTATTCGTGAGGAGGAGTGTCAGCAGACAAATGGCTATCGTGACTTACGGGGGAAATTCAAAAAGTAATTTGCACATTATTATGGCAGGCAAGAAACTTTTATTGAATTCTACACTACACTTGAAAATGACACAGATATCTGACGCTATTTTTCAACACAGTCACCAAGACTCTGTAAATAATGGTCGAAACGTTGTACCAGTCTTTCAGTTCCTCGACAAAGAAATCCACTCATTGGGCACAGAGCTCTTCGAGATCCACTATGTGAACGTCCTCATCGTTGAGACATCCCTTTCCCTTCAGAAGTTCTTTCTGCTTGCCGAAATGACGGAAATCGTGCGATGCAAGATCTGGACTTCACCACAACCCACGACTGTGAACCTTGGTCAAAGTGCATTTCTCTACGGCTAGACGCGAAATTGCATTTGGTCCATGTTCTGCCAGAATTTAACTGTTAATCTGTGTATAATGTAGACATTTTGCCCACAAGAACTGTACTGCCCCATGCACTTCACCTTCCGAGTACGTTTCCAATTACCGTGCAATTTTGCGCCCACACCGTGATGCACCTGATATCCGCAGCACAGCTGCAGGAAGTCGGGAACATGCACTCTTTTCTGACAATGCACCACTCTTGTTGCGGAGTGGTCTTAGCACGGGACGACGTCTGTAACGCACTTTCTGAAGTCTACGTATACCTCACCAGATATTTGTTTCCAAACAAATGTTTATAGGATTTTCTAACTATCTCTTCATCTTTTAAGAAATTTGGGCATATTTTTAAACACTTTGTAGATTACCTTGAAAAGGCTAGAACAATAACAGTCAAATGTTTCAAAAATTCTTCTGGGCCAGCTGAATAAAAAGTTTCATGTGAAGAGATGTATCCAACAAAGATAAAAAAAATTTATTAAGACAATGAACCTGCCTAAGATTGTGCTTTGGAAATGGGTAAACAGAGGGGCTTTGCTTACGAATTGTTGGAACATCCGTCCATTCTACAACTACATTTGGTATCCTCAGATGTCCACCTACTCCCATATCACATAAATCTTTGGGTTGAAATCATTTTGAAGGTAACGAAAAGGATATAGCAACCGAAAATGGGTGTTATGCGTACCCTCCAGGATCACGCTTCAGGGATGGAATCTACACCCAGGAGAAAGGCGTTGTGCATCAGGAAGAGAGTTGCTATTTAAATTTCGGGATAGCACTTTTCAGGAGGAGTCGGACAACATATTACTCACCCAACAAACATGTCGCGTATTGAACACGAGGAGAAAATTCGAGAAATTAGAGCCAATACTGAGGCTTACCGACGATCATTTTTCCCACGCACTATTCGCGAGTGGAACAGGGTCGGAGGGGTCAGATAGTGGTACCGAAAGTACCCTCCGGCACACGCCATTAGGTGGCTCGCGGAGTATGACGTAGATGTAGGAAAATAGTACTATGTGCATTCGCGTGAAACAGGACTAATTGCATTTTTGGTTTATGTTCTTTTACTGATATGGCTACTAATTTTCACCTATATCTCAAATAATGTACTACATCAATCATATACTGTAGTAACTAGTATGAAAATATCTTTATGCTCCCTAACCACGCCGTATTGAGTAAAGCGGCAAAAAATGAGTCAAAGCTAGCACGCCGCACTCTGCATAACAATGACAACATCGACGACGACGACGACGACAACAACAATAAGAATCTATGGTAATACACCACCTGACAACAAATGTGAAGCACGTGGCCAATGTCAATATAACTTGTTAGACATACAGTCTACGGACGGGTATGTAAATGATTAGAACTACGATTCTCTGTGACAAGGAGAACGGCTACAAGAGTGCATTAGTTTTTTTCACGATTAGTGCTGTTACCGGACATGTTATGGCGTATAACTGCCGCCGGCCGGAGTGGCCGTGAAGTTCTAGGCGCTACAGTCTGGAGCCGGGTGATCGCTACGGTCGCAGGTTCGAATCCTGCCTCGGGCGTGGATATGTGTGATATCCTTAGGTTAGTTAGGTTTCATTAGTTCTAAGTTCTAGGCGACTGATGACATCAGAAGTTAAGTCGCATAGTGCTCAGAGCCATTTGAGCCATATAACTGCCGTCCACATCTTTCCCATCCGAGTGCCCTCAAGCAACCAGACCAGAGGGGATGCTAAATCGTACTGATAACTGGGCTCATACTGTCAACTTCTATGTAAATTTGACCCGACTTTGTAATCACTCAAATAACATCAATACCCTCCCAACCCGTGAAACAAATTTCGTTTTCTTCACTTTTTTTCCCTCGTAGTGTAGAACAACTACATATGCGAACAGATAATTAGACAAACTACTCAAAATTTCAGTACTATAGTCTTTCAGGTAACGAGTACATGGAGATTTCAATTCGAGTAACCTAATAGAACGGTATAGTGACCAATAATTATCTTGCTACGTATTGGTTCAGTTCTCAAAAATTTTACTGAAGAGAACGGAAAATTAAATATGACTGGACTTTGGGTATGATTTACTTGCATAGTCAATTTCAGACATTGAACACCCGAGAATAGATTGTAAATATTCTGTAGCTTGGATTCGTCTGTACTGATTAGGACGCAGTCGATTAGTATGTGTGAAATGAAATCGTTATTAAGGATAGAAATTGATTTGGTAACAGCTATGATAAGGTCCAAAAGAAGCAAAGACAACTACATCGTCGTTGCCCAAGAACACATAAGTTTGCGAACAAGCGGAAGCTAAATCAAAACTACAGTGAGGAGTAACATTTAAAAGGATTTCGTCGAATGCCAGAAGGCGTAATACATACCCTGTATTATAAGTATTTTATTCGCTACTACATTATTGTTGTCTCATCAGCTACATTTATCGAATGGCGATGAATCGCTATAGCTATATCCCATGCTATTTTTATCCTGCAGAGTAGAAACGCGAATTATTGCAATTATCGGAAATACATATAGAGCAAATCGATTATGAGCTTAAATATCCGACTGTTCCAGCTGAATTACGTATGTACTACAGCCATATTTTGCTTTTTGCACAGTGTATGATACGTCAGAGCTGTGCTTGCCAATTCAGAATTGTTATCGATATAATTACTAAACTGGAGTTACATGTAAATATATACAACAACAAAATCTCCATGCAGTTACTTACGAGCAGATTTTCACTGACAACATTTTAATGATTTTACTATTTCCCGTCAGCTACCTAATAAATGCACGCATCAGCTATACTCAAGTACTCGTAGATAATGTTAGTTAATAGGAAACTCTATTTCAAATGTAGCTTTCAGCTCTCAAAGATTGGAATTGTACATGGGTAAAATGAAACAGAAATTCCAGTGCAGCCACATTCATATCAGCACTTTCTGCTACAATCTCATTGAAACTTAGCTTTGAACAGATATCAGATGGTCAATACGGCTTGCGACTGCAGTGCGTCATAACATATACTGCCGACAACATTATGCCAATATTAATATTGACTAAGATGGGGTTATGCAATGCAGCAGATTTGGAAATGAGTAGTGTAAAGGTAACCAGAACTGCTTAAGTTACAAAACATTGATTTTACTGAAAGCATGATGGACATTTTCTAGTTAAAAATCAGAAAACTGACAAAAAAGTTTTCTCTTTCTGCTACTAGTTCCAAACTTGAGGTGATCCTCTGGCAGAACTTTTAAATTTTTTCATGGTGAGTCCTATCTGTCTACAGTTTTAAACTGTACTGCATGATTACTTATCACTGTACGTATATGTATGACGTGATATCGTCAAGTTTGTTATACAACTCAGTGCCCCGATCTTGATGATGCCGTGCCATAAGTCACGGCTACGTATTCAGGGACAGGACAAAAGTACGGAAGCAATGCTAGGAATGCTTGCTTTTACATAAATGCCTATGCTAGCGAACCCTGCAGGTTGTGCAGTTGTATTTGACCATGAACGCCACTTGTAGAATGTGCTCAATACGTTGAAAGTGTCAGTCGTTGTCAGAACAGGGTCCTGTGTAGTTGTGAGAGTATTATATCGGATCTAATGAATGCGAACGTGGGCAAATTGTTGATGCTTGTGTGGCGGGCGCTTCCGTTACCAAAGTAAATGTAAATGTGGTGTGACTAGGGCCTCCCGTCGGGTAGACCGTTAGCCGGGTGCAAGTCTTTCGATTTGACGCCACTTCGGGGACTTGCACGTCGATGGGGACGAAATGATGATGATTAGGACAACACAACATCCAGTCCCTGAGCGGAGAAAATCTGCGACCCTGTCGGGAATCGAATTCGGGCCCTTAGGATTGACATTCTATCGCGCTGACCACTCAGCTACCGGGGGCGGACCGTTAACAAGGTAGCCGAAGTGTTTGGTGTTTTAAGAGACACCGATCGAAGATTTATACCACACACAGTGTAAGCCGGAAAACATCAATAGCTAAGTCATAACGCGAACGAAGATGTTTGTTATCAGGTCATTGAAGAGGATTGTGAAGGAAAGCCACAGCTATAAAACTCTCTTGGAAACACACACAAGATATAAACTTACTGCTACTGTGCAGGAAGAATGGTATCCGACTCCTCTGAAAACCGTACAGAACTTGTATTTATTCAATCCGAGACCACTAGAGGGCGGTTCTAGGCGCTACAGTCTGGAACCGCGCGACCGCTATGGTCGCAGGTTCAAATCCTGGCTCGGGCATCGATGTGTGTGATGTCCTAAGGTTAGTTTCGTTTAAGTAGTTCTAAGTTCTAGGGGACTGATTACCTCAGAAGTTAAGTCCCATAGTGCTCAGAGCCATTTGAACCACTAGAAGGTGTTTCTAATGCCAACGTGTTTCTTACACCGTATTGAGTATGTTAATGTATTGTTTTTGTTATGCTCCCATATTTTGTCCCCCACCCCCTATATGTTCGTTGCGCATTGGTTTTATACAGCGGTTAACTAGGCCCCACCTCCACATAAGCTGGGCTACGGCAGCAACAGGATAACAGCTAGCATGTCCGACGATTCTGATAGTGGTCGATTGTTTATGCTGTCAGGTCTGGTACTATTAGCTGAATTTAAAATTGCCATCGGACACATCTACCACTTCCAGCGCCTGACCTCTTTCCACGTAATAAGTACAGATTATTTGATTATAAAAAATATAATTTGTTTACAGATGTTACACGGAGAAGTCATTGATCCCTTTTGCATTGGAAATAATTATAACGTTTCTGATTTAATTTTATATCTTGAAATGTTTGATGGTTTTTGCACAGGTGACACTCTAAGTTTTACTGTACATATAAACCCCAGTCTGTTAGTACTTGGAACTCCTTACACAAATGATTAACCTACAGATAGTAAATCGGATTTTCCAGTAAGACTAACATGGCACTGCTACAAAAAAGAAAGGACAGAGCACAGTTGGTCTACTGCGCACTCAATGAACGGATTGAACCGTCTATTTATTCGTTGCTGACCAAAGCACGGGAGATCGGTATCGTTGCATAAACTGGTCTGAAAGTCCTTGATCTTTCACCAATGAGGAAGCATTTCCCCTGTTTAGTCCTCTCACTGCAGCGATTCTATCATACGCGGAAATTAATATCTATGAAAATTAAAATCAACAAGAAATAAGCAAGTTCAGGAAACTGAAAGAGCTCCTGTTAATTCCCCGGTAACGAATAGTTAATTTAGAGATGACTGCTGTGTTGGATGCAAAACTAATGAAATAGTTGGAAGTGTCACGTGACTGGGACGCCGTCGTAACTTGCACTGGACGTCCATGATAACGCTTGCTGGATGGGAAATTCCCCGCTCCATTCGCGAACGTCGCGTGGGAAGGATGATTGTCGGCAGCACACCGTACACCGTATCACCTGTAATATCTCAAATTTTCTTCTTGTGGTCACTTCTCGAGACGTATGTGGAAGGAAGTAATATGTTGTTCGACACTTCTCCGAACGTACTCTCTCGTAATCACAATCGTAAGCCTCTACGTGATATACAATGGCTCTTTTGTAATGTCTGCCACTGGAGTTTCTTGAGCATCTCTATAACCGTCTCGAACTGAATTAAAGATACCGTGACGAAAGGCGCCGCACTCGGTTGGATCTTGGCTATCTCTTCTATTAATCATACGTGGTAAAGACCCGGGACTGATGAGAAATATGCAAGTACCTTTCGAATAAGTGTTCTGTAAGCTGTTTGTTTCGTTAATGCATTACATTCTTTCTAATTATCCTACTCTACCATCTCTTTTCTATTATTTCTTTATGTCATCATTTCACTTAACGTCGCCCGGATGGTTGGTTACTCCTAGCTATTTTACACTAATTACTGTTTCCAGAAATTTGTCACCAGTAATGTAATGGAACAGTAGCGGATTTCTTCTATTGTGTATGAGCAATATGTTACATTTATTTACGTTTCGGGCCAATTGTCAGTCCCTGCACCATTCATCAATCCTCAGCAGGACTTCCTGCAGTGCGCTACAGTCTTACGACGTTACTATCTTCTCATAGACAACAGCATCGTTTGCAATCAGCCTCATGGAACTGCCGACGTAATCCATTAGGTTATGTATATACTGTACACTGTGCAACAGTATTAAAGCATCACTTTTTTGAAACCTCGTAATTGTGTCTCATTCCAACGCATAAGTTTGAAATTTGGCTCAAAGGTGCCTGTAACCTTCCTCTATATTGTTGCAAAAGCGTAGCGGCCGCCCTGCGACGTCACCTTCCGGCTCGACGATGCTTCAAACAGCAAGGTGTCAACACATGCAGAAAAAGGGCAACAGCTCAAAGGCTCATGTCACGTATAAAGTGGGTTAATGACACATTGTCACCAAATTTAATCACAATTCTGTCCAACGCCACAGTGGACGTGTGACACAATAGGTAGGTCGTCGCCTCCCATCTTACCGGCATTTCCCACAAACTTTTGAGGCCCCTGTGATGAAGATCAGAACAGCGATTCACAGCGTTGAAATTACGCGATTTTCTGATGAGTGTTTGAGGAAAACATTTCAGAACCTAAACGAAAAAGCCTCATGGGGTGGCATGGAAGTGTTGACACTTTCTGGACTATTCAACCTTTCTCGACGGACGTCATGGGGATGCAACTCCGCTGAACGAGATCGCACCCCTTCGGAGTGCAAAACGAACGCAATTTTTGAGCAGGGGTACAGGCTAGAGCCCATAGAACCCGTTCAAAACATTCGGCGAGATTTGAACGTGATCCGAAGCAGCAAAGAGTCCTTGTGCTTTTTAAGTGTTTCTGTTTCACACCTTCAAACGACGAAGGATCCCTCTAAGACCCCCCAGTTCGCAAAAAAAACGGTGGCATTGGTCCACATTCACTGAGTACTTTAAGAATGTGCCTTTACAGAGAAAACCTGTGAGGTAGTCCTAGACGCCTGCTGGCAGACCCTGGGCTCAGAGGTGTGCCAAGAGGTTGCTTACCTGCTGGCACCTCAGGCTACATCACGGTTTTTTTTGTGTAAAGGTAAGTTTTTAAAACTTCATTTTCACTAATGACAGTGCGGGACTGTATAAAATACCTTCCTGAAGTGAATGAACATGGCATCAACCTGAGTGCCTATATCTTCAGCGATTGGGGTATCTTTGAGGAACAGAGTGAGCTGAGTTTCGCAAGATCTCTGTTTGCGGAATCCATGTAGATTTTCAAAGAGGAGAATTTCGTCCTCCGAAAACGTCATAATATGTATTTCACAATACTACAACAGACTGACTTCAGCGATATAGCCCTACAAGTATGTTTATCTGTTCTACAACCCTTCTTGGAAATGGGAATGACTTGCACCTTTTTCCAGTCGTTAGGTACCCTTCGTTGCTCTAGGGACCTACGATAAACTGTTGCCAGAAATGGAGCAAGCTCTTCCGCATAATCTTTGGAGAACCTTGCAACTACCGTAAAATGGGGTCATTAGAAACAATGATGTGAATAGAAACAATGGGGTGAAAAGACACGAAACTTCCAAAAAAAGTTCTGTTCTGTCGAGTCATACAACAAATGTAAATACACTCCTGGAAATGGAAAAAAGAACACATTGACACTGGTGTGTCAGACCCACCATACTTGCTCCGGACACTGCGAGAGGGCTGTACAAGCAATGATCACACGCACGGCACAGCGGACACACCAGGAACCGCGGTGTTGGCCGTCGAATGGCGCTAGCTGCGCAGCATTTGTACACCGCCGCCGTCAGTGTCAGCCAGTTTGCCGTGGCATACGGAGCTCCATCGAAGTCTTTAACACTGGTAGCATGCCGCGACAGCGTGGACGTGAACCGTATGTGCAGTTGACGGACTTTGAGCGAGGGCGTATAGTGGGCATGCGCGAGGCCGGGTGGACGTACCGCCGAATTTCTCAACACGTGGGGCATGAGATCTCCACAGTACATCGATGTTGTCGCCAGTGGTCGGCGGAAGGTGCACGTGCCCGTCGACCTGGGACCGGACCGCAGCGACACACGGATGCACGCCAAGAGCGTAGGATCCTACGCAGTGCCGTAGGGGACCGCGCCGCCACTTCCCAGCAAATTAGGGACACTGTTGCTCCTGGGGTATCGGCGAGGACCATTCGCAACCGTCTCCATGAAGCTGGGCTACGGTCCCGCACACCGTTACGCTGTCTTCCGCTCACGCCCCAACATCGTGCAGCCCGCCTCCAGTGGTGTCGCGACAGGCGTGAATGGAGGGACGAATGGAGACGTGTCGTCTTCAGCGATGAGAGTCGCTTCTGCCTTGGTGCCAATGATGGTCGTATGCGTGTTTGGCGCCGTGCAGGTGAGCGCCACAAACAGGACTGCATACGACCGAGGCACACAGGGCCAACACTAGGCATCATGGTGTGGGGAGCGATCTCCTACACTGGCCGTAAACCTCTGGTGATCGTCGAGGGGACACTGAATAGTGCATGGTACATCCAAACCGTCATCGAACCCATCGTTCTACCATTCCTAGACCGGCAAGGGAACTTGCTGTTCCAACAGGACAATGCACGTCCGCATGTATCCCATGCCACCCAACGTGCTCTAGAAGGTGTAAGTCAACTACCCTGACCAGCAAGATCTCCGGATCTGTCCCCCATTGAGCATGTTTGGGACTGGATGAAGCGTAGTCTCACGCGGTCTGCACGTCCAGCACCAACGCTGGTCCAACTGAGGCGCCAGGTGGAAATGGCAGGGCAAGCCGTTCCACAGGACTACATCCAGCATCTCCACGATCGTCTCCATGGGAGAATAGCATCCTGCATTGCTGCGAAATGTGGACATACACTGTACTAGTGCCGACATTGTGCATGCTCTGTTACCTGTGTCTATGTGCCTGTGGTTCTGTCAGTGTGATCATGTGATGTATCTGACCCCAGGAATGTGTCAATAAAGTTTCCCCTTCCTGGGACAATGAATTCACGGTGTTCTTATTTCAATTTCCAGGAGTGTCCCATTTGAAGATCTGTTTGTCTGGAATGGGAGTGAAATAATCAATAAGGTAAATTATGAATTTTAAAGTTGGCGGCACTGTCAGTTGTTGTATCGTTTATTCTATGGCAGAAATGGGATCTAGTGCTGAATTTTCTTACATCGAACTAAATCTGTAACTGCCAATCTAAATTTTGTAGTTTTTAATTTAAGTGCTTGGAAAGTAAATTTCCATTTTAGTTTCATTTAACAATAATTAAAATCTAAATTATACTTTAATCTGAATTATGTTTTTGCTAATTGAAAAAGTTGGGTTATGTTTTCAGAAATTATGGGGAGAATAGAAAGAGTAATCGCCCATGTTTATTTACAAGACGACCAAGGACTTTATGGACATGAAGAAACGTCTGGTACTGTTCTCAACCCACGAGATTGAGCTGTGATTAAGGTATACAGAAAAAGTAAGGATTCATTTAGATTTTATGCATGTAATTTTTTTATTTATATGGTAAAGATTATGTTGGTGTTTTCCGAAAAAAAACCGTGACCGATTAAACATGTTTATTTTAACAGATCAGGAGTCACTTTTTAATAAAGAAGTTCGAAATTTCTCCAGTACTTCTCGGTGTACCTACGACTTGCAGATTCAAAGACACGATCATTTTTAAAGGTGACATCAGTGACTTAATACAGTAACAAACAAATCAAGTTCATCTGTTTAATGTCACAATAACGTAATTCGAAGATTAACACTGTTTATTTGAGGAACAGAGTAAAAATCACAATTCGTGCAATTTTATTAGTTTTATATTGAATAAAACTCTTTTTGAACCAGATTTCCTAGGAGCAAAACCATTTTTGACGCGTCTCTATGGATTCAAACAGAAACAATAAAAATGTTAACAGTGCTGATTGTATTCGCCCCCCCCCCCCCAACGTCTGTGAAGTGAATAGAAACACCAAATTTTTATTTTTCAAGTTCGAATCGCGAGCTAGGTCCGAAAACTAATTGTAAGTTAAAGTTAGGCACAACGCCCATAATCCATATAATACCGATTTTCATTTTTATTTTGAAAATTATAGTTTTTTCTTTTAAAGTTGAAAACTGTTTCTATTCACCTTATTTTACGGTATCTCATCTGGTCCAGATGCCTATCCACTACTAAGCGATTGTAGTTGCTTTTTTTTCACTTATCTCGATATCTGCCATTTCGACATACCATGACTGAATAGATAGATGATTTGGATGCCCTTACTGATTATATGTAAGATTAAAACTTCTTAGGGTTATTGGTCAGATTATTTGGCAAAATTTCGCTTTCAGAGTCTTTGAACGCCTCTCTTATTCCTCTCCATACGCTCACTTTCGCTTCGTTCAGCTTTTGTTTGTCAGCTAAGTTTTGAATTCTCTTATATCTGCGATGAAGCTCTCTTTTTTACATAGTAACTTCCCAACACGGTTGTTAAAACCCGAAGGGTCTTTGATATCCCTTAAAACCTTGCCCGGAACATTCTTGTCTAACACCTATTGAACGATGCTTTCAAACTGTCTCTATTTGCTACATCTGAGAAAGTGCACGTAGTGGAGTTTCCAAGTGCCACCATGTCAAGTGTGCACCTTGAGCAGGGAAAACCACTGCTGTCAAAGCCAGCTTGCTTGTGCAGTAACGCAGTTTGCAACAGCGGACAGACGGCCCAAAATGCAGCAAATTACTCGACATTCAGTGTTGAACAATAATAGCTGAAGAGCAGTCACGCAATCCCGAAATTCCACCTCGCTATGGCATAAGTAAGCCATCGTCGCACATTCTTGCCTTAGCTCACAGAGTACAGACGTTAGCATGGGTGTAGTACACCGCCATTAGACACTCGAAGCGTGAAAAATGTCCCCTAAATTGAAGAGTCTCTGTACACTTTGCTGAATGTCATGGCAGGTATCGAGTACGTCGGAAACCACATTAGGAGAGGCATCTCGCTTGTCAATAAGCCATCGTTTAGGTAGGTTGCAGAGATATTCTCGTATGTGTCATGATTACATGGATTGAAATGAAGCCATCGTCTCTCACCAGCTAGAGATATTATAGCCTACTGCCCGATGATGTGCTTCCGTTCCCTTGGCTGTAGCACCCCTCAAGTGAGCTGAATCTTCAAGAACAACTCATCCTCAGCCAATCTCCGCGAGCTGTTCGTAGCGGTAGAACGGCCGTAGGTCATAATTACTTTTCAATGATTCCAATGTTTTGTGAAGTTCACAGTGCGACGCGCTGCTTTAATCTTCAGGGCGGAAGACTGTCCTTCTACATTGCTGGTATTTACAACTGCAGCTGACTTCAAGTTGGCCTGAAGTGTACAATATGGTTGGATATACAACAAATTATCATTTAACCCGAACCACACGAAGGAGGTAGGGGTAATGCCATCTACGTTCTTTATATCTGCAAAGATTACGCAGCGTACTTTGTAAGTAGGCTGTTTACGTTTTCTTATTGGTAACGCCACGTAGCGCTCTGTAAGAAAATCACTGGCTGTGCTGTGTGCAGTCTGTGGCTGGTTTGCATTGTTGTCTGCCATTGTAGTGTTGGGCAGCGGCAGCTGGATGTTAACAGCGCGTAGCGTTGCGCAGTTGGAGGTGAGCCGCCAGCAGTGGTGGACGTGGGGAGAGAGATAGCGGAGTTTTGTAATTTGTAAAACTGGATGTCATCAACTACCATATATATTTTGACTATTAAGGTAAATACACTGTTTGTTCTCTATTAAAATCTTTCATTTGCTAACTATACCTATCAGTAGTTAGTGCCTTCAGTAGTTTGAATCTTTTATTTAGCTGGCAGTAGTGGCGCTCGCTGTATTCCAGTAGTTCAAGTAACGAAGATTTTTGTGAGGTAAGTGATTTGTGAAAGGTATAGATTAATGTTAACAGGGCCATTCTTTCGTAGGGATTTTTGGAAGTCAGATTACGTTGCGCTAAAAATATTGTGTGTCAGTTTAAGCACAGTCTTGTATAAAATTTTCTAAGGGGACGTTTCATATGTCGACCCTTAGCCGAGGATACCTCACTGGAATCTTCTGATTTTTTCTTGTAGTTTGTGTAATTAAAGTAGATTTTTTTATTGCTAGCACGTAATCATAGAGAGAATTTCCTTTGTAGTTGCAGTCTTTCATTGTTGTACAGTAAAACAGTTGTGGCATGCATGTAGATTTGCACCAAGTATTTCGCAGCTGCACTTGCAATTAACTAGATATTATTTTCAGTGCTATGTTAATGTGTTCTCTTATTTTTGTTCTTCAAATTGTGTTTTTCTGTGTTGTCGTGTGAAAAATTGTGACAATAATGGCGTGTGAAAAACGTAACACTAGGCTCCAAAGTAAACTGAGAAATGACAGTGAAGACGAAAGTAGTGTGCTAGCGTCACCATGTAATGAATTCACTAACGTTCAAAGTAGTAATTTGGTAACAGCGCATAGGGAAATGGAGCGGGTTGCAAATAATGGTGTAGGCAGTGAAACAATTAGTGAACAGGGAAGCGTTATCGATCGATCGGTCGGCAACAGCTCGCCACAGGATTCCCAAATGACAGGACACAATCTTGCAAATACTGTAGATTCAGATTTTGCGTCCTCACCGTTTTCTCAAATAAATCAAGACACATTTTCTGCTTTTCAAAATGCGAATATTGCCGGTTCAAATGCACTGCCGAAAAGCACTGAGGAACATGTTTCAGACACCAGTGCACTGTTATTACAGTAAATGCAACAAATGGGACAAAGGCTGCAAAAGTTAGACACAACGCTTGAACAAAATCAGAGACAAACACAGCAACAGTTGGACACAATGGAACATAATCTTCAAAAGTTAGACACAATGAAACAAAATCAGAGACAAACACAGCAACAGTTGGATACAATGGAACATAATCTTCGGAAGTTAGACACCACACTTGAACAAACACGTAAAAACACAAATTTGTGAGCATTTTCAAACTATTTTTTCGCGGCATGAAAACTCATTACAGAATCACGAAGCAGCCATAAAAGAATTGCAAACTGTTGTTCGTGAAAATTACGACACCCTGCAAGCTAAAATGGACTCAGTTGCATCCACCGATACGGTTACGCAACTTGCAAGAACTCAGGAAAACTTAAAGAACACAGTAGATTCTCTTTCAACACAAATGGACACTCTGAAACTTGTTTCAGAAAAACACACTGAGGAAATGTGTTCACTATCGGAGAAAGTAGCCGAACTTTCGGATCAGTTCACTAATTTATCTACGAAGGTAGATGATAATCTGAATGACACAAAACCGGTAGTCTTTAATGACACAGAAGAGTTCGAACAAATTAGGAAATTCAAACAAAATCAGAATCAAATTAATACGCAACACCAAAGAGAAATCCGGGAAGTACAAGATCAGTTGACACAGGTAATACAAGAATTACGTATTTCAGAGGACACTCGCACTCCAATACGGGAAGAGGGACATAAAAATACGGAACTGCCACAAAATAACAACACAGGGCACTTTGGAGATTATGGAAGAAATTGGCAAAGTACACCGAATTTTGAGATGGAACCGCCGAAACGACGTAACAATGACCGATATGCGACCCGCCGACACGATG
This sequence comes from Schistocerca gregaria, assembly GCF_023897955.1. Lineage (NCBI taxonomy): Eukaryota > Metazoa > Arthropoda > Insecta > Orthoptera > Acrididae > Schistocerca > Schistocerca gregaria. Next base: position 414,334,726 of record NC_064931.1, on the reverse strand, counting down.
ATTTTGACTATAAGCTGTTCATTACTACACGTAAATTCAAAACATTTAAGAATTCTGGCAACGACATTCATCCACAAGCGTGGCTCCATCAATTCTCTCATTGTTTCCCTCCCAACTGGTCATTAGAGCACAGATTAGAATTTATGTGTGGCTATTTAGAGAATGAACCAGCTGTAAGAATGCGATCGGTCATTCACGATTGCCACAGTGAAGGAGAATTTTACCATGCCTTCCTCTCAGCATATTGGTCTCAAGCCACACAAGACCGAGTAAAACATGGCATCATAATGATGAAAAAATTCGAAAAATCTGAATTTTCAAGTCTTGTGAAATATTTTGAAGACATGTTACATAAGAATCAGTATCTTTCAAACCCATACAGCCCGTCAGAACTAATCCGCATTTGCTTAATCAAATTGCCTGAACATTTACGGCATATTATTTTAGTAGGACGATGCAAAGACGACATTGAAGCTTTTCAGGGACTGTTACAAGAACTGGAAATTGGCACTGACAATCGTGGAACGCGAAAACAGGTGCACAACAATTACAGGTCACACCTGTCACAATTCCGCGATGACAGAAATAATACACCACAAGGCTATTCGTACAACGTAAATCGTGACCAAAACAGACACCACCCGTATGACAACCGTTGGCAGAGTAGTAATAATTACAGGGAAAGATCACCTCTCGGCAGTAGGGACTATCGCAGAGACTGCCATAGAAACAGACAATATGGGAACCAAAACAATTATTATCACGGGAGACAGAATAATTTCAGACGCAAGGGTCCACTGCGCAATGATAATTCAGAGAGAAATTCTCCACCACTTAACCGACAAGAAAGAAACTACAGGAACTACCGACATGACGACAGACGATATAATCATAACGACAGACCGGAATTTCATCAGAACTGGCGGGATCCAAACAGAGCTGGGCCCTCTCGGCAAGTTAGGTCTCCTAATCCCAATAACGGCGCGCGCCAACAAAGAAACAGACAATGACTCACACCGCAGGCAGCCGCGTGCGCCGGCTCGCTCAGAGAAAAATAACATAAGCTAACCTTGAGCAAAATTCCAGTGTTCCTTACCGACGTAATCACATGATAATTGCTTTTCAGTTGAAACTCTGAGTACTATGAAGAGTAAAGAATTGCACTATATTTCACATGTAAAACCGTTTATTGAGAGACAATCTGTTTTTAACTTAGTCTTTACCATAAAATTTTTCACTTCACGCTACTAGTACAATTTGTCACACTGAGAAACTGTTAACATGCAACAATGTTTTGAAGTTAACTTTACAGTCTAGAACCAAGAGAACTTATTTAAACAGAAATTACGAATGCATTGTTATAGTGAACAGACGTCACAGTGTTATTGTGCATGTACATTCTTGCTTGTTAGTTGCACGATTACGTAACGACTTGTGGCCATTGACTGCGTATGGTCCCAGAAGGTCAGTCCGTTGTATTCTTCAGTCGACGTAGAAGGACGATTTTAGTTCGTGTTATGTGTGGAGTTCCGTCCTCGAACGGCACTGACTTAGATTGTGTTCAATAAACAAATAGTGTTACTTCTATCACTACATTACTCCATCACTCGAGAGAACACTTGAGGGGAGACCGCTTCACCCAGGAGGATGTTATAATTATTTAACTATACAGGAGACATTGCATGTCCTCTGGAAAAATAAGGAATGTACATGGTTACATAAGTACCGCTGGGATCCAGAAGACGACTACATAAAAACTACAAGACATTCATAGAAATTTAAGTTGCATTTGAGATTGTGTGGGCAAGACCTAGCATCAAGGGTGTACATAGAATTATAATAGGATCCTTTTATCGACCATCTAACTCACCTCCTGATGTAACAGAAAACTTTAGAGGAAACCTCATTTTGCTTGTACGTAAAAGTTCCCTAATCATACTGAAACCCCTGGAGGAGACTTTATCCATTGAATAATCAATTAGGATACTTACAGTTTTGCTAGTGGTGGGCGTGACAAAACATACTTTGAAACATTATTAAATGTCTTCTCTGTAGATTACCAAAAACAGATAGTTTGAAACGCCAATCATGACGCAAATAGATGTAATGGCAACAGACAGACCTGACCTCTTTGAGGATGTCCACATCGAAACTGGTATTAGTGACTATTAGGTAGTTACAGCAACAATGAATACCAAAGTACAAATGCCAAATAAAGTAAGCAGAAAGATTTATATGTTCAGCAAACTAGACGAAGAAGCAGTAGTGTCATATCTCTATAACAACTTGAAACTTTTACATCAAGACATGAGCACGTAGAGGAGCTATGGCCGGCGTTTAAAGAACTGATAACTCTGCACTGGAAAGATATGTACCCAGTAGAAATTTCATGATGGGAGAGATCCTCCATGATGTACATTCACAGTAAAGAAACATCTAAAAAAACAGAGACTGTTGCATAAAGCAAAGCACAGAGCTATAAAAAGAGAGATGCTGAATGAAACGCGTTTGGCTGTCAAAAGAGCAATGCGTGAAACCTTTAGTGATTACCGTAGAATCGTCTAAAGCTCTTACAGGAAAAAAAACAAAGAAATTCTGCTCATGTGCAAATATTGTTAGTGGGACTAAAGTTAGTGTCCAGTCACTCATGAACAAGACAGAAACCGAATTTGAGAATAACGTAGTAAAAGCACAAATACTGCACTTTGTTTTCAAAAGTTCCTTTCCAAAAGAAAATCCAGCAATATTGCAGCAATTTAATCTTCATACCACTGGAAAGATGAGTGAAATATGTGTTAGCGTCAATGACGTTGGGAAACAGCTGAAATCGTTAAAATTGAACAAAATCCCAGGGCTCGGTGGTCCCCCTATCGGATTCTATATCCAATTTGCGACGAAGCTGGCTCCTCTATTTACTATACTCTACCGTAGATCCCATGGACAAAAAACCGTGCTCAGTAGTTGGAAGAAAGCACAGGCTCAAATGTCTCTGAGCACTATGGGACTTCATATTTGTGGTCATCAGTCCCCTAGAACCTAGAACTACTTAAACCTAACTAACCTAAGGACATGACACACATCCATGCCCCATGCAGGATTCGAACCTGCGACCGTAGCGGTCGCGCGGTTCCAGACTGAAGCACCTAGAACCGCTTGGCTCTGGTATCAGGCAAAGCACAGGTCGCACCTGTGTACAAGATGGATAGCAGACGTGATCGACAAAAGTGTCGTCAAATATCCGTGAAGACCATTGTTGTAGAATCTTAGAACATATTCAGAGGACAAACATAATGAGGTATCTCGAACGTAACGACATCCTTCTTTTCAACCAACATGGATTTCGAAAACGTAGACCATGCGAAACGTAAATCACACTTTTCTCACATGGCAATCTGAAAGCCATGGATCAAGGCAGTCAGGTTGGTGCAGTATTTCTCGATTTACGATAAGCAGTTAACTCAGTACCACACCTACACCTGTTATTGAAAGTAAGATTTATGTGGTATCAGGCGACAGATATAGAAGTAACTTTGGGTGTACCCCAGGGAAGTGTGTTAGGTCCCTTGCTGTTCATGTTGTATATTGATGACCTTACGGACAATATTAATAATAACCTCAGACCTTTTATCTATAATAAAGTACTGTCTGAAAGAAGCTGCGTAAGTATTTAGTTAGGTCTTGATAAGAATTTCAAAGTGGAACTAACATTGAGAACATGCTTTAACTGTTCAGAAATATAATACTGATAGAGCGTCGAGGAGCACTCGTAGTTTTATTGTTCGTCTGTATGGGACCCTTACCGGTTGAGTCTGATTCAAGAGATTGAGAAGGTCCCAAGAAGAGCGGCAAGATTCGTGATTGGTACTTTTAGCCATCGCGAGAGCGTTACAAATCTCATAGAAAGTTTGAAAAGGGACACACTTGCAGATCGACTACGCGCTAAACGGAAGGGGCTGCTCACTAAATTCAAAAATCCGACTTCGACGAGGATGTAGAGCATATATTATTACCACCAACTTTCAAATCGCACAATGATCACCATTCAACAGAAGTGTGGGGCGGGGGGGGGGGGGGGGAGGGTGGGGGTGGGGAGGAATATGACTTTGGCACGAATAGTGCCCTCCGCCACACACCGCTCGGTGGCTAGCGGAGTCTATATGTAGAGGCAGGTGTTTGGTTAATGTTTTTAGCGCTGTTCTCAACTGAGATACTAAAATAAGTGTTTTTAAATGGAATCTATACTTTTTGTAACTGCATTCGATAGCTGCTGAGGAGGCAATTACAGTGATACAGCGTTTGTTAATGTTGACGTTGAAACCTATGGTAAGAAATTCAAGAAATATTCTAGAATGTGAGAGCACGGTCTCCAGAAACGGCATTTGTCGTGCACTGCCAAGCAGGCGTCTTGGACCAGGTTTTCTAAATGTATACCATAGGGTTGGCCTGCGATACGAGAATAAAGCTTTATTTCCTCTTGAACCAACATATGACCTAGATGCAGGTTCATCTACGAATGTTGTATATGGAAATACTACATAGGCTAGAATCTAGCGTATCACAAAGAGCTTAGGAAAACCATTTCACATTTGTGTATCCTACCATATTTAAGCGAACTGAAAAAGAGAAATTAACTGTTCATTCTTCAGATATAAAGAAAAGCAACTGCTGTTAAATATCTACTTGTAGAAGGAAGATTTAACCTCTCTTTTGCTGTACGTGGCTGTGTGCTTCTTAGATGTAAAATACATGCTGTCGCACAACTTTCTCTACATACACTGCTCGAAATTATATTATATGGGATATATTCCTTGGACGTAATCTTTAAAAAAAGTCGTCTCACGTTAAACGTAAACGCACGATGGCAATGCTACCAGCTACGTCCAATACATACTTTCGATGTACTTGACATTGCAATGCTATTTCGTACACAAGTAAATGAAATGAACAGTCTGCTGACAATGATTTGTAACCACCCAAATCACATAATATAAATTTTGTCTTCGAAGAAAAAAAACTTTTATTTCAAACTGTTGACCATGGACTGAAAGGGACATCTGCAATCGTCGACCGAAAGAACGATGAATATATGTAATTATAGTGGAGGATAAGGTAGAGCATGCACTGGCGATTCGACGACACATTTCGTCTGGCGTAATTCAGGCTACGTCATAGACTGCATCTTTTAGTGCTCCACAAATAAATAAATCAAGATGAGTCAAATCGGGGGCCTCGCAGGCCATTTGACAACAGTATTTCGTCCTTCCAACTTCCAGGAAAGTGCTCATTCAGTATTTTCGTTTCAGCACGGGACGAGTGAGGTGGACAACGGTTGTGTTGCAGCCACATACACTGTCGAATATTCAGTGTACCTCTTCTAGAAGAACCGGCAGAATGTTCATCGAAAGTATGCGAACGAATGTCCATATAGAACGCCTGAGACGAAGTAAGGTTCCACAATGTAATTCCCTATGATACTACACCATAAGTTTTACGCTTCATGGCCGTTGATGTTGGATTTTAGATTGTCCAGTACTGCATGTTATGCAAATTTGCATGAGCGTGGTTAGTAAACGTTGCTTCATAGTTAAAGAGTACACGTTGGAAAAACGTAGTGTCGTCTCTCAGTTACTGATGGGTAAACCAACAAAATTCTGTAAGACGTTCAGTGTAGTGACAGATGATACGGATGGAAATTCTGTCGACGCAGGATGCGACTGTCACCCGTCTGGCTGAGTCTCCATTCCTTGGCCATATATCTCGTACCACTGTGGAGATTCATTAGCGTCGTAGCTATAATAATTTCTTGCGTGTTCTCTGTCAGTTGTGGTCTTCTTTCTTGTCCTCTTTCTGACGTTCACGCAGCCTGTCCGCACTAGCGTCTTAATAATTCGTGTAATTGCCTGGGGCGTCGGACATTGGCGATCCGGGTAGACAGCCCTATACTGCTGTACTGTTTTTACGGCATTTCTTTTACATTAACAATATAAAAGTAGTATATCCAACTTTTCCTCATTGGTGTACATGTCTGAACGCAACAAATGTTTAAGTAGAAATGAACGACTTGCAGTGCAGACAAGTAAACAGGCAAATGTGTTGTCATTTTGATATAACGTAGCAAGAGAGCTCTGCTTGACGGTATTGCCACCGTTAATGCCGATTCCGGCCACTCTCCTCTCAAATTCTAGGACATTTCTCAAATTTTTCGCGACATGTTTCCACGTCAATATTAACAATTTTAGGTTGGGAACCTTGAGTCGGAGAAGCCAGCTTAAGGAGACAGGGAAGTAAACTTGTCTACCGCTTTGTCTAGCACTACTGCCTTCCAGCTTACTTACAACTAACATGAGTACAAGCATACACGTTGAAAGGGTACAGTACCGCCCGACATTGAAAATAGGTACAACATTCTTCATTATTCTTGTCAATACAACATATTTTTTTTATAATAACTCAATTTCAATTAATTCAGCGAAGCCGGATACCAGTGTAGTAAAAAATAGCAATTTATTTATTTAATTGAACACATGTGCACTCCCACAAAATAAATCCCTACATCCAATTTGGTGAGATCTGCTAACTGCAGATAGTGAATATGAATATATGGTCATCTTTCAGACGGTCCTTTGGCCACCTTTGGTGGAACCAAAGAGATGAAATTTACCTGAGCTTTGAGCGCCTGAAATGTGGTTCACCAATACGGTAACAAGGTGCGCCCCCACCTCGACGGAGGTGCGAGCTGACCTGAAGAACGGTCATGTTTCAGCACTCTGCCGCTGGATCTAGAGTTGGTAAGACCTGTCTTAGGTGTGCTCCGTAAAGACAAAAGAGTGGAAAGATGGTATGCATGTGAAATACTTAAGAGTAGTTTAGAACAATAATTTCTCTATTTCAGGAACTTTTGTGGGGAGAATTAAATGTCAGGCAGGTAATATTAAGGGGATCATAGTAGTCTTCGGAAGTGACCAACGGTGACAATGAAACCACGTGTAGCAATAAGTTGAAATACTTCCGAGTGCTTAAGTTAAGCTGAATTATTAGCGTGTGTACTATAAGTTGGAAATATTTAAGAAATGGCGTGTGCAGGACTTGAAATTAGAGACGAGTACTTCCACGTGGTGAGTACTGTGTGAGTCTCAATCTGTGTATGAGACAAAGGATAAAGAGAAGTACTCGTCCATGGTATCAATTGAGGACTCGCGTGTGTGATGAATATGTTCTTAATATTACTTTGCGTGTTATGTTTCCATGTGACGCTTGATTCAAACTATAATACTCTGAGAGAGAAGCAAGGTGAGTCCTCCGTCTATCCAGCAACGCCACTTGGCTTGCATTGCACAGGATGACGTGCATATATCCTCCAGAGTTCATAGTAGGAAAGAAAAATTACGAAGTGGGGCAGTGTCGTGTGAAACTGGGATAAATACTAATTGAAGTGGGAAAGCTGAAAGTGACGTGATTATAATGTTGTGACTATTCCTTGTGTTGTATTCCATGTTGCAGTGTGGTGTATGTCATGTAATTTAATTATGTGTGGTTTGCATGGGAGAGTAGCAAGGTAGTTTCAGAGGTAGTGGGTTATGCATGTTCCTTTTGTACCGCTTGGTCTGGAGGAAAGTTTCGTGATGATGGTTGTGAGAGTCGAAGTGTGAGTTATAGCAAAAGACCCACCATCCTATCCAGAAAGTGCACTGTAGCATTAAATAATTACGAGACCATAAGATAGAGAATCACCAGTGTAAAGTCATGCCCACTGGGCGGAATTTCTCATGTGTTATTGTTGTAGGTTATAGAATTTGTGTGTTTAGGTTATAGAATTTATCGGAATAAATAAGATAGTGAAAAGAAAAAGATTGGTGGTCTTTTCCTTCGAATTGTATGTTGTCATGATATCCAGAATTTATAATGTGTGCGCCATTCATATTCAGTGCGATGGACACGTGTTGATAAAAGCCGTTAAATAAGAAAGATAATGTGGTATTGCCAGTTCGTAGTGAACAGTCAGAGTTGTGTAAATTACTAATAATCAGATGTGCGTTTCCGTTGCGTAATATTCAAACAGGAGAATAACTTGTAACTTAATTGTGAGTACTAGAGTTCATGTTACTCGATAAATAAGAATGAGTCCACTCGCATGGCAGACCACTCATCTTGCAGTCCTGACTGCTTGATGCCACAGTATGAGCAAGGCACGTGGGTGCCTCTCAACGTACTGTGCTGTTTATTTACATGTACGTTCTGTATTTCCTGCAAGAAGACCAGTAGGACGAGCCTGATTACTGGGAAGTCATGATACAGGTTTTGTTTACTTTACTTGTATCGTGTTTACATTATTCCATGACAGAACGTTCTATGAATCAACGACAGACCCATTCATTATTCAGTGCTATTCAGAGAGGTACAGCCGGCCGCTGTGGTCTAGCGGTTCTAGGCGCTCAGTCCGGAACCGCGCGACTGCTACGGTCGCAGGTTCGAATCCTGCCTCGGGTATGGATGTGTGTGATGTCCTTAGGTTAGTTAGGTTTAATTAGTTCTAAGTTCTAGGGGAGTGATGACCACAGATGTTAAGTCCCATAGTGCTCAGAGCCATTTTTTGAAGTACCGGTACAGTTTCGCACAACTCACTGAAATGCATCTTGTGTATGGGGAAGTGCGTTGCAATGCTGAAAGGCTGTACAGGGAACGATTTTCTAACAGGCATCATCCGTCATGACGAGTGTTAATTTCTCTCTGTCGACTAATTCTAACATTCATGGTGGTGTCTGTTTGTTCTATATCGTGTCTCCCTACCACTTTCGCGGAACGACGCTTTGAGCGTGTTTTTTAGGGAATTGACGAGTTTGAACCTGGGACCTGTTGCTGGTAAGGAGACGCCAGACCACACATGACATGTAGAATTCAGAAGAGTTCAGTGAGACTAGCTATGATATAACCAAATACTAAATGATCTCAGCGTCAGCTCCACTGCACTCCCTGTAAAAGAATCTTAATATTAACTAAATTTAGTGGAAGGGGTTCAAGGCTTTCCTATTTTTAGTTAGCTGGTAAAATAACGTCGGAAAAGCAGTTAAGTTTACCATTGGAAATTTTACTCTACTCACAAAACATTGTTTATAAATTGCACTATTGATAAAAGGAAATTTTTCAGTACAGGATGGTAAAAACCAACTGCGTTCAACAAAAATGTGAACGAATATTCCCTGAATGGATTTCCAAGTTCTACAATGGATCGAAGGATGACCTATGCCATATCACATCTATAGTCTAGGTTTAAATTAAGTTTCACAAAAGAGAAAACTATGAAAATGGTCTACAGTGACCCTCAATTATCTTTAATTACTTATCTAACTTGTCGTAAATTATAGTGGCTGATGTTGCTTCTCAATAATTATATAACAGAGAAATCATCGCGTTTCATGTTTTTACTTCAAGTGGCAAATGTGAACACCATGAGCTTTAATTTACGATCGACACTAGTATTACGCAAAAAGGGGGTGTAACAGATGAGACTTCTGCAGTTCTGAGTGAAGCCTTATGCGCTCAAAAATGCGGCATCGCGTGCGTTCATTACCTTGTCGTTGCTTAGGCAGCTTCAGGGGGGCAGCGGCCGGCGCAGCAGCCATCCAGCTCGCCGTCTAGGAACTAACTTCTCCTTACTACCATTTACCGAAGTTGGTTTAAAAAAAACTATCTAGCGGTGTTTTCATCTGACCAATCAGGGTCTCAATGTTAACCTTAAGCTCCGCCTACAAAAATTCTGCCTATCCAATGAGAAACGTTACACTTTTCGTGGTGAGGCAATGTTTTTAAAGTTTTCAAAGTAACAGAGACGCGAAAAAGTCTCACGCTAAAACTTGCAGCTGGTGTGGTCCTTTTAGCGTTATCGTAAGATCTATACTGTTCTTCTGGAGGGCTCTATCTTTTAACATGGGGTGCGGGGTGCTCCTAACGTAACAAAGACGCGAAAGAGTCTCACGCTAAAACTTGCAGCTGGCGTTGTCCTAGTGGTTAACTGGCGACCTGGGTGTCCAGTCCGTCCCTTATCGTAGGGCCTTCTAGGTTAACACGGTTCTGCTTTCGGCTTCTGTTCTCGTTTCTCCCCTCGGAACTGCGTCTGTCTCACGGTGGGAAGGTATGACATGCATTTAGGCATTCTTGTGTTAGTCTGTGGTATTCCATTTGCCCACTCGTTACTCGTATTACTTTGGTTAATTTAATGTCACGATTTATTCTGAGCTATGTGTCATACTACTGGATTTGCTTATCATGTATTATGTATGAGACCCCTCTGAATGCCGGCCGCGGTGGTCTCGCGGTTCTAGGCGTGCAGTCCGGAACCGTGCGACTGCTACGGTCACAGGTTCGAATCCTGCCTCGGGCATGGATGTGTGTGATGTCCTTAGGTTAGTTAGGTTTAAGTAGTTCTAAGTTCTAGGGGACTGATGACCACAACAGTTGAGTCCCATGTGCTCAGAGCCATTTGAACCCCTCTGAATACAGAGATGAAATTAGTTGACAGAATTGTAGCTGCCTGTGATGTGATTTGAAACGCAGCAGGGACATTTATCATGGTGCGTCAGAATCTTGTTTTCCGATGTCATGATTGTATTGAGGCTGATGGCCGTCAGTTTCAGCACATTCTTTAAGATACAGTTCAGATGGTACGTTCATTGTGTCAGTGATGGCATTTGCAGTAAACTGTAACTAACGGAAATAAAAAAGTACACAATAATGTGATTTATTCCTATTATGTCCTTAAGCTGGCTTCTCCGAATCCAGGTTCCCTACCTCGAATTGATCAGTGGAGCATTCTCTACGTCCTGTTAAATTTTTGTACGTTCTTACGGAAGCACCATGCATATTAAAGCTTCTTTGTATAAGCTTGGTATGTGCTATGGTCACCATATGAAGAGAGAGGATGACCTAATAAAAGGAGAGGTCAGTTTGTATGTTGGTCATAATTTTTTTTAAAATAATCACTCACTTGTTTCTTGTGGCATGTTAGCCTTCCTATGATGTGTTGAGGTACCATTATTTCTATAGCTCTTTTCATGTAGTTAGCCATTGTTCTCAAACTTATAAAGGTATCTTGGTACACGAGATCACAAATACATCAACAGTGAAGAAAATAATATGACGATCAAAACAAAACTTATTTCGATTTGACTGCCCATATGTCGACCCTGGTGTTGTCACGCACTTGCGATGTCTTTTGCACGACTTGTTGTAACATCACTGATGTTGGTTGCCGAAATATATTACAAAATGAGCGACTGTGACCATTTTATAATAAAAATCACAGTATAAAAAATTAGTTTAAGAAATACAGATATGTTTCTGGGACTCAAACTTATGTGTAAACTTAATGTTATATATTTTCTATTTAATGAGTACTGAATTGAAATGGGTATGAAAATCTGAATTCTTAAACTCTGTCATTTCAATTAGGATCTTGTTTTTCCACTTTTTGTCATCCATGAATATTCCCATCTTCTCCAGAATGTCCATTTTCCAATTATTTTCTAAAGCATGCAGTAATTTAAGATAATTGTCTATTGCAACACTGTGTCCTGTTTCGTTTATATGTTTCGTTATAGGTGACTTATTAGTTTTAACAAGTCTTAAATAATCACTGTGTTCTTTAAAATGAGTTTTAAAATTTCTCCCTTTCTGGTTAATGTAGCATGCAGTGCAATGACTACATATGGCTTTATAAGTTTCTGATTTGCTCAGTTGCTATATTGGTTGTGAGAGGTCATGAACCAGTTTCTTTTTTAAGTTGTTGTTGGTGGCAAAAGTAATCGTGATATATCTGTTTTGAAACAGCTTGGCTGTTTTGTCTGAAATTACGTATAAGTATGGTACAGTTATATACTTTGGTTTTTGTATTTTGTGGGAGATGGCTGTGTCAGTTTGTCTGCTTTTAATTTTTGCTATGTGCTGAAAAAGTTTATCGATTTCATGTTCATAATAGACATTGTATGTTCAACGTATTTGATAGTGTTTAAAAAATGGTTCAAATGTCTCTGAGCACTGTGGGACTTAACATCTGAGGTCATCAGTCCCCTAGAACTTAGAACTACTTAAACCTAACTAACCTAAGGACATCACACACATCCATGCCCGAGGCAGGATTCGAACCTGCGACCATAGTGGTCGCGCGGTTCCAGTCTGTATCGCCTGGAGCCACTCGGCCACTTCGGCCGGCGATAGTGTTTATTTCTGCCTCATAGTTGGCAATATTAAGTGGGAATTTCTGTGCTCGCTCTATTTAATAGTTGCATACCAATGCTATTTGTTGCACTGGCCAACACGGATGGGGGAGGGGGGTCAGCGACTGACTCCACATCCATTCCTCTTTCTGCCTCTGAGATAAACCCGTTACGTTGCGTAACAAATAACTGACTGCCGCACCGACGTTGCTGGCACTGCCTTGAAAAACAATGTAAATCGTTTGTAGTGTACCCACGGTAGAGTTTGCCACTGCTTATGTATGACTCGTTATCGAAGATAGAGCAAACTTCGTTACAGGAATTTGGGGACAGGTATTTAACATATGTTGAGACAACGTGTGATTCCAGGTAAGTGGAGGATGGCCGATGTAGAAACAAAAAATAATGATATCAAAAAGTAGTGGAATAACTAAATTTTGAGATGATGTATCGCGCGTCAAAAGATTAAATATTTACGATATAAGTGGAAAAAGTTGGCTGTCTACCGCTTCTAGACGTCTTGGTCGGAAAGTGAATAGGTCGTTGAAGCATTCCATTTGCCGTAAGCCTACACATACGGACCTATACCTGTAGCTGTCTAGCTCCCACCGCCACACTACGTGCGTATTTCGAAAGTTGGTGCTCCAGTCACATGCTGTGTCTGGTAGAGACAGCCTTGCAAAGGAGGTGGAACAACTAAAGTCTGTGTTCAAAGTTAACGGACATTCTTCACATCAGATCAGCACAGCTTTAAGGAAAAAAACGTGACAATATCATGATCGAGAGGAGAAGGCGCTGTTCAAATCAACGGCATTCCTCCCATATGTCGTTAATATTTCGTCGACATTACGCAGAATCTTAAAACATTATGTTAAAATAAGCTTCCGGCTACCTACAAAATATGTGTGCTCTTTCCAGTTCGGTAGAGGACTATCTGGGATTACGGAGGACTGAGGTCTAAAGAATGCCATGCCAGTAAGGAAAAGCCATCATTGGTCAGACCGTGCGCACTGTGCATGGAAGCTGTGTTGCATATGAGAGCAGCCCATTACGTCAGCCGTAGGTGAGCGCTGTATCTCTATAAGACTTCTATGGATTATTCTGTCTCAGAAATCTTGACACTGACCAGATCCTTCTGGGATTCAGTTATTTAGAAATTGTGAAAATACAGTTGGCGGAAGATCTTATTAATCGTGAAAGCGTCTTTCAACTGCATAAAGGGTGGAACACAATGATTTCTTTAATACGAAGGTTGCCCAGGAAGAAATTTACAGCCTTTACTCCTCAACAATTCTTTATTGAACATAATGAGAATTACACACACGAAAGAGTGATGTTTTATCTACACACCCTATTTTTCCACGTAGTCTCCATCCCGTTCTACGGCCTTCCTCCAGCGTGAAACAAGGGCGTGTATGCCTTGTCGGTACCAATCCTTGTGTTTGTGGAAGCAGTGCTTAACCGTGTGAATCGTCTCCTCATCGTCCTCAAAATGTCTTCCACGAATGGCATCCTTTAATGGCCCAAACAAGTGGAAGTCGGGTGTGTCACGTGCGGCAGCCGTGGATGGTCTCCCCGAACGGTGCAAGTCGTGGAGCTCCGCCGAGCCGTCTTCTGATGACCTCAACCTTCGTGCTCAGGGACTTACTGTACTTCTCTCGACAGCAGATGCTCCATAGACTTTGCACAAGCGTTTGTGTATATTCCCCATAGTATCTTTCTTTCCAGTGAGAAATTCAGTGACGGCACATTGTTTGTAAAGTACATCACCTACAGACGCCATTTTAAAATTGTCCTACAGCTACGCCATCTTTCGGAAGTAACGCAAACTTGGCGCGCTCTCTCGGGAGACTTTAAATAATACATACGTACCGTTTCGCATTCGTAGCATTGTTTTCGACTGAGAAAAAATGCGGTGCATTACTTTCGGGGCAACCCCCGTATCTTCAGGAAGAAAACATTTTACGCCTATTGAAACGTCTAACAACAATTAATATTGTTATGTGACACGTGAATTTTAACCTCGTGGGTCTGCGTCCCGATAGAGGGCTTGTATGCAATACCGTCGCTAGGCATGCTCGTGCGCGGCTTACTTGGAACAATATTCGAAGAGGGCGCTAAACTGGACAGAAGACGCGCGTGCAGGAGCAACATACACTCCTGGAAATGGAAAAAAGAACACATTGACACCGGTGTGTCACACCCACCATACTTGCTCCGGACACTGCGAGAGGGCTGTACAAGCAATGATCACACGCACGGCACAGCGGACACACCAGGAACCGCGGTGTTGGCCGTCGAATGGCGCTAGCTGCGCAGCGTTTGTGCACCGCCGCCTCAGTGTCAGCCAGTTTGCCGTGGCATACGGAGCTCCATCGCAGTCTTTAACACTGGTAGCATGCCGCGACAGCGTGGACGTGAACCGTATGTGCAGTTGACGGACTTTGAACGAGGGCGTATAGTGGGCATGCGGGAGGCCGGGTGGACGTACCGCCGAATTGCTCAACACCTGGGGCGTGAGGTCTCCACAGTACATCGATGTTGTCGCCAGTGGTCGGCGGAAGGTGCACGTGCCCGTCGACCTGGGACCGGACCGCAGCGACGCACGGATGCACGCCAAGACCGTAGGATCCTACGCAGTGCCGTAGGGGACCGCACCGCCACTTCCCAGCACATTAGGGACACTGTTGCTCCTGGGGTATCGGCGAGGACCATTCGCAACCGTCTCCATGAAGCTGGGCTACGGTCCCACACACAGTTAGGCCGTCTTCCGCTCACGCCCCAAGATCGTGCAGCCCGCCTCCAGTGGTGTAGCGACAGGCGTGAATGGAGGGACGAATGGAGACGTGTCGTCTACAGCGATGAGAGTCGCTTCTGCCTTGGTGCCAATGATGGTCGTATGCGTGTTTGGCGCCGTGCAGGTGAGCGCCACAATCAGGACTGCATACGACCGAGGCACACAGGGCCAACACCCGGCATCATGGTGTGGGGAGCGATCTCCTACACTGGCCGTAAACCTCTGGTGATCGTCGAGGGGACACTGAATAGTGCACGGTACATCCAAACCGTCATCGAACCCATCGTTCTACCATTCCTAGACCGGCAAGGGAACTTGCTGTTCCAACAGGACAATGCACGTCCGCATGTCTCCCGTGCCACCCAACGTGCTCTAGAAGGTGTAAGTCAACTACCCTGGCCAGCAAGATCTCCGGATCTGTCCCCCATTGAGCATGTTTGGGACTGGATGAAGCGTAGTCTCACGCGGTCTGCACGCCCAGCACCAACGCTGGTCCAACTGAGGCGCCAGGTGGAAATGGCATGGCAAGCCGTTCCACAGGACTACATCCAGCATCTCTACGATCGTCTCCATGGGAGAATAGCAGCCTGCATTGCTGCGAAAGGTGGATATACACTGTACTAGTGCCGACATTGTGCATGCTCTGTTACCTGTGTCTATGTGCCTGTGGTTCTGTCAGTGTGATCATGTGATGTATCTGACCCCAGGAATGTGTCAATAAAGTTTCCCCTTCCTGGGACAATGAATTCACGGTGTTCTTATTTCAATTTCCAGGAGTGTATATACATGCTCCTCAACGCCAGTTTTTGGTATAAACATAGCGACGTGCAGCAGCAGTCTCCAGCGTAAAACCCTCACCTTAAGACGGCTGAATGGTTGTCAGCTGGATTATCGTGGTAAGATGTCGAAGTCATCCGAATACAATCCCGAAACTTCATGAATACTCATTATCCCGAGAAAATTTTACGAGAAAACTTTAAGAATCACAGTAAATCCTGTTATGTCTTCCTTCCTTTTAACGCTGTATGGTTCTTTAGTGGATGAAGGAGAGAGGACCAAAAATGTTTACGAAGAGAGATTTCAGAAATTAATTTATTCTACATCTGACATCGCACAGTAAAAATAATTCATAACTTTGTTGCTGAAGTTGCAGTGTCAGTTGTTAACAGTAGATTTGAATGCAGAAACATATGCATATACAAAAGATTTATAAATGTTTCACTCTTCAACAGAATGTCTATTCAGAATACGTCGAGCGTTGGCCACTATGAAAGTCTGTAAATGTTATTCAGCTAGCAAACACACAGAAATGGGGTCAGTGCATGAATGTTCCAACTTAAGTACACCCACCGCTGGAGCTCCGGAGAGGGGATGCTTACATCTCATAGGCGGCGGCGTAATCAAAAAAATGGTTCAAATGGCTCTGAGCACTATGGGACTTAACATCTATGGTCATCAGTCCCCTAGAACTTAGAACTACAACCTAACTAACCTATGGACAACACACAACACCCAGCCATCACGAGGCAGAGAAAATCCCTGACCTTGCCGGGAATCGAACCCGGGAACCCTGGCGCGGGAAGCGAGAACGCTACCGCACGTAATCGTTAGTAGTCTTTCCTTCTGCAGTGGTGGCTGTAGGAAACGCGGCGGCGTAACTAGCGCTGGTGGCCGATACCACCTTAAGTACCTGTCAACATTTCCGTGATACATATCGAAGTATGCAGTGTGGAGAGCGGAGTACTAGAGGAGTAGCAATGGCGACTCTGTCATACGAAAAGAGCCCAAAAAGGGGCCAAACGATTTTGTACCCAATTTTAAGGTCTGTCAATGGATTATTTGGTGTTGCATGCAGTGAGTTTGGCATTCGTTCCTTTTAGCAGCTGCTAAGAGCTTATGTAGTTGCCGTTTGCTACAAGTTATAACTGAAAAGTGAAATACTCTTGTCTGACTTTTAGTTCTTTATTCCAAATAACTCACTTTAGAGTCCTTTACCATCGGTTGTTTAGGCAAATATTTGCAAATTCGTTTTTGCGCTGCAGTGGAGTCAACCCAAACAAATAGTGCTCTTCACGTATTTAATGCTATGAAAAATGTCAGCAGAGAACTTCTGTTTGTTTTTCGTTACAAATAAAATATTTCTTAAAATGAAATGTTATGTTCAAATTCGATAGAGAGGTGAAAATTGGCATAGTACCATGTTCGCTTTAACGATGAATAATAACAGGTACATTTCTTTATTTATAGATGGTACACATGTGTAACTGTTACCTGGAAACTAGAGTAGACTTTAACTTTTTGCTGACTAATGGTTGCAACGGCCGATTGTTAATGCTACGAACCGTCCAGGTTACCAAGTTGTGAAAAAGCTACATTCAATTTTACAAAACCAATGCAAATCTCAAACTTATTTTTCAGTGAAAAACATTTACCAAGCAATTGCAAGGCATCAAGGAACTTCAGACCCCACACAAGACAAAGTTTGTTTGCCTAGACACAGTAAACTTATAAAGCAGCATAATAATCAAAGAATCCATAAATATAATTAAATATAATTTATCAAAATGTCAAACTATGTCTACAGCTGAAATTGTGAACTCACAGAATTACTAGATCTTGTTCTACCCCCACAACTACATCACATTCAGAGATGAAATGCACAAACAGGATGTAGGCCTAGCAATGAGTAGTCCACTCACTAGGATTATTGCATAAATTTTCATTATCATCTTGAAAATAAACTTCTGAACAACAAGAACATAATAACCAGAAAATGTGCACTACCGCAGATACGTAGATCGCACATTCATGGTACACAATGAAACTGAAAATGAAATATAAACTCGATTAGATACATTCAGTAATTTACACAATAACATCCGCTTTATCATAGAACACCATAAAGATAACAAAATAAATTTTTAAAACTGACAGTAACCAATAAAATCTCGATCCTGTATATCAGAGAGTACAGAAAAACAACAAACGCACTGTTATTAATAAATCCTCCACAAGCCCTAACTCACGTAAACATGTTGCATTCAGATATTTCTCACCTCTTAACAGTTGTGTACCAATTGCGGAGGGGAGGGGGTTCAAAGAAGTTTTTAGGCTACAGCTCCCATTATGCTGAGAATTTTATTAATGCGTATATCACATTTATTGTAATGATTATTGCTACGGTAATAATAAAAATAACTTTATTATCTTACATTCATTTTTCAGTTATAGCGATTGATATGATTGAATGTGAAGCAGTGCAACAGGCACCCTCAGTCAACTGGTAAACACTGTGGCGAGTGGAAGCTTATCTTTCGAATTTAATGGGGAGCTAACCGAAAGTTCAAACAGTGAAACTGAAGACTTAGTCATAGAACTTACAGATCAAATAGTTTGTGAGAGTGGCGAGGTGGATGAAAACGAATGGGGTAAGTATTGATATTTATTACTGTTTGCAGATATTATTGAGTATATTACGATGTCTGTCTGGATGTATGAGTGGTTAGGGTGTCACCCTCATGTTCTGTTTTAATATTTTTATAAATATTCAAGCAACAGGAAGGCATCCCAGGTCGGAGGCACAAATTGATCATCTTTACAGAGAAATGATGATCCCATCAGATATGATATGGAAGACAGAGACTTATGTAAATCAAAGGTGGAGGTCTGCTGCTAAGATAATGGTGCTCCAAAAGGAACTAAACCACGGATAAAACCTGATATACCAGGCAAAGCTTTTCTCATGTAGTTTGACGATAACATCTTGGATAATATTGTTATGCGTAACAACCAAATGCTAGGCACTGTTTGAGAATCATGTAAAGATATTTTCGCGAAAAATTCGAAAGCTTTTGAAAGGGAAGAAATTGTGTAGGCAGTTGGAATTCTTTTGAACTGTGGAATTCATAGACATAACAAAGACAGGTAACGTGATATCTTTAGTAAAGAAAATTTTCCGATCTACCGAGCTTCATTTTTGGAGCATAGCATGAGGCTCTTACTGAAGTGCCGGTGTTTTGACGATGCTCTAACCCGAGCAGCTCGAAGACAGACCGACAAATTTGCTCCTATCAGCGATATATGTAACATGATAGTAAGCTCCTTGGGTTTTATAATCCTAGTGAACCGTTTACGGTGGATGAAGAACTTGTGACTTTCCATGGCCGATGCCCATTCATGCTACATATTCCAACAAAACCAGGAAAAATGGCATAGAAACGAACCTCTTACGTGATTCAGATACGCGGGGGATCCCTTCGCTGGAAAGCATGCCAATGAGAGGAACCATAACAGAGATCCTGAAATAGTTAGATGGTTGATTGAAATGCTTGAAACAATCAGTAAGAAACATTACCATGGACAGAAAGTTAGGTGCCTAAGAAAGGAAAGGACGTTACAGTGTTGTCAGCCCAACATTATGACATACGAAGTCTGGAGTGGATACACTCCATAAGTATATAGGAATGTACAGCTGCCGTTAGGCAACGCGGCGAAAATCAATGGCGGTGTTTTTCAACTTGACTGACATTGTAGCATACAATTCGTATGTTGTATCTCACAAAGAGTTCTGGAAAAAAAGCAGTACCTGAAAGATAGTGTTCGAGATCTTTGAGACCTCAACATGAAAAGACGAGGATGTGTTTGTGGAAGAGTGGGGGATGTTTTGGTACAAGCGCAGTGGGGTACAAGAGCTAATAACTAGGAATGCATCTGCAGAAGCTAGCTTCCTCAGGAAAACATCTAAAGTGTGTTTGAATAGACGGCACGACGCCTGGAGGTTTTCTTCACAGCACATAGTGACATCAACAAAATAAGTTTTGTCTCGTAATATTCTTCTATTATTTTAGATATTTAACCGTCAACTTTTTGCATCCAAACATCGAAACGTGTCCTAAACTTAAAAACACTCTGATTTTTCTATAATGGTGTCGCTATTTTCGCAAGTAATTGTCCGCAATATGAACAACAGGAGTCCTGTAAAACTTTTTAAAGACACTTCTGAGTGTACTGATTTTCTCGATCCAAACAACATGTGAGTTGCAGTAGAGCTAGATGGTGTAGTAGTAAGACTTTGGGCTTGTGTGCGGGAGGACGGTGGTTTAAATTTCCGTCCAGTCATCTATATCTATTTAGATCTACCATAATTTGTCTAAAAAGGCTTAGGGTGAACGTCGGAATGATTCCTTTGACAGGACATTGCCTACTTTCTTGTCCATCCTTGCGCACCGTCTCTAGCGACCTTATCGTCGACGAGACGTTAATCTCTTACTTCATTTACTTATGCATTATGTTTGTGGAGAGGTATCCTATCCATACTTGTATCAGATCGAATTTTCAGCGTGGGTTACTTCTTTTTTTAAAAAAAGCCACATTATAAACCTATGTTGACGTCATTCTGGAAGGCAGGAATTTATTTCTGAAGCTGTCGTTTACCATCTGGAGTATTTTAATTAAAGGGGTGGACTGGTTTTGTACTACTGCAGTTTCAATAATCACATAGATCTCAGGAGGAACGTGATTTAGCTTTCGACGAAAGTCATCGCAGTCTAATGCTAAAAGTGTTTCAGTATTTGCAGCAAATTACTGTGTGTAGATGAGAACCACAGATATTTGCAATGCTCTGAAGCATTATACCCTTTCCATTCGAGTTATAGGTTTCCAGACGAATGATTCTAGTTAGCATTTTGAGAATAACAGATTTAATTTCGCCATCATAATTTTCTGGCGAGCAAGATGTATGAAACAGGCGAAATACCCTCAGACTTCAAGAAGAATATAATAATTCCAATCCCAAAGAAAGCAGGTGTTGACATATGTGAAAATTACCGAACTATCAGTTTAATAAGCCACAGCTGCAAAATACTAACACGAATTCTTTACAGACGAATGGAAAAACTAGTAGAAGCCGACCTCGGGGATGATCAGTTTGGATTCCGTAGAAATACTGGAACACGTGAGGCAATACTGACCTTACGACTTATCTCAGAAGAAAGATTAAGGAAAGGCAAACCTACGTTTCTAGCATTTGTAGACTTAGAGAAAGCTTTTGACAATGTTGATTGGAATACTCTCTTTCAAATTCTAAAGGTGGCAGGGGTAAAATACAGGGAGCGAAAGGCTATTTACAATTTGTACAGAAACCAGATGGCAGTTATAAGAGTCGAGGGACATGAAAGGGAAGCAGTGGTTGGGAAGGGAGTGAGACAGGGTTGTAGCCTCTCACCGATGTTATTCAATCTGTATATTGATCAAGCAGTAAAGGAAACAAAAGAAAAATTCGGAGTAGGTATTAAAATTCATGGAGAAGAAATAAAAACTTTGAGGTTCGCCGATGACATTGTAATTCTGTCAGAGACAGCAAAGGACTTGGAAGAGCAGTTGAATGGAATGGACAGTGTCTTGAGAGGAGTATATAAGATGAACATCATCAAAAGCAAAACGAGGATAATGGAATGTAGTCGAATTAAGACGGGTGATGCTGAGGGAATTAGATTAGGAACTAAGACACTTAAAGTATTAAAGGAGTATTTGCTATTTGGGGAGCAAAATAACTGATGATGGTCGAAGTAGAGAGGATATAAAATGTAGACTGGCGATGGCAAGGAAAGCGTTTCTGAAGAAGAGAAATTTGTTAACATCGAGTATGGATTTGAATGTCAGGAAGTCGTTTCTGAAAGTATTTGTATGGAGTGTAGCCATGTAAGGAAGTGAAACATGGACGATAAATAGTTTGGACAAGAAGAGAATAGAAGCTCTCGAAATGTGGTGCTACAGAAGAATGCTGAAGATTAAATGGGTAGATCACATAACTAATGAGGAGGTTTTGTTTAGAATTGGGGAGAAGAGGAGTTTGTGGCACAACTTGACCAGAAGAAGGGATCGGTTGGTAGGACATGTTCTGAGGCATCAAGGGATCACCAATTTAGTATTGGAGAGCAGCGTGGAGGGTAAAAATCGTACAGGGAGACCAAGAGATGAATACACCAAGCAGATTCAGAAGGATGTAAGTTGCAGTAGGTACTGGGAGATGAAGAAGCTTGCACAGGATAGAGTAGCATGGAGAGCTGCATCAAACCAGTCTCAGGACCGAAGACCACAGCAACTACAACAATTTTTTTTAAATAAACAGCAAACCGAGTTCGAATTACAGGACTTTGTTACCAAACAGTGGCATTGGTGCTGAAAGAAACGAGCACATTTGCCAATTTTCACAATGGATAATGGCGAAACAAGCGGCTTTTCAACAGGCCCGGACATACGAGGGGGAATCCGAGTATCTGCCCCGGGCGGCTACTTCAAGGGGCACCAAATTCATATTCTTCAAGAAAAAACCTGGTTTCACAAAGCGCCTAGCATCCACCGCACGTTGGTCTATCGATTAGTCATATAATTTTGAAACGCATCCCAGCTGGTTTTTGAACATTTTTGATCCTAGCTGGTTTTTGAATATTTTGAACACATTCTAAGTCGATGTCTGAACGAATCATAAGTTGATTTTTGAATGCGTGCACAGTGTACGTGATATCTCTGTAGAGTAAATCCCGTCGCATCTAGAAATAAAAGAAAATTTCCCGCAGACAAATGGGGACGGAGTCATTGAAGCTCAGCCCAATAAAACCCGAACGGGTGAATACCAATCGATGTTTGTTTATGTGGTCGACTGGCTGTGCGAATGATCTAATTACTAGCGAAATTCATAAATTCAGACTACAAGAGTAGAAATAAACAAATAACAGGAGTAACAGGTAGGAAGCATTACACATTATCTTCTCGCTAAATCAAAGGAACTGAAATTTTGACAGAAAATTTTTGCCAGATCGCTACACTACAAAGGACCAGTTTCAAAGTCCCTTGTTAGCAGCCGCCTTAAATTCTATTGTACAAACCCCGGAAAAATAACGCCTAACAGGAGAATAAACGCAGGATAACTGAACCGGTGATTCTGGCAGGATTAGTGAATTTAACCTGAGAATAAGTTTTGACAATGGCACGAACAGTAACAGAATTAGTGACGAAAAGATTGGTTGTTAGAACGAGGAAGGAGAAGAAACGCGGGCATCACTCAAATTATATGTAATAATATGACGGTTCCAAATTTATACCAAAATTTCTTACTACTACCTTTCGATCTCATGCTTGAGAAACTGATACGTATGAATGAAATGTGAAGCTATTTCCTAACAAAAAACATTTTGCTTGTAGTAGGCCTAATAGGGATTTGATATTGGTACATCGTGAATTATATTCTGTCGTGTTATTTATGTAAATGAGGTACATAAAAATGACCATCTGTGCCAAAAAAGTCTCGCTTATTTGACGTGTGTTACAACTGATGTGATATTAAGAATGGCCTGTTTCGTTTTATTTAGCAGACAGTGTTAAAATAGACGTACTCAAATCGAGAGACCAGTCCAGTCTTGGATATTCTTCGTATTAACAGTTTTCCAGTATTAGACAACGACATTTTGATCTCTTATGCAACAAAAGTTTGATGAACTTTGATGAAGTAATAGATTCTTCCGCAGAAAGGAAAGCACGCCCTGTAAAGCTGTAGCAAGATTAGAGAGAAAGAAATAGTAGGACCTAAGGATTCAAGAAATGTGACCGTCTTGCTTGTCTCTTGTCCTCACTGGTCTCGTGTTTCCTATATTTAATCTTATGTCACACAAAAGGGAAAGTTATTAGCTAATAGGCAATAAAGAATATAAATTTTCTGAAGAGTTATTATCCTCCCCGTCACAAATAATCCCACCCAATATTAATTGTGAGTTTTTTTTTAACGGGGTAGGATGTTAATCTGGGCGACTGCGAGCAGGAGACGCACCACAGGACATTTTTTTTCCACTGTCCAGAATATAGGTTTAATGGCTTCCATTCAAAAATATACACATCTGAATTTCACAGAGCGAAATACAGTGACGTGCGATAGAATAATGCTATAAGAAGAGACGTGGAACTGTACTTTGACACACTTAAGACCAAATAACATGTCTTACATTTCCTCGAACATATATGTTTCATATATCCAACGGTTCAGAAAGATGTGCGCTACAAAATGAACATATTTTTGAAAAATCGATGTTTTAAAATTTTTGACATCCTGTATCAAACGCTCGAGGAGAGAGGGGGGCTCTGTCAAGTTTCTGCCCCCGTTAGAAAAATATCGTAGATCTGGGGCTGCTTTTCAGCTACGAGAAATTAAAGATTTACTACCCTCTCTAAGCTGTGTAAGCAGTGATTCCTGCCTCATTGACGACGACATTGCACTATACATACATTAACAGAATGTGATACATACAATCACCCAAGAACAATTCCACTGTACAATATTATAAGTATTACGGATTATTCTCCTCTTAAAGTAGCTCTTAGTTCTATAAATAAGTCCATTACAAAATGTATTTGTCATTTTATTCGTCTTCCTAAAAGGAAGCTAACTTTCAGGAGCTTTCTTATGTTTCACTATGTAATGTATAATCACATCTTACATTAAAAATGTGTGGCTTCATTGTAATGTTACAGCCAGATGAACGTACTTTTTTAGACTAATTACCTCTCCTAATGGTGTTTGAATATGATGTAATGAGGTCAGACAAATGACTTCTTTGTATAATTATGGGACATAATTGTATCTGGTGAAATGGGCTTTGCGTGAAACCAATAAACGAAAGTTAAAGATATACGTAGCCGTTCAGAGTAAGTTATGCATACGAAATTTACCAAACAAATGACGGACGCTGCACATTACGACAGAGCAAAGTGCATTTCATCATGTAAGTTACTCAGATAAAAATGAAATCTTTTGTGTCGAGTGACGTGAGCAATTAAGGCAGCTCTGGTGGTGGAGGAAACCGTGATTTACGACTAATTGCGCTGTTTTGTTTAAACGCCGTAATTATCTCTCAAGGAAAGTAATTAATTCTTCTGTCGTCTTCATTTCGCTTCTCTAGGACTATTTACTCTTCCTACTGCAAATACGAGGAGAATACTCTCTCGACTTAATAACTGCAGTTTGTGATTGTGTTGGCAAAATTGATGACGTGAGAATTTCTTTGTCAATACAGAAGTCAGATCCATTAATCACAGACGAATTTTTGAGAGAAGTTTTTCGGATGAATTACAGTGCAGCCAATCTCTTCGGCAGAACAGGGTCAACACGAAGATAAACAAAAATTGTTTTATTTTACAGTATAATGTTATTGATCTGTCTCATTGAAATGTTTCTTTTTATGTGTTCATGAAAACGTCTATGCAGTATTAATAACAGTATGCAGTGGAAAACTGCATTTGACTGACAGGAGCTGTAGACCAAAGCTGATTACAAAGGAATCTCACGCTGGCATAACTAATTCCATCAAGTATGTAACAAATAAAATATGTAGCAAAAGTACCGTAATACGTAGTGGAAACTATGACGAAATGAACACTGTAGGAAAAATGATTTCCAAAAACTCTAAAAACTAATTAAGAGAAAATTATATTCGCGTCACAAATTACCAACAATGATTTATGTGGAGAATGTGTAGTGACCAACGAAAATCTGTGCCACTTTCGGATTCGAGTGTGGATCTCATACTCATCGACAGCTGTCATTTTAACCAATTAAACGACACGATCACGCCAAACGTTTCACGTCCGTTACATTTCCCTCATATTCACGACAATAAAACTTAGAGTGCTCTTGAGGCCTTAGCGGAAGTTGTTTTGACACACAGCAGGAGCTGCTATATTGCACAACACTGAAACAGTGATTCATTGTTTACACATAAAAGGTACTTTTGCGCTACCGGAAGTTCGTATTTCACTCACAAAGTACTGGAAAATGAAGGTCTCTAAACTCGTGGTATACAGGGTGTTCATTTTAACTGCAGACATTGAAATATCTCGAAAACTACACATCGGATCAAAAAAAGTTATGATTCCAAATTGACTTCCTCTTAGATGTTGAAGTGCCCATTCACGAAACACTATCCGGTTATGGAAATCGGCGCCTTGAAGTTCTTGATGCAGTGCCACGTGTTACAGGTGATGCTTATGACGGTGCAGTGTTGTGACAGCAGCACCTACGGACATACCGGAAACGTGGTATAATTGCCGGACAGTTATTCGTGAGGTGTGGTGCACTGCCGCTAGTGCAGCTATTTCCTTAGCTCCTCCTGCAACACAATTGCTTCGTTTCCTTTTGCCGGTCTGTACGCTGCGGCGTTCACAACCTTTTAAAAGAACGAACGAGAGAGAATTTTCTCTGGAAAACTCTCGGCATACAAAGCAACAGCAGCCACAACATTTCTCTTACGATCTCCGTAAATGAGGAACATTTCAGGATTTTCTTCTGCGGTTGCAATATTCATCGTCCACTTGGACGTCTGTTCTCTAAATGATAGGTAGGTGGGCAGGCAATAAACACTGCACAGGTATTGTAATGTTTTGGACCGCTGTCTCTGCTCAAGTATTTCAGTATTTAAAGCCGCTATCTGTTCTACGCCTGCACGATACGTGAGCCCCGGTTGGTGTGCACTGCCTTTTGCGACACGTCGAAGTCCGCTACACGGCCGCGGTGGCGCGTCGAGTAGCCCCCTGTTCGATATGTCGGAGGAATACAACGCTGCGAATGGGGTTTCCAAATAGAAGTTATGGAATACTGGCCTGTGCTACCCTTGCAACGTGGAGATGGGATTCCACGTGCCAGTGGATATTAAAGAGCCATTGAGTAGCATGTCGTGAATTATGATTCTGTACCCATTTCTGTTCATCCGATTACAGTGCCATTTGTGGCGAAACGAATAAAATGCTTCAGACAAAACATATGCGGACTTTGCTGTAGGGTCGTGGCCTCCAATAAAAAATGGGGGCTGCCATTGAAGATTTCAAAGTTGCCCCCGCCACCCACGCACGTGGTGGGGTGACGGGTCGAGTGTGATATCGTTGGACGTCCCCCTCCGAGACAAAAAAATTAGAATTATAACCTTTTTTATCCGATCTGTAGTTTTCGAGATAATTCAACGTCTTCAGTTAAAATGAACACTCTCTATAAAAAATTATACTTGCATAGGCCACTAACAGGAAAATACAGACAGAAAGGGCTGTGCCGTGAACAGAATAGGAAGGAAGGATGATTATGATTTAATTTCGGCGACTAGGTCATTAGAGACAAAGCGCAAGTACTAACTGGGAGAAGGATGAGGAGGCAATCAGCTATGTTCTTTCCTGGCATTTGCATTAAGTGATTTATTGAAACCATGGAGTATTTATATCTGGATAGAGATTTGAAATGCCGTCCTTCCGAACACAAGACTAGTGTGCTATCCACTGCGACACAACGGCAGAGGAGCCATATACCCAGCATGAGAGCGGTGTGCTTGCACAGTAATGTATGTCATTTGCTGAAAGAACATTAGTCATACGGTTCCTGTGAGGTCGTATTGTTGGACTGAGGGAGGTCGCTGCTAATACTTGTCCAACACGGTGGACGAGAGTTGCCAATTCTGTATATTAAAAGTCCGAGCGGCAACAGCTCAACTGAAAATTTTCACAGAAACGAGCTTGATGGAAATCAAAGGACACGATCCAGACATGTCAAGGACAAGACAGCAGGAATTTCAGGAAGGTTGATGTTAGCACCATATCATGTACCATTATTAGGACAAAACCAAGAACAACTCAACAGAGAATAAAAGGAAAAAATATAAATTTAACTGTCAATACTGAAACAAAAAGGACATTAAAAGGCTCAATGGAAATGACTGGTTACATAATGAATTACAGCGATGTAAATCAAACAACAGTAGCACGACACGGAGTTGCAATATACGAGAAACAAAATTCAAAGTTATAATAACGTGAATGAAATAATAGTAACAACAGTGCTAAAAATAATAAAGAATATTGTACAATAATAGGAACATATTCTCCTGAAGAAGGGAAAAAATAGGACAGAGTTGTTTTACTAAGATATACAAAAACAAGTAGACAAAATTAAGTACGACCACTTGATCACATGTGAAGAGCTGAATGCACATGTTGGAAACATATCAATTCCTGGAGTTGTAAGAACATACGAAGAGGGCACAGCAAATAAAATCGACAAGAAGTAAAATAGTTTGCAACATTCCATGAAATGAAAATTAACAGTCCATTCTGTACGAAAATTGACATTTATAAATATATATGCAATGCAACAGGCGATAGGTCTCTTATAAACTATTAAATAGTAAACTGAAAATTTAGATCATTTGACATAGATTTGAGAGTGCACATGAACTCAGACCGATATCTGGTTTTAGCAAAGATAAATCTGTGGAAGAAATAAATAAGTTAAACAACACCAAAAAGGAAAAATATGAAGCATATCTATTACAATAAAATAGTGTAAAACGTATGTACCAACAAATACTCGCACAATATCTACGGAACCAAATCACACAGAACAAAGTAAACAAAAAATGGGAATATCAAGTCTTGCAATAACAGAGCAACAATGGAAGCAGTAGGGAAAAAGAAGAAGTTCTGGAAGAAGAATGGTCTCAGAAAATGGAATGACGAATTATAGACTGCAGTTAAAGCAAAACAAAAAGCTTACCTTATAGATCTACACTATAATCCAGAGTAGACTCGAGCAATATATGTGGCAAAGCGTAACTTGACCAAAACAGTAGTACAGAAAGCTCATGAAGAATCGTTCTAGAAGCCGTTATATCAATCATATAAAATGAAGTGCATGCTAGCTAAGAGATGGCCTATCAACTTATGGAACAGCAATCAAGAAAGAGATGCTGCACGAATACAGTTCACAAATAAATAGACATGGATAACACACTACCGAGAACTGTGGGCTGATGAACATAACAAAGAGGAAGAAATTACATCTTCAGAAGATGAAGAGTACCAGCTTGTGTATCAAGAAGATGAAATCGCACTAGTTGAGATAGAGGAGGCCCTTAAACAGATGGAAGTCGGGAAAGCTACAGGGCTAACTTAAAAAAGACTTCAGATTAATAGCAGAACACATGCACAAATATTATACTCTTTGTAAATGACAAAATAATTATTCAGAAGACGGAAAATTACGTCCAGTCTGCAATTTAGTGCAGAAATAAGATTTGTAAAAACTATAATTTATCGCATACTGCAAAGTTCTCCGTAAATTTGACTCCATTTTTTAATCACTGAAACAAAATATACACTCTCAACCTGTGGACTGGGAAAGAAAACCAACAGCAAGAAAGAGCTGTGTGACAGATATAGCGCGAGTCTTCCAATCAGGTTTGCTTTAAATACACTCCTGGAAATTGAAATAAGAACACCGTGAATTCATTGTCCCAGGAAGGGCAAACTTTATTGACACATTCCTGGGGTCAGATACATCACATGATCACACTGACAGAACCACAGGCACATAGACACAGGCAACAGGGCATGCACAATGTCGGCACTAGTACAGTGTATATCCACCTTTCACAGCAATGCAGGCTGCTATTCTCCCATGGAGACGATCGTAGAGATGCTGCATGTAGTCCTGTGGAACGGCTTGCCATGCCATTTCCACCTGGCGCCTCAGTTGGACCAGCGTTCGTGCTGGACGTGCAGACCGCGTGAGACGACGCTTCATCCAGTCCCAAACATGCTCAATGGGGGACAGATCCGGAGATCTTGCTGACCAGGGTAGTTGACTTACACCTTCTAGAGCACGTTGGGTGGCACGGGATACATGCGGACGTGCATTGTCCTGTTGGAACAGCAAGTTCCCTTGCCGGTCTAGGAATGGTAGAACGATGGGTTCGGTGACGGTTTGGATGTACCGTGCACTATTCAGTGTCCCCTCGACGATCACCAGAGGTGTACGGCCAGTGTAGGAGATGGCTCCCCACACCATGATGCCGGGTGTTGGCCCTGTGTGCCTCGGTCGTATGCAGTCCTGATTGTGGCGCTCACCTGCACGGCGCCAAACACGCATACGACCATCATTGGCACCAAGGCAGAAGCGACTCTCATCGCTGAAGACGACACGTCTCCATTCGTCTCTCCATTCACGCCTGTCGCGACACCACTGGAGGCGGGCTGCACGATGTTGGGGCGTGAGCGGAAGACGGCCTAACGGTGTGCGGGACCGTAGCCCAGCTTCATGGAGACGGTTGCGAATGGTCCTCGCAGATACTCCAGGAGCAACAGTGTCCCTAATTTGCTGGGAAGTGGCGGTGCGGTCCGCTACAGCACTGGGTAGGATCCTACGGTCTTGGCGTGCATCCATGCGTCGCTGCGGTCCGGTCCCAGGCCGACGGGCACGTGCACCTTCCGCCGACCACTGGCGACAACATCGATGTACTGTGGAGACCTCACGCCCCACGTGTTGAGCAATTTGGAGGTACGTCCACCCGGCCTCCTGCATGCCCACTATACGCCCTCGCTCAAAGTCCGTAAACTGCACATACGGTTCACGTCCACGCTGTCGCGGCATGCTACCAGTGTTAAAGACTGCGATGGAGCTCCGTATGCCACGGCAAACTGGCTGACACTGACGGCGGCGGTGCACAAATGCTGCGCAGCTAGCGCCATTCGACGGCCAACACCGCGGTTCCTGGTGTGTCCGCTGTGCCGTGCGTGTGATCATTGCTTGTATAGCCCTCTCGCAGTGTCCGGAGCAAGTATGGTGGTTCTGACACACCGGTGTCAATGTGTTCTTTTTTCCATTTCCAGGAGTGTACATGCTGTATTGGTCATCAACGTTAATTACTTTTGAGATTGGACGTGGTGACTTGATATTAGTCAAGAAGACCTTTAGGACGATGAAGGCGAAATTATCAACATCTCACTGAGCGTTGGTTAGAAGAAGGCCAGTCGAGGGACTGCAACCAACCTGTCTGGATACTAGGCACATTGTACCTACACCTGGACCTATTGTCTGAGACGAAATTTCATATTACGTTAGGAGCACTCTCGCGGCTATCCTATGCACTCTGGCTCCATATTTGTACGCCAATTTGGTGATTCGTCCTGTTTTGCTGCCATTCATGAACAGCATTCCAGGGGGTGTTTTTCAACAGGATAATGTTCGCCCATATACCGCTGTCGTAACTAGGCGAGCTCTACAGAGTGTCGTCATGTTGTCTTGGCTTGTTTGATCACCAGATCTGTCTCTAATCGAGCACGTATGGGGCATCATCGAACGACAACTCCAGCGTCATCCACAAACAGCGTTAACCGTCCTTCTATTGACCGGCCAAGTGCAACAGGCATGGAACTCCATCCCACAAACTGATATGCAGCAACACAATGAATGCGTGTTGGACGCTTGGATTCAACTTTCTGTCGGTTACAACGGTTATTAATTTACCAGCCTTTCAGATTTGCATTGGTTTATCTCGTGCTTTCATTAACCTGTGATCTTGCGATGTTAATCACTGAAATATGTTACCTAGACAAATGTATTCCCCAAATTTCATTACTCCATTCCCCCGTTTTCTTAAAGCCACCCACCCCGTGGTAGAACGTCTATCAGTGGTGTACGGAAATCGACCAATAGTGTTCCCACACAAGATGATATTTTAGTTAATGTGACTAAATTAAAACATCTACACAAAGAATGTACTATTTTTCATACACTTTCCCTAGATAGAATACATGGCGTATCATTAACAGCGAACTGAAGCATATAGTAATAGAGACAAAAACGTTTCCATCAACACTGGTCAACGAACGTGCTGGTTGTGAGATAATTGCGAATGTGTGGTTTCGAGCTGAGCTTTTGTATGAAATATTGTCCAAGTTAGTACAAATTTGAATGACAACTTTTCGATTAAGTCCCTATCTAACTGCCGCAAAGCTCAAACTTCCCCTATGGCCTACCTTAACAAGAAATACAATACTTCTTCATCAGGTTACATGCTACAATTCATTGTAAATTTGTAAAAGTTAAAGGAAGTGCTCCAGTTGTCCTTGCATTTGAATGCAATGCTACTCTGGTCCGGCGGTGAGTGACGTATTTTTTTAAAATGTCCTCATATTAGCTCGCAATTATTAATAATACTGCACAATTCGCAGATCCAATTCTGCAACCATATCTTCTGAGATGATCCCAGAGAACTGAGATCAGGTGACCCTGGAGGCCAAGGTACAGACCTGACAGTCTCATCGACCTAGTCATCTTGACCCATCTTAACTCCTTAAATGGATTATTACAACACCAGCAAAATGCATGTACTATGAGGAACAGGCAATTGAAAACGATAGTAATGGAAAAAGTACGTAATTTGTCCATTATTTCAAAAATAAACGCCATAACCGTTAATGCATTTACCCCACTGTGAGAAAAGGTTGTCAGTTCCTTCATGGAAAGACGTTTGCGGCTTCCCACGGAATCATGATTGTGCCCAGGTGCGAACTTCTTCGTCTGAAGTAAAGCGACAGCCATGAATATCTTTCATCGGGGCTCCAAAAATATGTAAATCGGCATGGGGAAAGGTCGAGACTGTATGAGAATGCTTAAAGGCTTCTCATCGAAACTTTTGCAGCGTAGTCTAACTCATGTTGTTAAGGTTGTTTCGAGTACTCTTGAAAGACGTACGCTGATTTTCGTACCTCTTTCACTAACTCTAGAACTCGTTTACTTAACTAGGTAACTTAATTTTTCTCTGTTTCTAATTCAACTGTGTGATACCGATGCACAGAGAAAGTGTCTGTGAAACCTGCGTATTATTTTATTTGTAGGTGCACTTTCTGATCAGTAAATTCTACTCTATTGGCTGTTCACTGCATTGCGTGTGAATGTAAGTTTAGTTGGGTTCTGTGACGTATTTCTGCTGTGACTTGTTCAAGGAGGACAGAGAGTGTCCATTAGTTTTCGTGGCAAAATGGCAGGATGGGAGAGCTAAAAAAACGGAGTAACGAACAACGGTACATTCCCGTGTGGCCTACGTGACTAGTAGAGCGTGCCCAGATATAAAAGCTGTCCTTCCCGCCAATTTATAGATGAGACGTTTCATTGGCTCTTCATGTTTCTCTGGAGAAGCCTCTAGAAGCATCTGGTATTTTTTTCTCTGTGCAAGGCTGACATAAGGGTGTATTCCTATGCGCTCTGCTCGAAATCTGATTTGACTGTACTGATGCGAAAAGAAACGTGACAGGGGATTGGTCAGATAGGATTGCGAAAAACATGGGCATGGAACCGTCTTTTTCGCTGGCGAAAATCCAGATAGCACTAGGGTCTTGGAGAGAGCAGTTAAGATAGCTGTGGGGTCTCAGTGTGCAGTTAGATAGTTGTGTTATTGTGTAATGTCCAATGTGTTGCCCGGAATAATAGAGGTAAGCCCTAGATTTTCCAAACATTTATACTGTCAGTAGTCGGATTAAATCAACAAGTATCTTTCACTTTGGAGAAGTAAGGTCTTCCCAACGAAACTTCTGCAGTGAAGTGGAACAAATCTTTCCAAAGCTGTTTAGAGTACACTGCAGAAGTTTCGCTGAGAAGGCCTTACATATCTTCCATAAGGTCCCGATCTCTCCCCATGAAATTTGCATTTGTGGGGCCCTAAAGAAAGAAATCTGTGGCCGTCGATTTTCTCCGGACAAAGAGGTGCACATCTGGGTACAATCATGGTTCCGAAAGCAGACACAAACATTTTTCCATGAAGGTATTGAGATAAATGTATTAACAGTTATGGCGATTACTTTTGAAATAATAAACAGCTTACTTACTTTCTTTAAATTTGTCTCGTTTTCGCTTGACTGCCCCTTACACATTCCCCAACTATTAGCCATTGGTGAAATTTGAACAGTATTAGATTGGGATTTAACCGAAAAAAGGGACCAATGGCCTTTGTAGTGCGGTCCCTTCAACCCCCCAAACCAACCAGCCATTTAATCTAAAAGTTTGCATTCCAAATGCATTTGTAGAAATTAGGACAACACTCCGTAGTGAAGCCAGTAGCATGCGAGGCGGCGCATTGGTTAGCACACTGGACTCGTATTCTGGAGGGCGACGGTTCCAACCCGGGTCCGACCGTCCTTATTTAGGTTTTCCGTAATTTCTGTAAGTCACGTCAGGCAAATGTCGGGATGGTTCCTTTGAAATGTCACGGCCGATTTCCTTCCCAATCCTTTCTTAATCCGAGCTTCTGCTCCGTCGCTAATGACCCCGTTGTCGACGGGACGTTAACCACTAATCTACTCCTCCCTCCACCTGAAGTCAGTAATGGCTCGTAGCCACACATTCGTAATTACCTCGCACGCAGCTCGACTAAAAATCCATGTTTACTGAAAAGTTTTGCTTCTGTTATCATATAGTTTCAACTGTGTCATTTTTCGTTGTTAGTATCAGTTACGATACATCCTTTATAATTACAGATACACATTCCCTACATCAAATATTACCGTTTGATATTCATGATGACAATATTTCGTACTGTTTTTATTTTGGTAATGTTACAATAAATCTTAATTTTTTGTTCGTAGTACAACCATCCTCATTTCATCCCGGTTCAGTCAGTATGTTATAACTACGACTTGCGATCGTATATAAGCAAACCTGTATGAGGGACTCGATTTCACACTATAAATCATTGAATTGTACGGAAAATTTAAGTTACTTTAACTACACAATATTTAAGACATAAAATGACTTAAGGGGCACGTTGTCATTATGACGTACAGCTCGCGTGACGCTCGAACAGTGACGTCACAAGGCACAGGCTAGAAGAATCCTCCTCAGCTGCAAGTGGGCACTGTATGTCAGAGTTACAAATGTAGATACGATGTTTGCCGCACTCTTAACCTTTCAGAGCATTCATATTACAGTATTGATGTCGACTGCTCTGATTTCGGCAATGTTGCTTTTTCAGCTAATGCCAGTAGTAATATTCGTTTGTATTGAAAGAGATGAAGAAGCAAACACACTACATACAGTTTTAGCTCCACACTAATTTGAATAATCTCAAAACCTGTACAGAAACCGTGGTCCTTCCCTCTATAAAATAGCCAACGAAGAAAAAATTTAAAAGACAAGCACGGAATCTACGAGAGTAGTGAATTTGCAGATTTACATTCACAAGAGCTCGAAAAATTTGCTTATAAACATCAAATATTATGTAAATGACGAACGCCAGCTACGGGCAATCATTTACCTGGAAACTTCCACACAACAGGCCATCATTCCTTCCACCCCACCGGCCGCAGTGGCTAAGCGGTTCTAGGCGCCTCAGTCCGGAACCGTGCGACTGCTACGGTCACAGGATCGAATCCTGCCTCGTCATGGATGTGTGTGATGTCCTTAGGTTAGTTACGTTT
Organism: Schistocerca gregaria; assembly: GCF_023897955.1. Classification (NCBI taxonomy): domain Eukaryota; kingdom Metazoa; phylum Arthropoda; class Insecta; order Orthoptera; family Acrididae; genus Schistocerca; species Schistocerca gregaria. The sequence goes on along the minus strand of NC_064931.1, from coordinate 414,299,443 downwards.
AAGTAGTTCTGTAGGCGCCCAGTGGTTCCGGTCGCCTACGGTGGACTGGATGGCAGAGCGGTGACCTCTCCAGTTGTCAGGATGCTAGGAAATGGTGTGGACGCGTCAGAAACGCCAAAGAAACATTATTAATTCATAACACCTTTATTACTGCCGAGTACAATGTGGCTTGGTGATATCAACGGCCTCCCCCGAGTCCTCGCTGACTCGTAGCGATGACACCAGATCCGGGCCACACAGTCTTGCTAGCGCAGCGCCGCGTGCTGTGACGTAGCGGAGGAATGTCCTTACTTCGTACTTCGGCCGCGCGTGGCTGGTGGCGCCCAGCCGATCCGGCTGCGGACAGCAAGCTGCTGCGCGTGGAGGCTCTGGGTTCGAGTCCCGACGCTGTCGGCACGAGAGGCGTTCTCGTAGTGCGGAGTGTACTCTATCCCACCCCGTCTTCTTCCCTGCTCCTCCTGGTGGCTCGTCCGCGGTGGACGGGCGGAACGGGCTGCAGTTGCCCAGCGTCGTCGGCTCACCCGGGTGTGACAGCAGATGCACAGGGCCTAGGCCCCGCACGATCTCGACGACGGCTCACTGATGTGGTCAGCATTGGCGGCGAGCAAGTCTGCCGCCATGTCTGTTAATCCTGCGTTGATGATTGACAGCGGCAGCAGAGAGGACCAGAGCTGGTACTGTCCCCTCACGTCTGCTGCTGGATGGGTCGCCCTTACTACATCTCCTTAATGAAGATTACCATGTCGATCACCGAGCTGAGCGCTACGCAGCAACCCAGTACACATCTACTGCAAGTCTAACTGCGAGTCTAACTGTGAGTGCTAGTGTCTTGTTGCTATCAAAGCTGGCGTATTTAAAGGAAGCACGAGCGACGTCCTGACTTCTTGCTCGTTTGTAATGAACGCATTCGTTCCACTTATACCGCTGATTCATCTGCCGTACTCGCCCCTTATGTCTTATTGCGACAGAGTTACGTGTTGTTACGGCAGACTTACGCGAAGTTGTGAAATGCAGTACAGCTGACGCTATACCTCTGTCTTACACTCTACGAAAGTCTCGGTCTAACACAAACCCGCGCGCTAAGCAATTCTCTCTCGCCTGTTGTGTGTAACCAGACCATTGCCCCTGCGTGACGACACATTCCGATATATGTGCAATCCTACTACCTCTTGGCTAACGTACTGCCTCTGGCTCTCGGCATAGGCAGCGAAACTTTGACAATATTCTACGTTTCCAACTCTTTACTATTCCGCGACACTACAGTTCTAAGTTCTAGGAGACTGATGACCTCAGATGTTGAGTCCCATAGTGCTCAGAGCCATTTGCACCATTTTGAACCTTCCGCCCCCTCAGCACCCTGCAATCCGCCATAAAGCTGTCTGTAGCTATACCTTTGTTTCGTAAACCAGCTTGTGGTGTTTGACACAGGGTACTTTATGTACACCCGTATTCTGAAAGTGCTGATCAGAGAACTTTCTCATCTCTACAGATCTTGAAGCTCTGGCAGATTATGTCTTAAAGCGTTTGATAAGTTCTGGGCGGATACCTAAACGTCGCCTAACAAGAAAAATATTTTTTCTGTGGTACGAACTGATGATTTCGTAACAGACTGTCTTGTTCAGAAAAATATCAGTTGACAGTCCGGTATCGTAACAGTGATCGCAAACGCCGTTGTAGTGCTAACGTCATTAGCAGTTTAAATATACACGACTTCCAAGACCGTTATTATCTCATATCCTAAGCTTGTACAAGAAAGTATCGCTTCATCTTTCCTTAAACAACCACGGTCAACAAAAGCTATCCGTAACATTCAGTGCACATTTAGTACAGTAGCAGCAAGTTTCCAAATAGTAATTCGTCGTAACGTTGTAACGCACCGACTGGCGGGACGCAAGATCTAACTCAAAACAAGGGATCGTACTGTACAAACGTCGCGGTGCCGCTCATGTACGGCTTCCTGCCTAGCAAAATTGCTTGAGCGAACCAATCAACTACTAAAGCCAAAATTAGGTACAGTTTTTGTATTGACAGTCGATGTTATGACTGTGGATCGCTATCCGATCACAGAAGTTTCCTAGGCGCGCAGTCCGGAACCGTGCGACTGCTACGGTCGCAGGTTCGAATCCTGCCTCGGGCATGGATGTGTGTGATGTCCTTAGGTTAGTTAGGTTTAAGTAGTTCTAAGTTCTAGGGCACTGATGACCACAGCTGTTAAGTCCCATAGTGCTCAGAGCCATTTGAACCATTTTTTTTAACAGAAGATTCCAGTAGTAGCCGAGCGCCTGACAAACACTTGAAGCCTAGCTTGTATAGTAGGCGCACTCTTAGACAACAAATTGAGGACACATCAACCCTTTGGTGATTAGCAGCTGCGACGATAATAAGCGCTGACGAGGCAGCAGACTCAAATGCCAACTAATAACAAACAGCATTTTCACTAAACACAAAATTCGAGGTCGTACAGCAATGGTACTACACCACAAATACGAGGGTTGGAAGTTCAATAGTTGCAATTATTTATTTACAGCTCGTACAAAATAGACACGTCTTTCAAAGTTTTACTGACCTTCAGAGTAGTCACCAGCATTGTGTGCAACCCGTTGCCAGCGATGTGGAAGTCGCAGGATACTCTTAGGAGTGCCAGTTGTGTTGACAGTTCGAGCGGCGCGGTCTATCGCCGGACGAATGTGTAGCAGTTCTGAAGCGAATGCCGTAAAGTGTCTCCTTCAGTTTAAAAATCGAGTTGAGCTCACAAGGGCTTTTAAGTCAGGGGAATGCAGTATGTGGTGCAGCACATAGCAGCCCCATCAGTCAAACAAATCAGTAACAGCTTGCGCTATACGTGTTTGAGCATTAACCTGCAAAATGATTGTCAGGTCCTGAAGAAAGTGTCACCACTTCTGTCTCTATGCTGTTCATTTTTGGAACACAACCTACGACCAGCTTGGAGACAGAAGTGATGACACTTTCTGCAGGACCTGACCGTCATTTTGCAGGACATTGCTCAAGCACGTACATTGCAAGCTGTTACTGATTTGTTTGACTGATGGGGCTGCTAAGTGCTATACCACCTACTGCTATCCCCTGACTTAAGCCCTCGTGATTTCAACTCGATTTCTAAACTGAAGAAGACACTTCACCTCATTCACTTCAGAACTGCTACAAATTCGTCGGATAACAGAGCACGCCGCTCGAACTGTCAACACAATTGGCACTACTGAGAGTATCCTACGACTTCCACATCTCTGGCAACGGGTTATACACAATGTTGGTGATTACTTTGAAGGTGAATAAAACTTTGAACACGTATCTGTTTTGTACGAGCTGTAAATAAATAGTTGCCACTATTAAAGTTCCAACTCTCATAGATATACCGAAATATCCAAATGCCACACTAACTTTTGACTATTAAATTATTATTCCTTTTGGTCGTCGGGTAACGTCGATAGCGGACGGCCGCGTCGCGTCGCCGACGCAGCATCTCCGGAATCAGCGATGGCAAGTTGTTACATCGCTGAAGTCGCTCGCGTTCACCACCTGTTTTCTCTGCGGCACGCTCGGGTCATCTAGAACCTGTTTTATCGTCTTTTAATAGATCATACAAACATAATTATTGTAGTATCCAGTTTTTATTGGCCATTTACCGGCATGAGGTCGTGCGAACCATGGATGAATGGTGACTGGCGGATTCGTTATTCCTAGATTTCCCAAAAGTATTTGAAACGGTACCACACTGCCGACTGTTAACGAAGGTACAAGCACACGAAATAGGTTCCTAGATATGTCAGGGGCTCGAAGGCTTCTTACGTAACAGAACACAGTTTGTTGCCCTCGACGGAGAGTGGTTATCAGAGACAAGGGTATCATCAATTGTGCCCCAGGGGAGTGTGGTAGAACCGCTGTTACATTCTGTATGTATAAATGATCTGGAGGACAGGGAAAACGACAGTGTGCGGGTGTTTGTTGATGATGCTGTGGCGTATGGGAAGGTGTTGTTATGAGTGACTGTCAGGGGATATAAGATAACTTACACAAAATTTCTAGTTAGTGTGATGAATGGCAGCTAGCTTTGAATGTAAAAACGTGTAAGTGAAAACAGATGAATAGGAGAAACAAACCTATAAAGTTCGAATACAGTACAATTAGTGTGCAGCTTGACACAGTCAGATCGACTGACTATGTAGACGTGACGTTGCAAAGCAGTATGAAATGGAATGAGCATGTAAGAACTGTAGCAAAGAAGGCGAATGGCAGACTTAGGTTTATTGGGAGGATTTTACGAAAGTGTGGTTCATCTGTAAATGAAGCCGCATATAGGACGCTAGTGCGATCCATTGTTGAGGACGATTCGAGTGTTTGGGATCTGTACCAGGTCGGATTAATGGAACACATCGAACCAATTAAGACATGGGCTGGTGGATTTGTTACCGGTAGGTTCCAACAAAGCGCAAGTATTACGCAAATGCTTACAGATTTCAAATAGGAATCACCGGAGGGAAGGCGACGTTCTTTTCAAAGAGCATTATTGAGAAAATTTAGAGAAATAGCGTCTGATGCTGACTGCAGAATAATTCTACTGCTGCCAACGTACATTTCGCGTAATGACCATGAAGATAGGACTGGAGAGATTAGGACTCGTACGTTTTCCCCTTGCTGTATTTGCGAATGGAACAGAAAAATAAATCACTAGTAGTGGTACAGGGTACCCTCCGCCTCGCAGTATACGGTGGATTGCGGAGTATGTATGTAGATGTAGATGTACATCAGTTTGCTGAAATTTACGAAGAGTTTCCATGTCTAGGAATTGTATTTTAAAGTGCTACACCGTAATACACTAGCACTGCACCTCATACTGAACCGTAAACGTGAAATTACTAGGCGTCGGATGGAAGCATCCTAGTGTTTCAGATCTGTTCATTACGCCTGTGTAACAATAGTTTTCCTTACATTAAAAGATCTCTCAAATGGTGAAGACATTAACGCAAATGAAGATATGACTAACGTCTCGTCAACGATAGGGTTGTCAGAGACGAAACACCAACTCCATTGGAGAAGGTTGGATAATGTGAACCGCTTGACTTTTCATCTGCATTGATTTAGGTAAACCATGGCAACTTGAAAAGTGAGATCGAACGACAAAGTGCAGTCAGCTTTCCAATACGACTTTAGTTTCCTATCTATTTGACCATCTCGAGCTATAAATCATTAGAAAGGAAGAAGGTAGCTTTGGATTTAATTTCCTAGTGACAACCCGACGTCATTGGAGACGGAGCCCAAGTACGAATATGGCAAGCTTGTGCAAGTAACTCGACGGTAAGCATTGCTAAATTAGCGTTCATGTATTTCGGGGCACAATGGAAAACCTAGAGCCGGTAGTAGGGCAGATATTTTAATTCCGCTTGTCACGAATTTTAGTCCAGTGTGGTAACCGCTGCACCAGCCCTCTTACACTACGGCTGGTTCCTTCTCCAGTGAGTCACTGATGTTCCTGACGCCGAAGGGATGTAAACTCCTATCCACCGAAGCTATTCCTACAACAATTTATCAACTGAGTAACACTCAGTTTCATCCATAAACGCAGTATTTGAAATTATATTCAAATGCACTCTAGTGAAGGTGGTTATTAAATGAGAAAACACTCCATTTTCGACTATGACATTCGTCTGTAACCAGATAGCGACCCCAATGGCGTCAAATGTAGACGGATGCATCTGCTCATCTGGAATCTACTGTCATGGAAACAAAAACCACTTTTTCAATTACTGTCATGAACAATAATCAGTTACACCGGGGATTCTCACTTCCAATCTAAGTTCAGGAACTCTGAAAGCTCTCCGTTAGAGCAATCTTTCAAATCATTTAGCTTTAGGCGAGTTAATTGTCACTGGTGAGGTGCAAAGACACACACAGAAGGTATTTCGTCTCCTATGAGTGCTTCATTTTTAAGCTGCACTGAGAAGGTGTATATATAATCTGTAATTTTGAGAGATAGGTTTCTGTCAATCTGGTATCAGCGGGGCAGAGTTCGGATCAGTGTGCCTGTGTAGATTACAAGAAAAGCATACTTGTGTTTCCGGCGCCATTGGCATCAGATTTTCCAGGAGGACGCTACCCGCTCTAACTCAGTGACTTTGTCTGATTCTTCATTTCGTTAGCCACTTCTTTGCTGCAACATACAGGACTTTATGATGAGATCGCTGCGTCCAAGAAAGCTTGGCGTAATATTTCATTCGCAGAGTTTTCTTTATACGTAGATATACCTTGCTTGTGTCCGACGTTGAATCCACTGTTCAAAGCGACAGGCTCTGTTCCACGTTCGAGGAGCAGTATCATTGTTTCATTTATTCGTCCGTTTAATACAAATGCGGGCAGTGATGATTATGTGGGGTTCATTTTTGTTCTGATTAAAACGTTTTGTGGAATTGTGCTGCACGTGGTCCGGTAGAGGACAGATGTAATTTTGCTGCAGCAATTTCTCACTTCTTTATTGAATAATACTAAGTTATTTTAGTTTCCTCTTGATTTAATTTGATCCCACAGTCATATCTGAAAATTATTGAGTTTCCTGGACTGTTCCCTTATTCTCATGTATTATCAATTAAATCAGTAGTTAATGGAACGCAGTTTACTCAATATGTTCTGCCTTCGGCACAGCCGTTTTTCAGATAAGCTGTACAGCAAGTAAAAGATAGGTTTGTGTTGCTGAGAACTTCGAGAACTACTGATCCCGACTATTTTCGGGCTGATTATTGTGATTCATACTCATTAGACAGTAAAAAGTGGGGTTCAAATGGCTCTAAACACTATGAGACTCAACATCTGAGGTCATCAGTCCCCTAGACTTAGAACTACTTAAACCTAACTAACCTAAGGACATCACACACATCCATGCCCGAGGCAGGATTCGAACCTGCAACCGTAGCAGCCGCGTGGTTCCGGACTGAAGCGTCTAGAGCCGCTCGGCCACCGCGGCCGGCAAAAGTGGGGTTTCACATCCTCATTTCATGTATCCTCTGTATAAGAAAGGATGCAAATATACTTTCAGATCGTATCATGAGATGACAACGTGTTGCTGACAATGCTGCATTCACCTAAAAACATGTTCAGACTTCCCTTATATTTCTCATTGCGCTATGAAAGTCTTTCCTTCCTCTTGAGTATATCAACCAAACAACAGTCATATCACGTTACTGTTTACTCATGGACCAAATTTTCGTGTAAAAAAAGAATATTTTCAGGGTATTTTCGCTGAAGTCATATCAGTTACGTACCCAGCTAAATTGAAATAGCAATAGGATGCTTTCAAGGTCATACCTCACATCTTATGTTTTTAAAATGGACGATGCTTCAATTCATCATTAGTTACGATGTATGAATATTGAGTCTTATGTGCATGTCCATCTTCAGACTGGAACTGATAATATGTCTATGTTCTTGATTAGACCCAGGGCAACGCTCTCTATGTCGATAACCACTTATCCGTGATTAATATATCGTGGTAGGTAAAAATTCATGACACATTGCTATTGGAGCCAGGACATAATCGATACCAAGAGCAATCGTGTCAACCACTAGCTTGGTAGGACACGCCTCTAGGACAGTCTCAAGCTGCCGGTGTCAAAGATGTTTCCTCCTATTACTTACAAACATCACGTCCAGTGCTTCGTTCACATTGTACACGGGAAAAGCACCTCTGGCTAATAAATGTCGTGGAGAACCGTAACTGACGCTGCCAGAGGTTGCAACTCCTTTGACTCCATTCAGTGTATTTCACTTAATTTAATTCATTTGAAAGACAGGGTGTCATTTAATGGAAGATCGGTCGTGCCATCTTGTAGGACACTGCCAATCATGCAAATTTGATATTTTCTATTTTCTTGTTGAATCTATAGTTTCTCGAGACACACTGAAACTTCAAATTAAATATCTGGCCCTGAATATTAGTACGGTAGGGTAAGCCACATCACCTGTGAGGGACTCTCTGGCTGTTGTGCTCAGAAGTAATAGCAGGAAATAACAGCGACTGCGAAAATTTTAGTTGAGACTGACGACGCGCTGTGATGGAGCAATGGCTAGACGAGCTACAACCGAAGTGTAAAGACTTTTCCTTCTATTTTACAGAACGCTCTCTGAGTAAACCGAACTGAAGTTCTCATGCAGTCAACTTTATTCTTCTTTGAGAAGAGTCTTTGTTTTTTCAAGAAGTTATTTTTTGTCTTTTCAGGATAGTTTCTGTGGTTTTTCTTTTCTTAAAATTTTTAATTTTCTCTAAGACAATTGCTATTGTTGTTTTCTACAAGAAACATAATAAATTATTTCTCGGCAAGAAGGTATTTATAAGTTATAACTATTTTTGTTCAAGAAGAGTTTATTTTATTCATTTACATGAAGAAGTTGTTTCTTTGTTTTTCATGAAAATGCTCATCTCCCCTAACAAGAGGTTTCAGTTTTCAGAAGATTTAAAAAATGTGGAAGATGTTGCAGAACAAATTTCGTGGGGGAAAAAAATGACTAAGGCGAGGGCTCGCGGTAAGCAGATCCCGATACGAATCTGGGTCTGCAACATATTTTCACTGGTCATGACATATTCATTCATTCGTTCTTAACGGTTTTCCCTGACATTGTTTAATTCATTGCAACTTCATTCATTTTAACTCAGCGAATTTAATTGCATTGGTACTCCTACCGTTAAATTATACCCAGAGTATTCCTATGACTTTTTCATCCTGATCATATCTATGAAAAATAGTTACTCGAAGTGCTTGTCACCTTTGAAACTTGTGTCACAAGTTCTGATAAATGTTTCACATTAAAAAAGTATGTTCGTTTCAGCAACACTTTACTATTATTAAATTAAATGAAATTAATTGTTTGATCCACAAGAAAATGATTGACACCATCTTCAGAATTTTTGAAGTAGCAGAGATTCCTGTGGCTGAAAGAAGTGTTTCACAGGAAAAACGCTTGAGTCACACTCTGACGAAACTGAAAACGAATCTTCCTGGAACTATCCTATTGCTTTAATGTACATCGGACGGCAATACAGAAGTGAATGTACGTCTTGGTTAAGGCTATATAGAGAGTTTCTAAATTGGAGCCCAATGTTATCGCCATGCGAGGCGCCGTTAAATGTTAAAACAAAAATCTCGTAAGATCTATCGTTTGCGAGAAAATCACTTCTGGTAAAGAATGTGGTGTGATAGTATTGCAAGATGAGGAGTGTTGCTTAAGCCTATATAACGACTCACTAACACAAATGATAACTTGCTGTCGTAAATAAATGGGAACCTTGTAATTATAACTGCAAAAACTACCGATTTCGAACTTCACGAATCCCGCTGATTGTAGTTTATACGTTTTCCATTGTAAATTTCATTTGTTTACGTATGAAGTAATTTGACATTAGAATAAAACTTCTTACTATTTATCACTTTGTATTCAGTGACACATTACGATAAGGTACAACACAGATTTCCACACTATTGCAACCACAACAGAGTAACACATTACAATGAAAAATACAAAGTATTTCCATTATTATACAACCATTGCTCAAAATGGTTAACATAGCTGCAACATATGGTTCTGAATAGTGAATAATATGTGTGCCAAAATTCTGCAAAATCTGAGCACCAATGGTAGACAAGACTGCTTGGAGAGATACCATAAACTGAAGTACACTGGTGCATGATGTAGCTTAAAGAACTTTTTAATTGTAAGCAAACACATCCTATGATTAAAAAAAGGTAATTGTACTGCCTACGCTTTTTTAAAAATAATTTGTCTTCGCTGTACGTGGTTCGCCATCGTTGAACGTTGGTAAATCGCGTACTTTATTGCAGAATTTATTTCAAACGATTGGTCGTACGACGTTTTTTTTTTTTTTTCCGCCACTCCACTCGCCTGCCATCCGATCCCGAATATGCTATATTTACTTTCATCAGAAAATATAACTCTATTACAGACGTCTTTCTTCATGAATTTATGTTCCTGGCAAAAAGAAAGACATTTCTTCCGATTCTGTTTGCTGACTCAAAACTCCTTGTAAGCCTCCCGGTCATTATATACGCACCTCTTGCAGGTATTTCTGACTGTGTGGGCTCATACCTTCTTGCTCCTCTACTCTAACTCCCCAACCAACTTCGCAACGCTGATTATAGGATTTTTCTCGATTTCCCTCACAGTAAGCGTCACGTCTGCATCACCAGTGCGAACAAACGCCACTGTCAGCCAACCACAACCACCAAAAACTTCGGTAGTCTTAATACTAAAATCAAATCTGGCGCCCACAAAAGTAAAAGGACCATGTAGTACATCCTGCTTGGCAGTCCCATTAACTCCATCAGCACCGGGTTTAAATTCAACAATAGAAACTGCTTTATACACGGGCAGACGAGACCGTCTCATTCTTCTCCTATAACGAGGCATCTCGGTGAGCCGTTCAATGCAGTTCCAAATGCTATATAAGTGGTGTTTCCGGTAAGATGGAGTCATTCGTCGCGCGGCTGCTGCATCAGGCAACTGCAGGCAAGCGAAAGGTGGATATACACTGTACTAGTGCCGACATTGTGCATGCTCTGTTGCCTGTGTCTATGCGCCTGTGGTTCTGTCAGTGTGATCATGTGATGTATCTGACCCCAGGAATGTGTCAATAAAGTTTCCCCTTCCTGGGACAATGAATTCACGGTGTTCTTATTTCAATTTCCAGGAGTGTATATACAGCTATAGGAATACTTTTTGGATTCGCTGTAGTCTACCTGCATCACAGATTAAACCACTCTTCGCCCAAAAGACGAAAATAATAAATATAGCGATTTTCTGTGATGAAACAGTACTGAGAAACTGGCATGAATGTAATGAGGCACTGGATGGTCGCTTTAGGGAGTTGGGAGCACATCTGCACGCAAAAGTCATGTAATTCCCGTAAATTCCGTGGAGGGGAGCTCTGGCGTCATGTTCAATCACGTCCCAGATATATTGTATTGGATTCAGATCTGGCTAGTTCGGAGGCCCGGACATCAACTGGAACTCGTCACTGTGTTCCTTAAACCACTCCATCACGCTCCTGGCCTTTTGGCATGGCGCATTATCTTGTTGAAAAATACCAGTACCATTGGGAAACTTGATCGTCATGAAGTGGTGTACATGGTCTGCAACCATTGTACTATGCTTCTTGAGCATCCTGGTGCCTTGCACGAGCTCCATTGGACCCATGGATGCCTGTATGAATGTTCTCCAGAGCATAATGGAGCCGCCGCCAGCTTGTCTCCGTCCAGTAGTACAGATGTCAAGGATATGTTCCCCTAGAAGACGACGGGCTCGTGCCCTCCCATTGCCACGACGAAGAAGGTATCGGGATTCATCAGACCATGCAACTTTCTGCCACTGCGCCAACGTCCAGTGACGATGGTCACGTGCCTATTTCAGTCGTAGTTGCTGGTGTCATGTTGTTAACATTCGCATATGCACGTGCCGTCGGCTGCGAAGGCCGATCGTTAGGAGTGTTCGTCGCACAGTGTGTTCAGACACATTTATACTCTGCCCAGCATTGAAGTCTGATGTTACACTCCTGGAAATGGAAAAAAGAACACATTGACACCGGTGTGTCAGACCCACCATACTTGCTCCGGACACTGCGAGAGGGCTGTACAAGCAATAATCACACGCACGGCCCAGCGGACACACCAGGAACCGCGGTGTTGGCCGTCGAATGGCGCTAGCTGCGCAGCATTTGTGCACCGCCGCCGTCAGTGTCAGCCAGTTTGCCGTGGCATACGGAGCTCCATCGCAGTCTTTAACACTGGTAGCATGCCGCGACAGCGTGGACGTGAACCGTATGTGCAGTTGACGGACTTTGAGCGAGGGCGTATAGTGGGCATGCGGGAGGCCGGGTGGACGTACCGCCGAATTGCTCAACACGTGGGGCGTGAGGTCTCCACAGTACATCGATGTTGTCGCCAGTGGTCGGCGGAAGGTGCACGTGCCCGTCGGCCTGGGACCGGACCGCAGCGACGCACGGATGCACGCCAAGACCGTAGGATCCTACCCAGTGCTGTAGCGGACCGCACCGCCACTTCCCAGCAAATTAGGGACACTGTTGCTCCTGGAGTATCGGCGAGGACCATTCGCAACCGTCTCCATGAAGCTGGGCTACGGTCCCGCACACCGTTAGGCCGTCTTCCGCTCACGCCCCAACATCGTGCAGCCCGCCTCCAGTGGTGTCGCGACAGGCGTGAATGGAGGGACGAATGGAGACGTGTCGTTTTCAGCGATGAGAGTCGCTTCTCCCTTGGTGCCAATGATGGTCGTATGCGTGTTTGGCGCCGTGCAAGTGAGCGCCACAATCAGGACTGCATACGACCGAGGCACACAGGGCCAACACCCGGCATCATGGTGTGGGGAGCGATCTCCTACACTGGCCGTACACCTCTGGTGATCGTCGAGGGGACACTGAATAGTGCACGGTACATCCAAACCGTCATCGAACCCATCGTTCTACCATTCCTAGACCGGCAAGGGAACTTGCTGTTTCAACAGGACAATGCACGTCCGCATGTATCCCGTGCCACCCAACGTGCTCTAGAAGGTGTAAGTCAACTACCCTGGCCAGCAAGATCTCCGGATCTGTCCCCCATTGAGCATATTTGGGACTGGATGAAGCGTCGTCTCACGCGGGCTACACGTCCAGCACGAACGCTGGTCCAACTGAGGCGCCAGGTGGAAATGGCGTGGCAAGCCGTTCCACAGGACAACATCCAGCATCTCTACGATCGTCTCCATGGGAGAATAGCAGCCTGAATTGCTGCGAAAGGTGGATATACACTGTACTAGTGCCGACATTGTGCATGCTCTGTTGCCTGTGTCTATGTGCCTGTGGTTCTGTCAGTGTGATCATGTGATGTATCTGACCCCAGGAATGTGTCAATAAAGTTTCCCCTTCCTGGGACAATGAATTCACGGTGTTCGTATTTCAATTTCCAGGAGTGTAGTTCCGCCACAAACCGCCGCCACCAGTCTGCCCAGCCTGCGGCGTCCGAGATCTGCAATGAGGAGTAGCCATCCATCCTCACAACGTCTGTACACGGATTCATCTAGGCATTCCTCCAACACCCGATACGTCGTGCTGTTTTCGAAGTCCTCGTTCTGAGCATCTAGGCCATCACAAACCGCCCTCTGTCAAACTCATATAGATCGCGCGCCTTCCCCATTCTACCATACGGACAACGTGCACCGTGTGTTTGTCTGACTAGCAGTCATTCCTCGCCACGTGACGCTGCTACACACTGGACGAGTTTGTACCGATAGTAGGTCTGTGGTCAAAGCGTTCTTGCGGATCAGTGTACAAACTATAATCAGTACGTTGCCTTCGTCGATCTGTCTGGTCTCACAAAGCTCGCTGTTAACCGAGTAGGTGGGTCAGTGCATTCAATACAAAGAGCTGTGAGGCCACGTAGACGTATATGAGGTGGACAGAGCAGTATTGTGTCCGGCAGTAAATGAGTGTGTGTAGCAGGCACACAGGCGCAGCGTAGCAAATGCAGCGAGTGCGCCGCAAATCGGGATGGATGGCCGCCCCCGGGTGTTTGCTCAGCGAATGAGGGGCGGCCCCGCCTCCCCGGAGACGCCGTGACTAAACGGAGCCGCCTCCTGCTCACGAAGGAAGCGCACTCACGGTGCCTCAAAGACCACGCTCATCTGTCGCACCATTGCATTACGTACTTAGACCCAGCGAATGCTGCTCCTGTGCGATGCTGTTCTCAAGAGTTTTCGAGAAATCCAGATTCAAATTCTCACGAGCCTACTGAATAGCATACGGCAGTCACAGTTTTCGTGCAGCGGATTTAGAGCAATCCGCAAAAGGTCGATTTGCACACAATAGAAATGGGGTGGTGGGGCGGAACGGAACGTCTAAACATTCCTCAAACATTTTAAATGATGGCATTCACACAGGCCGCCACGGGGGCCGGAATAGGACATCAACGACAAGATCTCTCGCGTACAAGGTGTTTGACGTTGACGCTGGCGTGGGTGGTGGTGGTGATAGTGGGAAATTGGTGGGGGGGGGGGGGGGTGGAGAGAGAGGAAGAGCGTCGTTTGCTAACATTAACCTATTCTCGCTGCGCTCATTCATGTTTCAGTTTCCTTTAGTCCTTTATTGTCTTAAAAATTTTCAATGATACACGGATATTTCCACCAAAGAGGCCAGATCTCCGAAAGTGGAAAGTAATTTAGATTGTGCAGTACCTGGATGAAGAAGAAGTCTCCTCTGTGCTCAAATGAGAATATAAATTGATGAATTCTTGTAAATAACATATTTTAGCAGCGGAAAACTTCGTCATATTGAAAATAAAGTGTGTGGAGAAATGGGAGCCCAGTGCTTCCTCACTGGCCAAAACAGGAGATGGTAGTGATGTTGGACTCTGGGACCTGGAGCGAATTCGACGTTCTAACATGTCCCAAAGGAGTTCCACTGGATTCAGGTCGCAACTCTGAGCAGGCCAGAACGTTTCAGGAATTTTATTGTCCACAAGCCATTGCCTTACAGATGCTGCTTTATGACAGGGTACATTTCTGTGTTAATACAAGTAATCAGCGTCTCCGAACCGTTGTTCTTCTGAACGCAGTACACAGAACTGTAAAATATGTTGATATCATTCCTAGTTTTGCGTTTTCTTAAGCGCGATAAAGGCACTACAATCGAACCGCAGGAAACATCGTAACGCTATTCCCTCCCGTGCTTTACTGTCGGCACTACACGTGATGCCATTTCCCAAACCTAAATATTTCCATCGGACTGCCACAGTATGTAGCGTGATTCGTAACCAGTCATCCACAGTCGTTCTTTATGACATCTAAAGCGTCGCTTAACAGTGACGAAGGAAATGTGTGACTTATGAGGAGATGCCCGTCAATTGTACCCCGTTCCTTTAACTCCCTACGCACATTTTTTGTGCTAGCTGGAAGGCTGATAGCACTATGTAACTTACAAGCGAGTCCTTCCGCTGATTTCATGCACTTCTTACAACCACTCACCACTATGCTCTACAGTCCGTGTCCGTCAGTACATGAGGTCAGCCTGGCGCTGATTTAGCTGTGGTTGTTTCTTCACGTTTCCACTTCACAGCCGAATTGAACAGGTTCAAAATGGTAGAGACGTCACTGGTGGATTTGTTACCCAAGTGACATGCAACAACTAGTCCACGTTCGAAGTCACCGAGTTCTGTTTACCTATTCATTTTGCTGTTGCTACTTCTCTAATGTCGACACAATGGTCAAATGTCTCTGAGCACTATGGGACTTAACATCTGCGGTCATCAGTCCCCTAGAACTTAGAACTACTTAAATCCAACTAACCTAAGGACATCACACACATCCATGCCCGAGGCAGGATTCGAACCTGCGACCGTAGCAGTCACGCGCTTCCGGACTGAGCGCCTTAACCGCGAGACCACCACGGCCGGCGACGACACAATGCTCCACGTCTCCTTCTACACTGGCGGGCGCACCTCTCGTGACATCTAGTGTTCTATTCAACATTACATAGGGCAGTCCGCATATTTTCGATCAGACAGTATACATTCCGACTTTTTGCTTCGTGGATGCTCTCTCATAGTCCCACTTTCACCGTTCCCTTTTGAGCTTAGCGAACTGATGTTGTGCTGATTTTCTGACAACTGTAAAAGACGACGTCGTCTTCTGTGCCCTTAAGGCGACAGGTTACAACGCTGCACTGACTGAGTTCTATTCGCGTCACTTTTCTTTAATCCTCCACCCAATACACTACTGGCCATTAAAATTGCTACACCACGAAGATGAAGTGCTACAGACGCGAGATTTAACCCACAGGAGGAAGATGCTGTGATATGCAAATGATTAGCTTTTCAAAGCATTCACACAAGGTTCGCGTCGGTGGTGACACCTACAACGTGCTGACATGAGGAAAGTTTCCAACCGATTTCTCATACACAAACAGCAGCTGACCGGCGTTGCCTGGTGAAACATTGTTGTGATGCCTCGTGTAAGGAGGGGAAATGCGTACCATCACCTTTCCGACTTTGATAAAGGTCGGATTGTAGCCTATCACGATTGCGGTTTATCGTATCGCGACATTGCTGCTCGCGTTGGTCGAGAACCAATGACTGTTAGCAGAATATGGAATCGGTGGGTTCAGGAGGGTAATACGGAACGCCGTGCTGGATCCCAACGGCCTGGTAACACTAGCAGTCGAGATGACAGGCATCTTATCGGCATGGCTGTAACGGATCATGCAGCAACGTCTCGATCCCTGAGTCAACAGATGGGGACGTTTGCAAGACAACAGCCATCTGTACGAACACTTCGACGACGTTTGCAGCAGCGTTGTCTATTAGCTCGGAGACCATGGCTGCGGTTACCCTTGACGCTGCATCACAGACAGGAGCGCCTGCGATGGTGTACTCAACAACGAACCTGGGTGCACGAATGGCAAAATATAATTTTTTCGGATGAATCCAGGTTCTGTTTACAGCATCATGATGGTCGCATCCGTGTTTAGCGACATCGCGGTGAACGCACATTGGAAGCATGTATTCGTCATCCCCATACTGGCGTATCACCAGGTGTGATTGTATAGGGTGCCATTGGTTACACGTCTCGGTCACCTCTTGTTCGCATTGACGGCACTTTCAACAGTGGACGTTACATTTCAGATGTGTTACGACCCGTGGCTCTACCCTTCATTCGATCTACATCTACATCTACATCTACATCCATACTCCGCAAGCCACCTGACTGTGTGTGGCGGAGGGTACCCTGAGTACCTCTATCGGTTCTCCCTTCTATTCCAGTCTCGTATTGTACGTGGAAAGAAGGATTGTCGGTATGCTTCTGTGTGGGCTCTAATCTCTCTGATTTTATCCTCATGGTCTCTTCGCGAGATATACGTAGGAGGGAGCAATATACTGCTTGACTCTTCGGTGAAGGTATGTTCTCGAAACTTTAACAAACGCCCGTAACGAGCTACTGAGCGTCTCTCCTGCAGAGTCTTCCACTGGAGTTTATCTATCATCTCCGTAACGCTTTCGCAATTACTAAATGATCCTGTAACGAAGCGCGCTGCTCTCCGTTGGATCTTCTCTATCTCTTCTATCAACCCTACCTGGTGTGGATCCCACACTGCTGAGCAGTATTCAAGCATTGGGCGAACAAGCGTACTGTAACCTACTTCCTTTGTTGTCGGATTGCATTTCCTTAAGTTCTTCCAATGAATCTCAGTCTGGCATCTGCTTTACCGACGATCAACTTTATATGATCATTCCATTTTAAATCACTCCTAATGAGTACTCCCAGATAATTTATGGAATTAACTACTTCCAGTTGCTGACCTGCTATTTTGTAGCTAAATGATAAGGGATCTATCTTTCTATGTATTCGCATCACATTACACTTGTCTACATTGAGATTCAATTGCCATTCCGTGCACCATGCGTCAATTCGCTGCAGATCCTCCTGCATTTCACTACAATTTTCCATTGTTGCAACCTCTCGATACACCACAGCATCATCTGCAAAAAGCCTCAGTGAACTTCCGATGTCATCCACCAGGTCATTTATGTATATTGTGAATAGCAACGGTCCTATGACACTCCCCTGCGGCACACCTGAAATCACTCTTACTTCGGAAGACTTCTCTCCATTGAGAATGACATGCTGCGTTCTGTTATATAGGAACTCCTCAATCCAATCACACAATTGATCTGATAGTCCGTATGCTCTTACTTTGTTCATTAAACGACTGTGGGGAACTGCGTCAAACGCCTTGCGGAAGTCAAGAAACACGGCATCTACCTGTGAACCCGTGTCTAAGGCCCTCTGAGTCTCGTGGACGAATAGCGAGAGCTGGGTTTCACACGACCGTCTTTTTCGAAACCCATGCTGATTCCTACAGAGTAGATTTCTAGTCTCCAGAAAAGACATTATACTCGAACATAATACGTGTTCCAAAATTCTACAACTGATCGACGTTAGAGATATAGGTCTATAGTTCTGCACATCTGTTTGACGTCCCTTCTTGAAAACGGGGATGACCTGTGCCCTTTTCCAATCCTTTGGAACGCTTCGCTCTTCTAGAGACCTACGGTACACCGCTGCAAGAAGGGGGGCAAGTTCCTTCGCGTACTCTGTGTAAAATCGAACTGGTATTCCATCAGGACCAGCGGCCTTTCCTCTTTTGAGCGATTTTAATTGTTTCTCTATCCCTCTGTCGTCTATTTCGATATCTACCATTTTGTCAACTGTGCGACAATCTAGAGAAGAAACTACAGTGCACTCTTCCTCTGTGAAACAGCTTTGGAAGAAGACATTTAGTAATTCGGCCTTTAGTCTGTCATCCTCTGTTTCAGTACCATTTTGGTCACAGAGTGTCTGGACATTTTGTTTTGATCCACCTATCGCTTTGACATAGGACCAAAATTTCTTAGGATTTTCTGCCAAGTCAGTACATAGAACTTTACTTTCGAATTCATTGAAAGCCTCTCGCATAGCCCTCCTCACACTGCATTTCGCTTCGCGTAATTTTTGTTTGTCTGCAAGGCTTTGGCTATGTTTATGTTTGCTGTGAAGTTCCCTTTGCTTCCGCAGCAGTTTTCTAACTCGGTTGTTGTACCACGGTGGCTCTTTCCCATCTCTTACGATCCTGCTTGGCACATACTCATCTAACGCATATTGTACCATGGTTTTGAACTTTGTCCACTGATCCTCAACACTGTCTGTACTTGAGGCAAAACTTTTGTGTTGAGCCACCAAGTACTCTGAAATCTGCTTTTTGTCACTTTTGCTAAACAGAAAAATCTTCCTACCTTTTTTAATATTTCTATTTACGGCTGAAATCATCGATGCAGTAACCGCTTTATGATCGCTGATTCCCTGTTCTGCATTAACTGATTCAAATAGTTCGGGTCTGTTTGTCACCAGAAGGTCTAATATGTTATCGCCACGAGTCGGTTTTCTGTTTAACTGCTCAAGGTAGTTTTCAGATAAAGCACTTAAAAATATTTCACTAGATTCTTTGTCCCTGCCACCCGTTATGAACGTCTGAGTCTCCCAGTCTATATCCGGCAAATTAAAATCTCCACCCAGAACTATAACATGGTGGGGAAATCTACTCGAAATATTTTCCAAATTATTCTTCAGGTGCTGAGCCACAACAGCTGCTGAGCCCGGGGGCCTATAGAGACATCCAATTACCATGTCTGAGCCTGCTTTAACCGTGACCTTCACCCAAATCATTTCACAATTCGAATCTCCGTCAATTTCCTTCGATACTATTGCACTTCTTATCGCTATAAACACGCCTCCCTCTTCACTGTCCAGCCTGTCTCTGCGGGATACATTCCAATCTGAGTTTAGGATTTCATTACTGTTTACATGTGGTTTCAGCCAAATTTCTGTCCCTAGTACTATATGGGCGTTGTGACCGTTTATTAATGAGAGCAGTTCTGGGACCTTTCTATAGACGCTCCTGCAGTTTACTATAAGCACATTAATATTGTTATTCCTTGTTGCATTTTGCCTACTGCCTTGCCGCGTCTCAGGAGGCGTCTTGTCGGGCCTAGGGAGGGAATTCTCTAACCTAAAAAAACCCCATGTGCACTCCACACGTACTCCGCTACCCTCGTAGCCGCTTCCGGCGTGTAGTGCACGCCTGACCTATTCAGGGGGACCCTACATTTCTCCACCCGATAGCGGAGGTCGAGAAATTTGCACCCCAGCTCTCCGCAGAATCGTCTGAGCCTCTGGTTTAAGCCTTCCACTCGGCTCCAAACCAGAGGACCGCGATCGGTTCTGGGAACGATACTACAAATAGTTAGCTCTGATTCCACCCCGCGAGCGAGGCTTTCCGCCTTCACCAACTCCGCCAGCCGCCTGTACGAACTGAGGATGACCTCTGAACCCAGACGACATGAGCAACAATTTGCAGTCGGGTGCACCCAGTGCTCTCTATCGCCGCCGGTAGGGCCTCCTCCACATCTCGGATGAGACCCCCCGGCAAGCAGACAGAGTGAACACTGGCCTTCTTCCCCGACCTTTCCGCTATTTCCCTGCGAAACCCTACATTTCAGCAGGATAATGCACGACCGCATGTTGTAGGTCCTGTACGGGCAGGTCCTGCCTGGCCAGCACATTCTCCAGATCTCTCACCAATAACTGCTTCGTCACAATACGCCAGTCAGGGGTATCGTGTTGAAGCTGCATGGACAGCTGTACCTGTACACGCCATCCAAGCTCTGTTTGACCCAATGCCCAGGCGTATCGAGGCCGTTATTACGGCCAGAGGTGGTTGTTCTGGGTACTGATTTCTTAGGATCTATGCACCCAAATTGTGTGAAAATGTAATCACATGTCAGTTCTAGTAAAAATATTTGTCCAATGAATACCGTTTTATCATCTGCATTTCTTCTTGGTGTAGCAATTTTAATGGCCAGTAGTGTACATGTATCGCCACAACCAATTATGTTTCTTCGAAAAGAAATTGTAATATTAGTAGTAATCATAGTGGTACATTCGCAGATAGGTATTTTCTTTATTTGTTGTTTACTACGCCTGACCAGTTTAGGGCCCCAAGGCCTTTTCTTGTATCTGGCCGGGAAGAATACACACACAAAAATATTACATAACTATCACAGTAATAATAATTTGCCGTATTAATAAGATATTATAATTGGAGACAAAAATATTATTCGTATAATACGGAATAGTGATGAAATGATTATTATTTTTCGACCTACTCGTATATCACAGTGAGGACATACCGAGAAATATCTGCTTAGAATAACGTATAATGTACGTGTATTGCTTTTGGAACGTCAATAGAAAGTAGCTGTTTTCCCTGTTCATGTAATAGGCCGGATTTGTCTGCTTTCCTACCTGCTGTGTTGCAGACCGCTTCCGTTCGATAGCACTTGCCATTCGACAGTACATAACGGCTCAAGAAGCTCATTCGTTCCTGTATAATTCAAAGAGAGCTTTACTGGGTTTTTCTAAGCAGAGCCAATACCAGGAACTTCAATGGTGATTGATGAATCATCATATGTGTTTCTAGTATAAGATTAGGAAAAAACTGACGAGACTCGAATGCAGGTTGCAATAACGCTGCAGCTCGATGGCCGGCGCTCTCGTCTACTACCTAACAGGCAGGCCAATCCATTCGCCGAATATCCACTAGTTCCTTCACAATCTGCGCTTCTCGATGCGATCGCGAATTGTCATCAATAAAGATGATTTCTGTGCAGGAAGCACACCTGAAAAGACACACATGGAGAAGGAGTATTGTGTCAGAGTAACGTTGACCGGATGCTCTACAGGGTTCAAAGTTATGGAGTTCATCAATCCCATGTAATTTTATTTTTTTATTTATTTACAAATCAAGTTCCATAGAACCAAATTAAGGAACAAAACTCCAAGATCATGGAACGTGCCATTACATGAAATTACAACACAAAATTAATAACAGATAAAAACAAAAGTTTATGAACCCAAAAAGAGTCAAGCTATAAGTTTCAGTAAATGCAGCCAATAACATAACATAAGAATCAGCTTAATTTATCAAGGGACTCCTCAACAGAACAGAAGGAGTGAACCATGAGGAAACTCTTCAGTTTCGATTTGAAAGAGCGTAGATTGTTGATAAGATTTTTGAATTCTTGTGGCAGCCAGTATTGGGGCTAGGCCAGTGCGGCCCCAAAGTACCGTTATCCAAGATGGCGGTGATGACGTCAATCAATGTGGCGGATTTTGGCGGGAAGTTTGAATTTTTGAGGGAAAGTGCCACGCTCCCCTCGCCCAGAAAAAAGGGCACGAAGTTCAAATTCCAACACACCCTGGTTATCTCTACTAAGCAAAGAAAATGGCAGGAAAAAGGATCACTCTTTATTATTTAACCAATTTCAAGCACATGTGTTCTCCACTGGGTCTGGACTCCAACTGGCTTAGTTCATATCGTCGCCACCGTGACGTCAGGTGAGGACGCAAGTAGCGTTATTCAAGATGGCTGTACCCAGTGTGTTCACCACGAGCTCCAGAGCCCAACTGGCTTAGTTCATATCGTCGCCATCAGAGGACGCTACCATGTCGTCGGTTGATGACACAAGATCGTCTGCTCTCTCGTTATAACCAGACACGAGCCGCGTCTGCGCGCCCACCAGCGACCGCTTACATCACAGCCTCAAGCCCGCACCTTTATACTCGCCCCGGACATAGTCTTCTGTAAATTTGCTAACTAAAGTAACACCCACATCGCGCATGTAACCTATCGATTACCGAAGTACTTAATTCCATTTCAATTTAAATTATATTTAATAAGTCAATTTACAATTTTAATATTCAGTGATCAAATGAGATGTTCCACATTTTCCCACTATCAGCGCAGTATTAACTCATGACCTAGCACCCCCCCCCCACCCCTAGAATGCTGCACTCCTGTTGGCTACTACGTTAGTCATGTGATTCGACTTCATAGAAACTAGGACTTCGAATCAATTTTCATCAGTGGCACACCCACTTGGACTTGAAATCTAATAGTTAAATTCTCCACCACGATCCTCAACCCAGCACCACTGGCCCTTACCAACCAATGTTGGTGGTCTAACGTGTACTAACGAGCATATCACATGATTTAATCCAAGATGGTGGGGCAAAATGGGGGAAACAGATCTGAAAACAAGTCTTTATTTTACAGCTCGTGTCTCCACCACGATACTTACTGTCCAACTCACATAGTACACATTACTGCCATCAGATAGTACTGTCTTCGCTCCTATGACCTAATCCGAGACTGTGGTCTGTAGGGGTGAGAATTATGCTAAAATTACTTAGGTTCCGCTATGTTGCAGGTGAGAGTAAGGAAGGAGTCCACTCTATTTACTCTTGCACATTTTATTTAGAGATGGAATATATTTATCACAATTAGGCAAAACACTCTCCATCTTATCCTTGCGCTCACAATACACACTCTGAAGGCATGCAAACAACTCCTAATTTACGCAAAAATTTTAATTACTGACATTCACACTCCTCCTAAATAATTCAGCATAGGTATGTCTAGACACATACAGTACTCGTAAACTGTCCAGATACCTCATTGTACAGCCTATACCCCTGCTGGCAAAATAATTCAATACACGCCTGCAAGCACCCTCCGTCAACCCCTATCCACTAGAGAGCATAGACAGTCCCAAAGACGTGGCGCAGCCGTCAACTGTCAAACCATACACAAGCTCCGGCCCGCTTCCCGCAAGTGTCGACATCTCATTCATACTTCATTTCTGAGAAATTCCTATCCAAATACGCGTTTACCTAGCCACACGTGCTGACGTGATCTGGCGGGAGCGCAACCGCGAGCTGCCCCCGAATGCATGCGAAAGTTGCGTTTTCCTTATACCTACGTCACAGAACTCCAAGACCATGCCACCTCATGCCAGCATTGTCTTTCCCGCGGATGGCAGAATAGCGCAGCATGCTTCTATCTAACGGAACATACGTGACGTGTTCAGATGTGCTTGACCTCCACAGCATGGCTAACGCCGCGTCTCCCGGGGAAACGTCCGAGTCGCCGCTCGCCATGTAACAACGCTCTCAATCTTATTCTTACGTCACATTACTTTGTAAAAAAAAAAAAAAAAAAAAAAAAATAAAGCTAGCTTTCTACATGTCCCAGCTTGTATGCACGAAAATCTCTACTGTAACAGAACCTCCTAACGAAAATAACATTGAGTGAACGCCTTTCCCCTCCAGATTTCAACATACACAAACATTCCCTCCGCTATGTACAGACCCCTATATCCCAGCACAAACGATGGAGCATTCTTATTTGCCATTATCGAATTTACACGCCCAATTACTTATGCAGCCGGTATCAAAGCACGATATACCTATTCTTTCTGGTGCTTGCAGCCATTATATTACACAGAACGCTAAATTGCATTCATAGTTAAACCCGCAAAATTGTCTCCCCAATATCAAATACGTAACAGACTGACAGGAATATTGCAAGCCAGGAACATATTTACCACTGTAACTACAATTAAATATTACTACTATTCCTGCTACAGTCTGACACCAATCAATGTACCCGTAATCTCTCCTCTTGACGACTGTACTTCAGTACTTATAGCGAATAAAATTTTCCACTTAAAAATTGTCACTCATACCCTCGTCGTTATCAACCTGCTCAATCTATACGTCCCTCGCGATAAGACACACAGTCATCCTTTCTAGCTATACCATAACATAAACCATACTATCTTTACAATGTAATATATACACAGTTTACACAGCGTAAGCCACAGTAACTATACAGTACACTATATACACATTTTAGACAAACAGTGCAGTTATATTTTATGTCTGTACAGCACCCGAAAAAAATTTTTTACACAGATCATCAAACACATACCAGACTCGCAAGAATATTGAAGTGTGAAACCGATCACCATCCCAGCAATATATCACTGAGTATCTTGTCGATTTAGTAAACATACAGTTCACATCCCCCATCATACAGAATCACCCCTTTTCCATCAGCGAACCGAAGTCACTCTCACAACTGTTATACAAATTCGCGATCGATTCCCCTCGACACAAACGCGTTACTGTCTTCGCTTCCTTGCCTGCTCGCTTTTCTATTCGCATCTCCAGACTCGGGCATTACAAGACCGCAAGTATTTTCACCATAATATTATACTATTTTCGCTATACTTCCGTGATCGACAAACCTGTACATACTCAATAAAGACAGAGCTCCCTGAGGTGCCCGTCATTTGGCCCGACCCGTAGGCCATGTGTGGCGTGTCGAATCCCACGGTCGCGGCATTATTCCCTTTATTAATTCTAGGCAGTGGGTTTTACAGCTAAAGTTGTGAGCTATCTATGGTCACAAAAGACTTAACATTTTCTAGTTCTTGCTTTTCATTGTCTGATTAGACTATTTTTTAGCTTGTGAAGTTCTATACGAAGTACTAAGCGTATGTATTGTGTCTTCTCAAAATTCACTCATAATCCATATGCAATGAACCATCTGTCGATGTTTTGAAATTTTTCTATAACTGCCTTTTCAGTAGAGGACAAGTACTACTTTATATTCCTATACTTTTATCATATACAAATATGCACCAAATTTTTATCTTCTGAAGTTGCTATTGGATTATCATTTTGCACATCAGAAACAGCAGGGTAACCAAAATAGGACGTTGTGATACATGATGTCTGCTTCATGTCCTGAGTTATTATGTAATCAACGTGGAACTGATACACTCTGCTTCCTGTCATTCAGATAAGATACAAACCATGAACCTGCTGGTATTTTATGAGAATATGATGGTTCATACAATCAAAAACCTTTCCACAATCACAAAATATTCACAATGTTAGTGCGAGGGTCGTTCAGTAAGTAGTGCCCCACATTGTTTTCCTCAGAACATACACTCCTGGAAATGGAAAAAAGAACGCATTGACACCGGTGTGTCAGACCCACCATACTTGTTCCGGACACTGCGAGAGGGCTGTACAAGCAATGATCACACGCACGGCACAGCGGACACACCAGGAACCGCCGTGTTGGCCGTCGAATGGCGCTAGCTGCGCAGCATTTGTGCACCGCCGCCGTCAGTGTCAGCCAGTTTGCCGTGGCATACGGAGCTCCATCGCAGTCTTTAACACTGGTAGCATGCCGCGACAGCGTGGACGTGAACCGTATGTGCAGTTGACGGACTTTGAGCGAGGGCGTATAGTGGGCATGCGGGAGGCCGGGTGGACGTACCGCCGAATTGCTCAACACGTGGGGCGTGAGGTCTCCACAGTACATCGATGTTGTTGCCAGTGATCGGCGGAAGGTGCACGTGCCCGTCGACCTGGGACCGGACCGCAGCGACGCACGGATGCACGCCAAGACCGTAGGATCCTACGCAGTGCCATAGGGGACTGCGCCGCCACTTCCCAGCAAATTAGGGACACTGTTGCTCCTGGGGTATCAGCGAGGACCATTCGCAACCGTCTCCATGAAGCTGGGCTACGGTCCCGCACACCGTTAGGCCGTCTTCCGCTCACGCCCCAACATCGTGCAGCCCGCCTCCAGTGGTGTCGCGACAGGCGTGAATGGAGGGACGAATGGAGACGTGTCGTTGTCAGCGATGACAGTCGCTTCTGCCTTGGTGCCAATGATGGTCGTATGCGTGTTTGGGGCCGTGCAGGTGAGCGCCACAATCAGGACTGCATACGATCGAGGCACACAGGGCCAACACCCGGCATCATGGTGTGGGGAGCGATCTCCTACACTGGCCGTACACCTCTGGTGATCGTCGAGAGGACACTGAATAGTGCACGGTACATCCAAACCGTCATCGAACCCATCGTTCTACCATTCCTAGACCGGCAAGGGAACTTGCTGTTCCAACAGGACAATGCACGTCCGCATGTCTCCCGTGCCACCCAACGTGCTCTAGAAGGTGTAAGTCAACTACCCTGGCCAGCAAGATCTCCGGATCTGTCCCCCATTGAGCATGTTTGGGACTGGATGAAGCGTCGTCTCGTCGTCTCACGCGGTCTGCATGTCCAGCACGAACGCTGGTCCAGCTGAGGCGCCAGGTGGAAATGGCATGGCAAGCCGTTCCACAGGAGTACGATCGTCTCCATGGGAGAATAGCAGCCTGCATTGCTGCGAAAGGTGGATATACACTGTACTAGTGCCGACATTGTGCATGCTCTGTTGCCTGTGTCTATGTGCCTGTGGTTCTGTCAGTGTGATCATGTGATGTATCTGACCCCAGGAATGTGGCACGGTGTTCTTATTTCAATTTCCAGTAGTGTATTTATTGTCAAGAGTCAGACTTTGGTGACAATATATATCAACATATATTGTCCATGTCGTATTTTTCTACGTGGTGTCCATCACGTTCTATGATCGTACGACCGTTGTCGTTGTGGAAGAACATGTATTCCCTGCTGGTAAAAGCACTTGTACTCTAGACGTAGTCATGTTTTCACTGAACACTCTCGTCATCTTCAAAGTTTGTTCCCAGTAAAGAACCTTCAAGCGGCCCAAAGAGACGGAAATCCGATGGTGCCAGGTCTGGACTGTAGGGTGGATCAGACAGTGATGTTCAACCCAATTCGGCGATGTGTTTCCGGGTTCTCAGACTTATGTGTGGAAGTGCATTATCGTGTTGAAGCAAGTTTTCTGCTGGATTCTTGTCCTATGGAACACGTCGGAAATGGTTTTTGAGTTTATTCAGAGCCTTCACGTATGCCTCTGAATTGATGGTTGACCCTCTTGGCATCAAATCCACGAGAGTGACGCCATCACAATCCCAGAAGACTGTCACCATGACTTTTCCAGCAGAGGGGGCTGTCTTCAATTTCCTCTTATGTGGTGAATGAGGATGATGCCATTCCATGGGCTGGTTTTCTGTTTCCGGCGCAAAGTGGTGCACCCAGCTTTCGCCCCACGTAACGATCGGTGACAGAAAGGCCTCTCCGTGGGTCTCAAAACGCTCCAGCAATTCAGATGAAATGGACTTTCTTTGAATCTTGTGGCCTCCTGTGAACAAAATGGTTCAAATGGCTCTGAGCACTATGGGACTTAACATCTGAGGTCATCAGTCCCCTAGAACTTAGAACTACTTAAACCTAACTAACCTAAGGACATCACACACATCCATGCCCGAGGCAGGATTCGAACCTGCGACAGTAGCGGTCACGTGGTTCCTGACTGAAGCGCCTAGAACCGCACGGCTACTGCGACCGGCCCCTGTGAACACTCGTGGAACCCATCGTGAACACCTCTTTGAATATCCGAGAGTCTCGATCAGTGCGGACGCACTGCCAATGCTGACCGACAGCTGTAGAGCGAATTGTCGAGTTGTGATTCACCGATCGGCACGAATAATGACATCCGCACGATTGAGCATGTCTGGAGCATTGGCTGTGACAGGACGACCCGAGCGTGGCTGATTGTGGAGCTCTGTTTCTGTATATACTGAGGCTGTAACTTTGTTTACCTATCACTCAACTGTACTCCTATCAACTGCAGCATCGCCATACACTGCATACAACCGTTTATTGGTACTTACCACAGTTTCTTTTTCTGCACACAAGAATTCAATAACAACACGCTGCTTGTGACGTGAGTCGTATGTGGACGCCATTTTGACGCTGCACTACGGCGCTGCAGTCTGCCAGAACGGTTCGAAACTGGCACACAGTAAAAACATCAAATGTGAAGCACCAACAAGGACGTTTGTCTATGTATATTAATGGTTTAAAAAAATATGGGGTATTTTTCATTGAAAGAACCTCGTAATTTATGATTTATTGATTCTGGTATGTTGAAATAAATATAACCTATCATTTAACTCTCAAACTTTCTGGCTGATTAAAATTTTGTAACGCACTGGGAACTTAACCCACAAGCTTGCCAATCGTAGCTGACTAGGGTATCCAGGCGCTATTCACTGCCCGCCTCAGAGTCTGATTTCCGAACTACTGTCTACCTTCTTGGACTCACACCCCTGGAAGAAATTGTTTAGCCACAGCCTATAGGATTATTTCCAAAATTAGTTTTACGTAGCAGGGGAGTGCTTGTTTTTCTTAGGATGACGTGCTCAAAACTAAACTATCTGCTACTGACAGAAAAAAGTTGTTAAAACTGTCTGCAATTTTGCGGCTATCTTTGATGAGTCCACTCTCTACTTTACACTAATTTCTCTTTTTTTCAGGATTCACTTTTCCCGTTTCCTTTACTAGGATCCATATAATTCTAATTTTGTTGCTAGTGGAGCTTAATTTTTTTTATTTTTGTTAGTACATACATTTTGATACTCTAATGACGTTACTCAGAGTTTTACTGTACAGTTTTTAACGTGATTTAATCGTTTTACTGTACAGTTTTTAACGTGATGTAATCGTGTGTTCCAGCGCTTTCCTTGGTGTTAAGTGCAGCCTTTTCTTACTCTTACATGATATTTTGATTCCATTCCGGGGATGTAAGTGAATTCAACCAGTACACACAGGTTAATTCTTAGGAGAACAGTTTGCAAAGTACATTTTGACTACGTTATATAATACGTTACTGTAGTCTATAACAGCAGAGATGTTGTGTACATCTTTACAGTCTGTGTTTCGCAATTATTTCTTGAATTTCTCCATTTTTTTCATTTTTACCCCTTTAGTTCTTTTTATTGATGTCTTACACTTTCATATTAAATATCAACAGCTGATTTTCAACGTTTGAGAGACCATTAACAAAGGAAACTACAAAATGACTTTGCAGTCTCGATGCTCCCTAAAAATGTTATAGTAGGGTTGATGGTTAGCAAAACTTTTGTTGCAGATTTTATGATGAGCATTAGATTATATGAAATGGCAAGAGACACAAATGTTGATCTCGAAGAGGTACACTCTAAAAAAATTACATTAAAACTCCACTTTTTATATCACCTCATTCTTCTGGTAAGTTAAGAATTTTAATAATGTATGCAGTTGTTTCATAAATAATTCACCACTGCGACAAAGAGCCTTGTATAATGTGACAATTGTTGTTGACTTTCCATGAAACTCTACTTCTGCAGCACTAGCTTCAAAATGCTGATCATTGCAAAATCTATGGATATCAGTTTTTTATAAATATATTTATATCCTTTTTTAAGTAAGTGAGAATTTCTTCTTTATGTATACTTTACCTGTACTTTTTGAATACTTAATTACGACCTTTCATTTTGAGCATTCCTGTATCAGTGCTCAATTGATGTGCAGAAAAACATATTACATCTAAATGTTTTCCAGAGTGCAGTTCATATAAACAAATGAAAAGTTATTTGATTTTTAACCCACTAATATTTTGATCCAATAGGTTTATTTTTAGGCCCGCTTCAGTTATATTTACTTATTTTAGCACTAAGCACCAAAAATCTGAGTATATCCTAATAAAGGTGCTGTCCTCACACCAGTGACTGCAGAATACTCCCATAACCGACAGTGACCCTCCCCTTAAAAATTTTCCTTTCAGGCCACCGAATTTACTTTTTCCTTTCAAAATTGTGTTATTTCATAATAAATTAACTTTTATTAACACGTTTATGGAACAGAGAGAAAAGATAAAAGTCGTATATCTATGTCTGTTATGGATCATGTTTATCTCTGTCTATGAGGCTGGTTGCATGCAGAACAGGGGTTGGCTACGTGCTAGGCCAATGACTTCATCACGATGGCAGATGACGATAAATTTAAAAATCCAAGATGGCTGGAGATTTAAAAATTAAAGACAGATGATGGTAAAAAATTTAAAAATGAAAGCTGTCAGATGTGTAGCAAATTTAAAAATTTAATGTCAGATGGCAGTAAACTTGAAAATTATAATATAGTGGATGGCGAGGTATATGTTTCAGCCACAGTGCAAGATGGCACTTGAAGAAAAATTGTTACAACCAATCACAGTGCACTATTCTTTTTCTTTTTCTTTTTGCCATAGACCACTATGTTCCAAAGTATCCACAGTGCTACTTATCAAATGCACACGTGTACACACACACACACACACACACACACACACACACACACACACACACACAAACACAAACACATAAGATCTTCTTTTTTTTTAATTTTTGCGTCATGTTCAGAATTTTCGACAGAAGTTCAAAACAAGCTTATTGAGGTGCCATGTTGAAACATGCTTGCATATTTATCAAACATTTTTCGTGACCACGCACACACACGATGCACATGATGTCTATCAACTACCAGAATGTCTGAGATATCTGCAATAATACTTCAGCAACACAAAAACCGCAATGTTTACTTCAAACACAGCACACACACACACACACACACACACACACACACACACACACACACACATGTCGAGTTGGTGTCTATCA
Organism: Schistocerca gregaria; assembly: GCF_023897955.1. NCBI lineage: Eukaryota > Metazoa > Arthropoda > Insecta > Orthoptera > Acrididae > Schistocerca > Schistocerca gregaria. The sequence goes on along the minus strand of NC_064931.1, from coordinate 414,268,538 downwards.
CATTATTGTGAGCTTCTCCAATGCTATTTCCACAGTTTCACATAACAGACAGCTGACAATCCAAGTTAGGCCTAACAGATTGATGTCAACCTTGCCAAGCAGAAAATACAACTTGGCTAAAATACTAGTGAAACACACAACAAACAGGCAGTCTCAATGTAATTAATAGACCTGCTCCTGATGTAAGGATCAATAAATCCTCAGATTAACTACTTCCCAATCCGTAAGTTTACAACTGCACATAAATATGTAAATGCTGTGGACACTTTACTCTGATGTTGTGTATTGTCATAACCTAACATTTCTCACCACCACCGAGCAGCGTACATTAGTTAGCACAGTTGATTCGCTTTCGAGAGGACGACCGTTCAAACCCACATCCGGGCATCCTGATTTAGGTTTTCCATGATTTCCATAAATCGCTTAAGACATATGCGGGAATAGTTACTCCGGAAGGACCTGGCTGCTTTCCTTCTCCATCCTTCTCTAATGCGAGCTTGTGCTCCGTCTCTTATAACTCGTTGTCGACGGGACATTAAACACTAATCTCTTCCTACATAATCAATTTAGGAGAGATGAATGTACTGAGAAAAATATAACCGATGACTCTGATAGGCAATTATTGAGTTTTATTGCAAATTATTGGGTCTAGTCGATGCCAAGTACGAAACTTTAGGTAATTTTTGGATAATTAGTGTTGTGTATGCCACAAAAAATTCAGAATGTTCGGATATTTTTGAGTACCCAGTAAAGTACTTCGAAAGACGCAAGTTACACGCTTTATATCATTTCTCAGTAAGTATGACGTAAAAAAATTCAGAGCTTTCAGATAGTTTTGAGCACAGCCAAAAGTACTGCAAGTTATACCCTTTTCATAATATTTGGGGTAAATTCTTTTAATAGGGTGTAAAAAAATTATAGCATTTCGATACTTTTGGATACCCTGCAAGGTACTATGAAATACTGCAAGTTACATCCTTTATGTAGTTTTGTGCGCATGTGTATTTTGTGTGTGTGTGTGTGTGTGTGTGTGTGTGTGTGTGTGTGTTTACGTTTAGTAAATGACTGAATAATTTTCCACGTGGACCTCCAAGAGGCTTATGGAAATACTGTGGATAATTTCTAACATGGTAAAAAGATTATACTGCAGTTTGATTGCTTGTAAAAATTTTCCTGACAGTGCTATCTTGCTCTCTGATTGGCTGAAGGACAACCCTTGTCATCCACCATTCTAATTTTTTAATATTTAATTTTTAAATTTGTTGTACGTCCAACATCTTTAATTTTTAAATTATGTGCCAGCTGCTAATGGAAGTGTGTGTTGTTATCCAGTATGAATCAACAGGTGGAAGTAATGTGTCTGTCACACGTGAACATCTACAAACCGTGTATTATGAAGAGATCATGTCTCGTGAAATGGTTGGTCGCTGGTGTCGCACGTTCTGAAAAGGAAGGCAGCGTGTGGATGATGAAGATCGAAGTGTGTATCCCTGCATATCCACAAATGAAAACTCCTTGTGCGACAGAAGGCTGTTGTGACCGAGCGGTTCTAGGCACTTCAGTCCGGAACCGCGCTGCTGCTACGGTCGCAGGTTCGAATCCTGCCTCGGGCATGGATGCGTGTGATGTCCTTAGGTTAGTTAGGTTTAAGTAGTTCTAAGTCTATGGCACTGATGACCTCAGACATTAAGTCTCATAGTGCTTAGAGCTTTTTGACATTAAAGCTCCCATGTGAAAAACAATGAAGGTACTTTCCGAGCGTCTCTCGTATTTACACTTTACAGTGTGATGCTTAACAACGTTTAAAACCCTCCGAAGCGAAATAAATGAAATTGAGACAAGTAACTAATATAATACACATGGGGCTGCAAATGTTGGGAAATACTCCAAAAGTGGATGACAAATGTGAATCCACTAGATGACATACCTGAGCCTGCCGGTCCATCGCAACTGATCATTCAATCCAAATATTCGCGTTGGTGTGACTCCGCGCCTACGTGCACGACTTTAGCACGTGAAGCTCATGGGTCGATTCATGCGTCTAGCAGGCAGAATTTTTTCATTACACAAGACAATTATGTGTTTACACTGAGTTATTTCTTTATTACCTGATTTACCGCTCTCGCGCTTTCCGATGGTTATTACAAAATACATTACAACAAAAACCTATAGTTTTGCGTCACAAATAAAGGAGTATAAGTTCACGAAATACGTCATTACCAATAAATTATCTATGTTTTCTCTACAACATAACGTCTGCAAAAACAAAAAAGAAGGGAGAAAAGGAAAGATACACAAAATAAGAACAGCTCCTGCTTGGTTACAGATAGGGCAACAATTTTGTAATTTCTGCATTTACAACACACTAACAAAAGGGGTTCGAAATTTGCACTGCCTGCTTGAACGTAAGTATTGCATCTTTCACTCATCCCTCCACGAACGCACTCGTAAATATCGTCCCTATTTTGAATGTGATGTCACATAATCAATATTTGTCAACCACTTTTGGGGTATTTCCCAACATTTGCGGCTACGTGTGTCTTATATTAAATTACTTTTTTCAGTGTCACCTATGTAGCTAAGGGAGTCTTTAAACGTTAATGAGGATCACCCTGTAGAGGAATATCTTACGTTCATAGCAAATGACGATTACAATTGGACTCTTGGTGTAAAATCCGTCGGCCGAGCGGTTCTAGGCGCTTCAGTCTGGAACCGCGCGAACGCTGCGGTCGCAGGTTCGAATCCTGCCTCGGGCATGGATTGTGTGATGTCCTTAGGTTAGTTAGGTTTAAGAAGTTCTAAGTTCTAGGGGACTGATAACCTCAGATGTTAAGTCCCATAGTGATCAGAGCCATTTCAACCATTTTTTTTAAATCCATCAGTCTCATTGCTTGTGCCTGTAGTTTATGACACGTGTGTAATGTCTGGTCCATCGGTACGATTCTCTTATTATTCTTCGAAGCGTGTATTTCATGGGCTAGCTGACGTTTTCTTATTGATGAATCTTCTCTTACATAACCTAACATCATCTCCCAAAATTCTACGATCCAGCTTCTCGTAAGTGTCTACCCATGGCGATGAATTTCTTTTATTGAAATGACATCTGTTGATTCATCTTCAGCTATCAGTCTTGAACTGTAAACAGTGGTAAACTTCACCAGCCAGACATACAAGACGAGCGTGTGTTATTTTTCAAGGTTTCACTACCAACATAGACACATCAGAAAGTCGTTTATTATGAACCGTAAACTGTTTACGAACATGTCGCTGACATGCATTGCTCGTTCAAGACCTCGAGTCTCCTAAGATATTCATTTTCAACTATTAGCTCTTTATATCAAACCAATCTGTAACTTTCACACTGAAGATTTTGGGCACTTTGTATATGCTCTGGAATCGCTTGAGACCCGGCTTCCACTGCACTCCTATTTCCACAGCAGTCACATAAGTTCGCCAGTAAATAGTCCCACGAAAGCGTGATGACGATTTATGACACCCCTAGCACAGTCTTCAAGTAAGTAAAGCCGTCAGTAAATCGAAGGCTGGTTTGAACACCGCAGTGTTATACTAGGCATGGTCCTTTAATAAATAGTCTGCCCTTGACCTCCTCAGAGGTTTGAACTGAGGTAACCAGCAAATTATAGCGGGACCAAGACTCTTACATGAACTCCACGTCACGATGCTTCTTGAGATTTTCCACGTTAACAAATCATTGACAAAGGTGAAATATGCGATAAGAGACACAGAAAAATTTCTGGAAATGATTTGGGCTCGAGCCCCATATCTATAGGCTGGCACTTACCTCCAGAACCACCGAGTCATAACTACAGTATTATGTTTTATAAACAATTTGTAAGTGTGTTAGATTTCTCAGATGACAAGTAGGTGCTGGACGACGATTGACGGTGTGGTCAGTGCCCTCACTGTACTCCTGGCGTCCTTGTCCCGCCTTAAATATCGAAGTCCATGCTGTAGCATTCGAGGGATGTATACCCAGAAATGCTTTTACCACAGTGCAACTCCACTAATGTGTTCGGCGACCTGAAGGTTGCTGCAGGGTGTGCCTGGTGTAGGACTGCCGATTTTGCCAGGACTTGCTCTGTGATGATGCTCACACATGCACATTCTCGCCGTAACAGCAGTTGCGTTTACATACATGCCTGTTTGGCTCCACATATTGGTCGACCAAATATTATTGCACATGGCAGTGAGAGCCCTTCGGTAGGATTGTCGTGAGTTTCTGTCGCGATGTTTCACAAAGACACCATGAATGATTTGATAGTATATGCACGACTGTCTTGAAATCATTCACAATGCAATAGGTTTTCCTTAGTCACCACTGTACTTGTTTACTGTAATGTCACCACGTTGCTACGACGAGTGACCGCGTGGTTCGAGGCGCTATGTCACGGATTGCGTGGCCCCTCGCATCAGAGGTTCGAGTTCTCCCTCGGTCATGGGTGTGGGTGTGGGTGTGTCTTTTTAAGTTAGTTCAAGTAGTGTGTACATCTAGGGACCGAATACCTCAGCAGTTTGGTCCCTTAGAAAGTCACACACACGTCACCAAGTCCTTCCGATGACGGCCACGAGAGGCCAAGTGCAATAACATCGTGATTGGTTAGTACGTTAATTCGATCACCTCCCGGATGTGACACCTATTTGTTTTTGCCGCGTTACAGGTAATGGGACTATCAGGTCGTATGTATACATGCATTTGTGTCTCAGTTGCCGTAGGAAAACGAAGCCACTTAAAGGCACTATTAAGTGATTTTTTAACTGATTGATTCCCGGAGATTATATTTAGCGGAAGTCTTCAATGGGAATTACGTATTATTTTGGCAAGCTAATGAAATTCATCCAGTTACTCAAATAGAAATGCCTGCAAGTATGAGAACGGTAAAGATTTCTAAGGGCTCCTTGGCCCCCAAATTCAAGATACTTTAACACAAGTGAACTTCAGTGGAGCCCCATCATTCGTATTGCTCAGTGTATGAATTCTTTCCACACATCCTTATCTAGTTGTAGGAAATACTGTACATACCCTTGAAGGCATTTATCGTCCGATGGAGTCATTTCTAACTTTTCTAGCTTCTGTGGTCTGCAACGGTGTTTAAGTTTGTTATTAGCAGATCAAACAAATATGACAGTCTAAGTATAGCTGTACACTGTGCCGTTAGGAATCTAAGGGCTAGAGCTGGATGCATAAGAGCGATAAGGCAGCACAAGAAATGTCGCAGTTTGCCTCAGGAAAGTTAACGCGTCCATTTCACTCTTAGCACAAATGAATGTCGCATCATGGGTTGGCACCGCTTGGTACAAAGATACAACAAAAGCAAGCTTTTTGTGCAATGTTATTTGGTTTTTATAATTAATTTAAATGAATATGTCATCTGCTATTTTCAAGATTATAATTATAATTTTAATTTTTTCAGCCGGCACTGCAAGATGAGCGTGTTCATTCACCCTCTGTAAAAAAAAAATAATAATAATAAAAAGAAAACGAGCGAAGTTGCCGGCGCGGTAGCTCAGCGCGTTCAGACAGCGGGTTGGCCACCCTCTGTAACAAAAATCTGAGTAATATTTTCAGTTATAGACGTCCGCATGGATCCACAAAATCAAAGACGAAAGATAACGAAGAAACAGATAAGGAAAATATGGTTAGTGTCGCTGCCTCCGGTGCGGAAAGCCTTGGGTTCGATTCCCGGAAGCTCCTCGGGATTTTTCTTAAGTAGAGAGGTCTGGTACTGGGTCCACTGATCCCTCGTGAGGCTAAATGAGGAGCTGCTTGAATAAATAAGCAACGACCTCATTTGGATTCACCTACTGGTATTACCTCTCATGTCCCACGATCATAGACGGCTCCTCTTACTGCCTTGTAGACCGCAGTCGACCATTCGGGAAAGGCCGAACACCTAATTCGTGAGTGGTGATTACGTCGATTTCTAAGAGGAAATCATAGTATTTTTAACTTTTCCTAATTTTTTGTTGAGCTTCAAATATTGGATTGACAAATTCGACAGTTGAGCTGAGAAGAAGTGTACTGATTCGAAATGCACTGTAGTGAGATAAAAGCTTGTGTACGTCTCCACGAAATACTCCATGAGACTCAATATCGGTTATAGAAGTGTCTTACCCATGGAACTTAACTGGCAAAATAACAAATAATTTATACAATGGTTTGTTGCTTAGTAACCTAAATTCTGTAGAACTATTACATTAAAAATGTACTATTACTTAGTTATTTATTTAAAAGTTTAAGTTGTATGCGAAATAGGTTCTCATTTGACAATATTGTTCTACTATAACCTTCGGAAACTAAAAGTTGTACAAAACATGTTACTACAGTTGAAAGTAGTGATTAAATTGAAAAATGTGTTGAGTTTTTTCGCAGAACTCACCAGGATAACAAAAAGCACAAATACGACACACTTCAGGGTGATCGTGACATTCTTCTCCTGTGTGAAGCTGCATGAGAAACTAAAGTTCTTAAATCAAGTTCGATTTGATTTTAATGTAGTTACTGATTCATTAAAAAAATATATCTTCTGGACGGTTTTAACGAGAAAAATAATTATCAAGAATATTAAAGTGTAAAACGTGTATTTAAACTGCATATATTAGATCTTGTAAATATCAACGGACTACTTGTGATCTTTCCTCAGTGTAACGGTAACTGAATTATAAATCATATATTCCGAACTTCTTAAGTCCGGATGGCATATCTTAACTGTCTTGATTAAACACATCTTTGGAGAACACCTCTATATTTCCTGAAAACTTTGGTTGATCCAACAATCATTCTGTATCAGGTTAAAAAATGGTAAGTTACATTTCGTAACATGAAGCTTGAGAAAGCTAATTTTATTTCCAAAATTGTAATATGCTAACAAGTCGACTTTCATTGTAGAATCAAGTAGTTACATCTTTACAATTAAATGGTTATCATGTAAGTGATATTTATTTGAGGTACATGCATACTGTACATAATAGCTGTTAGGATTTTACACTGTAAAGGATCATTGCACTGTAGTGCAGAAAAGATGTCTTAATAACAAAAATAGAATATCATATTTACGGTCACTACTCTTCTTCGTGCTGCATTAACAGTTATAGTACACTGACTTAACTAATAACAGTCAAAGATAACATTGATACTAATGACCAATAATAACATTACACGTAAATAAAGCAACAGACCGTTACCAAAACTGTTTGTTTCTGTTTAGTGTTTTCTCGAGTATCAAAAGCAGTTTGTCTATATTTTACTTAAAAAAAAAAACAAATATCACACATAATTATTGGCTTATTGAAGAACGTTTCTGAGAATCGTGAAAGCTATGGTCTTCTAAAGCGTTATGTAACGAAACAGCAATTTTTTGTTACAATACGCTTTTATAGACACCTCCCATTAAATTACTAGTCATTTGCGATGAGTGAATTTATTCATTCTCCTAGTTCAATGCGCAAGTTTTCGTAAATATACATCACTACAACTTTAATAAACATTATAAACATTAATATCTGAGTAGCAGACAGAGGGTATAACGGATAATTAGTCAGTACCAGTTTCCATGTTGTCACATTCCAGCTTCGTATATGAATGTCGAGTCACAGAGCCAAATGATAAGATATTTGCTTTGTGAACTGCCTTGCAATCGTAGTGTTATTTGGTCGGTTCCTAAAGCCACGAACTGTTCGTTGAAAGAAGTAGTGACCAGGCTGCACTGATTTCCTGGGCAACATTGTTAGTGAAGTAAACTGACTGTAAGCTACAATCCATAGCACCGCAGGAAACTGTCATAATTCACGTGGCGGACATCGAAATACTCACTAAATGAGCTACATCAACAGTAGCTCCTAGAAACTGAGGCGGCTGTCCTGGAGACCTGTGTTTGCATCCCCACCAATTATGAAGTGCTACTTTCTGCTTATAAGAACTTGTATTTAATTCCTTGTTATTGATAATGTAACTCCTACGTTAACATATTAGCTGTGGGATACTGTGTTTGATACCTCTAGTTCTTCAGAAACACATGTAGATTGCTGGTCTCTTGAAATATGGCTGATGTACTAATGAAAATAGTGTTGCAGTACACAGACGATGGTTATGAATCTGCAGTATTACATAGCATGCTTTGATTTTTGTCGGGAAGTAGGCACAGCGGCAAGACAGACACAACATGTTCGGAGAGTAAACTTTTTGATACCAGATATATTGAAATTAACTGCAAAAATCAATATCAATCCTTCTAAGCTGCTCATTTGACTATGCTTGTGCCTTGAAAATAACGTGCAGTCTCGATAATCTACAGTTTCTACGGAACACTGCTTCATCCTCATGTAAGCAAGTCTATCTGTAAAGAAAACATTCCATTGTGGCACTGAATTCTTATAAATTTTTACATTGTCAGACTTATTACAGTTAAGAAAAATCCCTTCTCTGTGGAGAGATTTCTGGTGGTCTTTCATAATAAAACGTTGCAGGATTGTTTTCTTTTCGACTGTTTTCAGACATTCCTTCCTCTGCATAATGTAACCGTCATCGATCACGAGATCCGACCTCCAGCGAATGATTAACAATAGCATCGAGGGAGTTTCGGAACAGGTTAATAGTGGTATATTTTATTTACATTATATCACTACGTGATCCAATGTGTTGGATCACGTTCATGCTGCCGAGACGAACAAAACCTCGTGTTGTAGTGAAATGTATACAGAATTATTTAAAAACGCGTTCACTCTTATCTTCGATAGTATTTTATTCCAAAGTGCCGTCTGTTTTCAGTCAAACAGTTCTCTTTATTTATTTAGCGCTTGGCTGACGCTTCACTATATGCGGCATAGTAGTCTCGTCGGCTTTTAAACGTTCAGTCTCGTCCACCAAATGGGTCGCTCGCGCTGGAGAAATTCTTACAGAATTTTGTAAACTGATGTAATCTAGGGAGCCTTTGTTCAGTTCAGTTCTTAAGGCTGACGAACCAGATATTGGTTCGCATACACTGGGGCCGAAGATGTTTAGAAGTTTGAGTAGCCTGTAAGGAGTCTCGTACGAGGTGAAACCGACGAGTAGAGAGCTACGAGGAAGTGATCTGGCCGCGTGGGCCCCTCAGCTGATGGAGAGCTTTCCGAGCGCCTTGCCGTCGCACTCGCCGCAACCCGGGACGCCGCACGGCCGGAAGATGGAGTCAGCGGCGGCGGGCAGGAAGAGGCCCGGCGGCGGCAGCAGCGGCGGCGGGTACAGCGACTGCAGCGCCAGCAGCGACGACACGAGCGGCGGCAGCGCGGGCGCCGCCCCCGCACCCGCCCCCGCGCCCACCGCGCCGCTGCCGGGGGTGACCGGCGTGAACGCAGACCGCCCCGACATCGACACCGGGCCGCCCACACCGACTCGGCTGCCGCCGCCGCCGCCGCCCCCGCTGCTGCTACTGCTGGCTGCAGAAGACGAGCTGCTGGCCGCCGCCGTCGTAGCTTCCTTCGCTGTCACCGACCTGAACACATACGGGGCTCGGTCAAAGTGATAAGCACGCCGGTAAAAAATTTGTCACCCTCAGGTGATATAATGCTAATACCACCCTACATTGATAATGGGCTCAATTCGGCGACGAAGAGAGTCCACGAGTTTCTTCGGGTATGCCGTATACAGCTTGTAGGTCGATCGGAGTTAAAATAACAAATTTTTCTCATGCATTTGCTGAACAAAGTTACATATAAAGGGAGCACTAAAATTCCCCTTACAAACTTCTAGGACTTATCGCTCTTATGCTTCCAGCTCTAGCCCTTAGATGTATTTTGATGGCCGTGCGGTTCTAGGTGCTTCAGTCCGGAACCCTGCGAGTGCTACGGTCGCAGGTTCGAATCCTGCCTCGGGCATGGATGTGTGTGATGTCTTTAGGTTAGTGAGGTTTAAGTAGTTCTAAGTTCTAGGGAAGGGAGTGAGACGGGGTTGTAGCCTCTCGCTGATGGTATTCAATCTGTATATTGAGCAAGCTGTAAAGGAAACGAATTTAAAGTTTGGAGTAGGTATTAAAATCCATGGAGAAGAAATAAAAACTTTGAGGTTCGCCGATGACATTGTAATTCTGTCAGAAACAGCAAAGGACTTGGAAGAGCAGTTGAACGGAATGGACAGTGTCTTGAAAGAAGGATATAAGATGAACATCAACAAAAGCAAAACGAGGATATTGGAATGTAGTCGAATTAAGTCGGGAGAGGCTGAGGGAATTAGATTAGGAAATGAGACACTTAAAGTAGTAAAGGAGTCTTGCTATTTGGGGAGCAAAACAACTGATGATGGTCGAGGTAGAGGGGATATAAAATGTAGACTGGCAATGGCAAGGAAAGCGTTTCTGAAGAAGAGGAATTTGTTAACATCAAGTATTGGTTTAAGCGTCAAGTAGTCGTTTCTGAAAGTATTTGTATGGAGTGTAGCCATGTATGGAAGTGAAACACGGACGATAAATAGTTTAGACAGTAAGAGAATAGAAGCTTTCGAAATGTGGTGCTACAGAAGAATGCTGAAGATTAGATGGGTAGGTCACATAACTAATGAGGAGGTATTGAATAGAATTGGGGAGAAGAGGAGTTTGTGGCAGAACTTGACTAGAAGAAGGGATCGGTTGGTAGGACATGTTCTGAAGCATCATGGGATCACCAATTTAGTACTGGAAGGCAGCGTGGAGGGTAAAAATCGTAGAGGGAGACCAAGAGATGAATACACTAAGCAGCTTCAGAAGGATGTAGGCTTCAGTAGGTACTGGGAGATGAAGAGGCTTGCACAGGATAGAGTAGCATGGAGAGCTGCATCAAACCAGTCTCAGGACTGTAGACCACAGCAACAAACATGTTCTAGGGGACTGATGACCTCAGATGTTAAGTCCTACAGTGCACAGAGCCATTTTTTTGATATTTTGAAACGGAACCCTTCTCCGGTAACTTACCGTTTCCGTGCTACAACTATTTGAAAACATGTTGGTAGCGCAATCGCTTTTACAAGTAATATATTAGGTGTGACCCAGTTCAACTCGTTAATAACCAAAGAAACAAAAAGGGAACTTCATCAGTTTTCACAAACACTGTTGTTTACCGTTAAACGAAATCGGGTGTTCAGCTTCTCCTTGGAGCACCAGTCACGCCTGCTGACGGTGAAGGTATCCGTTTCTCTAAGCCGTTGTGGCGAAAAGGGTATACGATGCAGCTGACGTTGTGGATAACGATCTCGATAAAGGCGGCGAGTAGCTCTTCCATTGCTGTGAACTTCACAATACGGAAGGATCATATCTGTGTATTCTGCAAACGTGTACTCAACCATGTTGTTCCACCACTCACAAACACGTGAACGATGCTCGAACCAGGTCAGAGAAGTAGGATAGACGTCAAATGACGTCAGCCGATCCGATGTAAGCACCCTACACCGTAACTACCCTGGTGCATACCTACCTAGCAAACAGGTTTTCCAGCGGCTGTAGCACGATAAACGGTACGTTTCCGGACACAGGTTCCAGTTCAAAATATTGTCTACTCGGTTCCCTGGCTATAAGTCCTAGAGGTTTGTAGCGGGAATTTTAGAGCGCCCTGTATAAGGGACAGTCAAGTGAAAACCAAACACCCACCACAACGGGATCGTTGAATGGTTTCATCAAAAGTGATCAACACACGCATTAAGACATTTATCCCATAGGGGGACGAGACGATCAGTTGCTGTTTCGTACACCCACTCTTGCACCTCCTCGTCCGACTAACACCGATGTCCTAGCATGTATTTCTTCAGACCGCCAAAGATGTGAAAATCACATGGCGAACGATCCGGGTTGTACAGCGGATATTGCAGTGTTTCCCAACAAAATAGTTAAAGCGTAGCCTTTGTCCGATTGGCAGGGTGGGAGGATGGCTTTATCGTGCAACAGGACAATTCCGTCAGACAGTATTTCTGGACGTTTTGACTTTATGGCGCGTAGCAGTTTCTGCAAAGTGTGTTCATATCACTGCGCTATATTTGTCGTTTGGAGCTAGAAGAACTCGACAAGCAGAGGGCCTCTGCATTCGAAGAAGAAGGTCGTTAGGACCTTACGTAGTGCCAACATTTGGAGCCCGAGGGCAAATGGCAATGCCAACAGTGGAAACATCCCTCATTTTCCCCGCCAAAGTAATTGTTCACACAAATTGCGGCAAGGTGGACGTCGGTTTCATTCGGACGGGAATGCGCAAGAGTGGGTGTCAGTGACCGAGAGCAATCTACGAAACATGAATTGATCGCCTCGTCTCCCAGTGGGAAAAAATGTCATAACACGTGCGGCAATTACTTTTGAATAGAACCATTCCATGGTCCATTGTGACGGACGTTTGGTTTTCATTTGACTGTCCCTTATAACACTGGCATACGGATTGGTTATTTTACTACCGCACTCCTAAAGCATTTGTACCTGGTTCCTCTCGGTGGTTATCCTCTTGTGTTCCCATTGCCAATTAAAACAATCCTGTAATGTTCATTAGATGGTATCAGGTTGGAGAAACTCTGACACAATGATAGCCACGAGCAAGTGACAGATATTATAACACACTATAACCAAAAATTCTTTTAGTATGGTTGCACTTTTCGCAACGGATTTTGATTACATTCATCATATAAATACAAGTTACCACCTAAATCACATAGTGCTTTAAGTACAATGAAGCTTATTGTCATGGTAATAAAACACTCTGGTTGACTACTTTCACCGCAGTCCCACAGAAATTCGCCCCGTAATTACTTGCTCTTGATTGCTCTATGCTCAGCATAGTTCTTGCAACTAAGGTAAATTCATCCGGACGGTACTACCTACTACGAGTATTTTCACGAGCGTATGCATGACAATTAGCGACGCTCCTGACGGATGACCTTGTGACACAATATCCGAACGAATAGTATTTCCATTTAGTCAGATTGATTATGTGTACCTCTTTCACTAAGAACGATCAATCAAATTCTGTCAAATCCTCGCAGTTGGTCTTGCAACCTCGTAACGCGGTAATTGTTGTCTCTCGCCATGACATGTATCAAGCTATCAGGCATCATTCAACTGGGAACTAATTACATGTAGGGTCCCACAAAGTTCCTTTCTATGGCCCTTACTTTTTCTTGTGTATATCAATGACCTTTCACCAGTAACATTACCAGATGCCAAGTTCGTTTTGTTTGCCGATGATACAAACATTGCAATAAATAGCAAATCAAGTGTAGTCTTAGAAAGATTGGCTAATAAAATATTTGTGAACATTAATCACTGGTTCCTAGCCAATTCTTTGTCACTAAACTTTGAAAAAAACAACTTGTAAGGGGTTTCCCGCGAGTATCTGCCTAACATACGAAGACAAGCAGATAGAAGAAGTGGACAGTGTTAAATTCTTGGGATTACAGCTTGACAATAAATGCAACTGGGAGGAGCACACCACAGAACTGATGAATCGTCTTAACAAATTTCTATTTACAATGCGAATTGTGTCATATGGGAATATTTTTTTGGGTAATTCATCAAGCCAAGCTAAAGTTTTTCGGGCCCAAAAACGTGCAGTAAGAGTTGTATATGGTGTGAACTCAAGAACATCCTGCAGAAGCCTGTTTAGGGAACTAGGGATACTGACTACTGCTTCCCATTATATTTATTCCTTAATAAAATTTGTCATTAAAAATATATCACTTTTTCAAACCAACAGCTCAATTCATGGAATCAATACTAGAAATAAGAATAATCTTCACAAGGATTTAAAGTCACTTAGTCTTGCACAAAAAGGTGTGCATTATTCAGAAACACACATTTTCAATAACTTGCCAGCAGCCATAAAAAGCTTAACAACCAATGAAATTCAGTTTAAGAGAAGCCTAAAGAATTTATTGGTGGCCAAATCCTTCTACTCCATTGATGAATTTCTCAGTAGAACCCCCATATATATATATATATAATTTCAGTGAAGTAATGTGTTCACTGTAAATAAATGTGTGTGTAAATATAATCTAACTCCTGCACCATTTCAGTGCAGTAATGTGTTCATTGTAAATAAGTATTATAGTAGTTGTAATAGTTGTATTACACGTTTATTACCTTATAAATAAATAAATAAAATTTTATTTTAAATTCAGTACGTTAGTATTTGTAAAATGATTCTTTCATATAGCGTTCATTAAAAAAATGACGATCATTCCACTTGGAACCTGTGCAATGGTACATTAGCTTATTTGTTTGAGTTTTAAATATTTGTCATGTATTATTATTTTTCTGACATGTTCTACATCTTCGAGGACCTCCTCACTATGGATCAATTGGAATGAAAGTAAATCTAATCTAAGCTAATCTTAGGAATTTCCACTTCTCAAATAACTCTCTGTTACCGAGTTATCAGTACTGAAGGAAGATAAATAACTTCCGTGGTAAAGACTTAAGTAATTTTCTCAAAGTACCGCTATTTGCGTTTTGTAGCCGCGACGTTGGCACTGTAGGTGACACGCGCCTAGTACCTAAACCACGACTCTCGACGATATTGCCCTCTGCGCTGTCCAGAGAGGCGCCTACCGATACAGCCGCGGGATAGGCAGAACTAAGAGAGAATGCTTATAAGCTGAAGCTAATCATTGATAACTAGATAGAGTAGAGTTATCAATTTGTTGAGATGTTGATTGAACCGTTTCATTCATTATTCCAAATGAACGGGTCGGCGGAAGAATGTGCTAAGCCACGAGAGCATAAATTTGAGTTATTGCGTGTTATGTGCTCGGTTAAAAATGCAAATTATAAATCACAAACATCTTATCTGTAACGATTTCTACGAATTGTTACATTATTTGTTTAGTTATTTAATCAGGTAAATGGGTAAAAAATACTGTTGATAAATCCTAGAAAACTATTTACTTATAAGAGTGTCCCTGCTATTACGGATTAACACTATCTTCGTCAAAAGGTATTTGGAAACGTTTCAGAGCTCTACTACACTCCTGGAAATGGAAAAAAGAACACATTGACACCGGTGTGTCAGACCCACCATACTTGCTCCGGACACTGCGAGAGGGCTGTACAAGTAATGATCACACGCACGGCACAGCGGACACACCAGGAACTGCGGTGTTGGCCGTCGAATGGCGCTAGCTGCGCAGCATTTGTGCACCGCCGCCGTCAGTGTCAGCCAGTTTGTCGTGGCATACGGAGCTCCATCGCAGTCTTTAACACTGGTAGCATGCCGCGACAGCGTGGACGTGAACCGTATGTGCAGTTGACGGACTTTGAGCGAGGGCGTACAGTGGGCATGCGGGAGGCCGGGTGGACGTACCGCCGAATTGCTCAACACGTGGGGCGTGAGGTCTCCACAGTACATCGATGTTGTCGCCAGTGGTCGGCGGAAGGTGCACGTGCCCGTCGGCCTGGGACCGGACCGCAGCGACGCACGGATGCACGCCAAGACCGTAGGATCCTACGCAGTGCCGTAGGGGACCGCACCGCCACTTCCCAGCAAATTAGGGACACTGTTGCTCCTGGAGTATCGGCGAGGACCATTCGCAACCGTCTCCATGAAGCTGGGCTACGGTCCCGCACACCGTTAGGCCGTCTTCCGCTCACGCCCCAACATCGTGCAGCCCGCCTCCAGTGGTGTCGCGACAGGCGTGAATGGAGGGACGAATGGAGACGTGTTTCTTCAGCGATGAGAGTCGCTTCTGCCTTGGTGCCAATGATGGTCGTATGCGCGTTTGGCGCCGTGCAGGTGAGCGCCACAATCAGGACTGCATACGACCGAGGCACACAGGACCAACACCCGGCATCATGGTGTGGGGAGCGATCTCCTACACTGGCCGTACACCTCTGGTGATCGTCTAGGGGACACTGAATAGTGCACGGTACATCCAAACCGTCATCGAACCCATCTTTCTACCATTCCTAGACCGGCAAGGCAACTTGCTGTTCCATCAGGACAATGCACGTCCGCATGTATCCCGTGCCACCCAACGTGCTCTAGAAGGTGTAAGTCAACTACCCTGGCCAGCAAGATCTCCGGATCTGTCCCCCATTGAGCATGTTTGGGACTGGATGAAGCGTCGTCTCACGCGGTCTGCAAGTCCAGCACGAACGCTGGTCCAACTGAGGCGCCAGGTGGAAATGGCATGGCAAGCCGTTCCACAGGAGTACATCCAGCATCTCTACGATCGTCTCCATGGGAGAATAGCAGCCTGCATTGCTGCGAAAGGTGGATATACACTGTACTAGTGCCGACATTGTGCATGCTCTGTTGCCTGTGTCTATGTGCCTGTGGTTCTGTCAGTGTGATCATGTGATGTATCTGACCCCAGGAATGTGTCAATAAAGTTTCCCCTTCCTGTGACAATGAATTCACGGTGTTCTTATTTCAATTTCCAGGAGTGTATATTATATGAGACAGGAGTATATCTGTGTCACTAAACATAATTGAGAGAACCAAATGTTACCGTAACAGCCTTAAAACATTACCAACGTAATGACTAAATTAATACACAAAGCGTTTCCGCATTTCATGTTCATTTTCTTGTACGTTAGAAAATAGAATAACAGAAAATCAAAATGTCTCCCATAAATAAGCTGTAATTCAATACTCATAAAGGACTCAAGCGAGAAAGTATCTGACTTTCTGTTAAGTGTAGTCACATCAATAATAAAGAAACTGTGAAATTTCTTTTCTTCATACCACTTGAAGGGTTTCAAAACTACTGTTTTAGATCATTCATTTTTTATTTGTAAGGCTGTGGTGAGTTGTATTCTCTTGCTGCCCATAAGATAGCAGAAATTACCTTTCTATCTCTTTTTTGCAAAGAAACGTTTAAAAATAGTACATTCGCTTGAAATTTCACATTCATTGATATGGGGTTCAAGTGTTGCCATTTAAGCAAAAATCTCGTCTGAAGGTGTTGTGGCCATCATCACAGCTTTTCTTTGTTGCACCCAGCTTCGGTTTCTATTGGTGCGATGAAAAATTAAACAGTAACAGTACATTGCATTTATATGTTTCTAACGTTAAAAAGAGTTCTTCAAAATTTTGACAAGTGCTGTAACTAAAGCTTTTGAGGGTAGTGTGGTAGACCGCTAAGATGTAATCCCTGGTGCGTAATCGGGATCTGCATCACTGCCATCAGTAAATGGAGTACTGTCGCCATTAACGCCCTCGCCAAGCAGCCATCTCTGAACTCGATTACAACATTTCTGCCGGCCGGTGTGACCGAGCGGTTCTAGGCGCTTCAGTCTAGAACCGCGTGACCGCTACGGTTGCAGGTTCGAATAGTTTCACAGTGCTCAGAGCCACTTGAACCATTTGAACAACATTTCGATGTCACCGGTATATTGGTACTTTGACGTAGCACTGTTTTCGTCCAAAGACAAGAACATTAAAACGGTAAGGCAAAACAGTGCATAGAAGATGGTCAAAAACAGTCTGTAAGGGTGTTGCAGTGTACGTAGTGTTGGGAAATAATTGTTAAGAAAAAAATTCAATGCGTTGCGCCGTTTCTGTGTTAATTAGCATTGAAGTTAGCCAATCTGGCTGTTGCGCTCGCAAATACAAGCGGACCGTAAGCGACATTGTCGAAAAATGTGTTCCTCGTTTGGTTTCCTAAAACCGAACAAGAGGGCGATAGAAAAATTAGACATGGGACGGTAGTGATGATCAAACAGGAGCCAAAGGCTGAGCAGTCTCGTGAGCTGTACTCGTAATCTACACTATGAGAACAACTGACACTAATCTGGCGGGCCAATAGAATTTGGTCGCGCAACGACCTGATTGGCTAACATAAATGCTAATTAATTCGGAAACCGAGTCATTTTCTTAACAATTCTTCCTCAGCAAAGCCTACATCCTTACAAACTTTACGTTTTGTTTATAACCACACATACACTGAAGAGCCAAAGAAACTGGAACACCTGCCTAATACCGTGTAGCGGCCCCGCGAGCACATAGAGCTGCGGCAAAACGACGTGGCCTGGCCTTGACTATTGTCTGAAGTAGTGATGGAGGTAACTGACACCATAAATCCTGCAGCGCTGACCTTAAATCCTTAAGTGTACGACGGGGTGGAGATCTCTTCTCGACAGCACGTTGCAAGGCATCCCAGATATACTCAATAAGTTGCATGTCTGGGGAGTTTGGAGGCCAGCGGAAGTGTTTAAACTCAGAAGAGTGTTCTTGAAGCCACTCTGTAACAATTCTGGACTTGTTGGATGTCTCATTATACGTCTGGAATTTCTCAAGTCCATCGCAATGGACAATGGACATGAATGGATGCAGGTGATCAGACAGGGTGCTTCCGTAGGTGTCACCTGTCAGAGTCGTATCTAGACGTATCTGGGGTCCCATATCACTCCAACTGCACAAAGCACACACCATTACAGAGCCTCCACCCGCTTGAAGAGTCCCCTGCTGACAAGCAGAGTCCATGGATTCATGAGGTTGCCTCCATATCCATACAAGAGACTCTTACTACCAGGCAACATGTTTCCAGTCATCAATAGTCCAATGTCGGCGTTGACGGGCCCAGGCGGGGCGTAAAGCTTTGTGCCGTGCAGTCATGAAGGGTACACGAGTGGGTCTTCGGCTCCGAAAGCCCATGTCGATATTGTTTCATTGAATGGTGCGTACGCTGACACCTGTTGATGCCCCAGCATTGAAATCTGCAACAATTTGTAGAACGGTTGCACTTCTGTCACACCCACGATTTCCTTCAGTCGTCGTTGGTGCCGTTCTTGCAGGATTGTTTACCGGCCGCAGCGATATAGGAGATTTGATGTTTTACCCGATTCCTGATATTCACGTGAAATGGTCGTACGGGAAAATCCCCTCTTCATCGCTATCTCTGAGATGCTGTGTCCCATCGCTAGTGCGCCGACCATAACACCAAGTTCAAACTCACTTAAGTCTTGATAACCTGCCGGTGCAGCAGCAGTAACCGATCTAATAACAATAGCCGTTGCCGGCCAGAGTGGGCGAGGGGTTCTAGGCGCTACAGTCTGGAACCGCGCGACCGCTACGGTCGCAGGTTCGAATCCTGCCTAGGGCATGGATGTTTGTCATGTCCTTAGGTTAGTTAGGTTTAAGTAGTTCTAAGTTCTAGAGGACTGATGACCTCAGAAGTTAAATCCCATAGTGCTCAGAGCCATTTGAACCATATTTTGAACAATAACCGTTGCCGACCGCAGCGCCGTATTCTGCCTGTTTACGTATCTCTGTATTTGAATACGCATGCGTATATCAGTTTCTTTGCCGCTTCAGCGTATATTCACGTTGAGGGCGAATAATGATACCGTCAGTGCGGGGATTAGGTGAGGCTGTGAGCACTGAGGATAATGGACAGTGGACGCAACATATGTAGTGTGCGACAAGCTGAGAACTTCGGCTGGAGAGAAAGCGTGCTCTGATAACGGAAGCGGTTACGGCGAGAGCTCGCGTAAAGAGGGAAATCCGGGTTCGAATCTCAGTCTAGCACAAATTTTCACTTGTTTTCATTGGATCTATGTGTGTACCCGACTGGGCTGAGGTCTGAGTTTCTCCTCCAACAATGAATATTGTCAACAAATACTTCCTAGTGGTTCAAACGGATCTGCTCGTTGTCAACATGTAGTGTAGTTGAAACCAAAACAGATAGCATGATCAGACTACTTCTCACTAAATTGAGGGTTATCATTTTCTTCCGTCGACCTATTGGCATAGTCTCAGATATTTTCTGTGGTATTAAGAACACGTGAAACAGCGGACCGGTCATGGTGATATTTGCGACGGTATTCTTGAAACCAGTAACGTATGCTTGCAGGTTTGAAAATAGGGGCAACATGTGGTCACTAACAACGTTGAAATAAAATTCCTCGTTCATTTTCAAGATAATCTAAATGAGTAGCACGGAGTCATTGTACTAAAAACACCATCAGAGAACGACCTCCTATTTGAGCTATACATTCTGTAAGTAGGCTGTTTAGTTTTGTATGTTGGTAACGCTGACTGCGCTGTGTGCAGTCTGTGGCTGGTTGGGCTCATTGTTGGAATATTCGCTTGTGTAGTGTTGAGCAGTTGGATGTGAACAGCGCGTAGCGTTGTGCAGTTGGAGGTGAGCCGCCAACATTGGTGGATGTGGAGAGAGATGCCAGAGTTTTGAGCGGACAATCTGGAGGTGTGTCCGTCAGAAAAAAGAAAATTTGTTTAATTGGATGTCACAAAATTATATATAATGACATTTGAACGCTATTAACTGTTTGTTCTCTATCAAAATCTTTCATTTGCTAACTATGCCTATATGTAGTTAGTGCCTTCAGTAGTTTGAATCTTTTATTTAGCTGGCAGTATTGGCGCTCGCTGTATTGCAGTAGTTCGAGTAACGAAGATTTTTGTGAGGTAAGTAATTCATGAAAGATGTAGGTTATTGTTAGTCAGGGTCATTCTTTTGTAGGGATTATTGAAAGTCAGATTGTGTTGCACTAAAAAATACTGTGTGTCAGTTTAGTGATGATCAGAATAAGTAAAGAGAAAAATGTCTGAGTACGTTCAGTTTTGCTCAGCTGTTTGAAAATCAAATAATGTAAGAGTTTTTACAGCAATGTCATTCTTAATTATCAAAGGGGACGTTTCAATTCTTATCACCTGCAGTTTGTGAAAGAATTATCGGCAGCGGATTTTCCTCCACGAAGAACATTTTGTCGCTGGTTGTGGCAACAGATAACTATCTTTATTGGTATTGTCCTTGGATATGGATGAGGAGGCCCTCCTGCCTAGCCACCTCGGTCATCGGCCTTAAACCCTCTTGATTTTTACTTGTAGAGGCATTTCAAAAATGTTCTGCATGGTAACCAGTTGGTGATGTGTAGACCCTTGAACAGTGCGTCCGTGTAGCCTGTGGCTCTGGTCTGTTACACCCTAGAACATTCAAGAGAATGACCCACTCCATGGTGCGATGTGTGAAAGCTTTCGTTGCATCTCATGGCCGCCACTCTGAACAGCTCTCTTAATATCGAAGAAACCAATGACATGTAACGTATAATATGTGCTACTGCTAACAGTTTTATTCCAAACTGAGATTGTGTTTCCGGGCATATGTAGATATGGATATTTTGTACCTTTTCCTGTCAGAAATCACCTTCTGAAATCTTACTATTATTAATAAGTTAAAACTAATTGCGTACATTAGCTTATTTTAAATGATCTATAGATTTTTGTTTGTTTCGTGTGACTAGGGCCTCCCGTCGGGTAGACCATACACCGGGTGCAAGTCTCGATTTGACGCCACTTCGGCGACTTGCGATGGTGATGAAATAATGGTGATGAGAACAACATAACACCCAGTCCCTGAGCGGAGAAAATCTCTGACTCAGCCGGGAATAGAACCGGGGACATTAGGATTGACATTCTGTCGCGCTGACCACTCAGCTACCGAGGGCGGACATCTACAGATTAAAATGTACGTAGTTATCGATTTCTTCTTCATCCCAGTTGTGGATTATCTATACTTTTTATCGTTTACTCTACATATAATGTCGCAACGATCTTATTTCCCATACGGGGGAAGTATGAGATGTTATGTACTTGCTGCTACCTGCAGCGCTGTATTTCAACCACGACCAGAGTGACATGCACTCAGTCTCTCCCACCACTCCAAACGATTCTATCGCCTTCTAAAGTCTGAGCTGAGTGCATGGGGATGTGGTCATCTGACAGTA
Source organism: Schistocerca gregaria (assembly GCF_023897955.1). Lineage (NCBI taxonomy): Eukaryota > Metazoa > Arthropoda > Insecta > Orthoptera > Acrididae > Schistocerca > Schistocerca gregaria. The sequence continues at coordinate 414,246,858 of NC_064931.1, read as the reverse complement.
ATGCTACTTGCGGCCTCTGGAGCGCAGAGAACTCGCGAATTTTTCTGTATTGGCTCAAGATTGTGAGCCCTTTCCCATGCATCACTAAAATTATATCAGCTGTTACAATTAAAGTCATTATTGTTGTAAGTCTCAATAGACTGATGTGTGGAACAAAATTTATGTTTCATATTGCACATTTTTATGTTTCTTGCTGAGATTGAGCTCATCAACCGCTGATTCTTCTAAATCAGTATGTTTAAAATGCTGTTGATATTCCGCACAACGTTCGGAAACTGTATGCATTGACTGATGATATAGTTGCTTCTGTGCATGCAATGAATGTTGCAAGTTCAGGTGGCCTTGAAATCAAGACTGTTTTTGACTGGGCTCAGCATTTCGTTTACTTTCTTACACTGTCGGAAAATACGTCGTACGCCTTGTCTGCATTGGACCCTACTCATTTTTCTAGCTGTATGTTTGATGAAACAAAATTCTTGTCCCACACATCAGCCTATCCAAAATATCAATGTGTAAGAATAACTGTTGCCAGAAACGCCCTTACAATGTGCACTCACATTAATGTGACCACCAGTTAAAAGCCTGAGTAACCACCTTTTGCAGCCCAGACCGCTGCGATATGTACAGCAAGAGAGTCAGTGTCATTGTGGAAGGTACCGACAGGGATGTGCAGCCATGCCGACTCCAGTGGAGTGGCCAGCTACGATAGTTTTCTCAGTTGAGAATTCATGGCGCGAACTGTCCGATCAAGGTGTTACCACATATTCTAGATTCATGTTGAATATGGAGGGAGGGAAGGGGGGGGGGCTGATAGCCGGGAGTTCGGTAAGTTCATCCTGGTGGTCTTCGAACCACGCACGTGCTGTGTGACAAGTTACAGTGTCGTGCTGCTAGATGCCATGGTGCCGAAGAAAAACAAACATACATGTGTTGATCCATTGTGCCTTCCAGAATGACGAGTTCACCCAGGGAATGACCCGAAGACCATGACCCTCCCCCTTGTTTGATTTCAGACATTTCATGCCTTACATACCAACAACCATCTATCCAATGGAGCACAAAACCTGATTCGTCTGAAAAGGCCACCTATCGCCAGTCAGTGGACATTCATTTGCCACACTGGCGTGCAAATCCCAGCCTTAGTCGCCGATGAACAGCAGTCAGCATAGGTGCACGAACGAGGCGCCTGTTCCGGAGGCCAATACGCAACAACGTTCGCTGAACGGTCGTTGAGCAGACATACTTGGTAGTCCCTTGGTTCATATGGGCGGTCACTTGCTCAACAGTTGCACGTCTATTTGTCTGTACACATCTCCGCAGCCGCCTGTCACCCGTCAAAAAAATGGTTCAAATGGCTCTGAGCACTATGGGACTTAACAGCTGAGGTCATCAGTCCCCTAGAGCTTAGAACTACTTAAACCTAACTAACCTAAGGATACCACACACATCCATACCCGAGGCAGGATTCGAACTTACGAAGTAGCGGTTGCGCGGTTCCAGACTATAGCGCCTAGAACCGCTCGGCCGGCTGGTCACCCGTCATCTGCGGCCCATTATCCACAACAGTTGTCTCAGGTCCGGCTTTGGATAGCGTCATTTTGCCATGAGTGGTGTACGTCATCCACGACGGCATGAGAACAATTTACAAATCTGGCCATTTCGGAAGTTTTTCCACCCATGGCCCGAAAACCAATGATCATGCTAAAAGCGGAGGCTCGTTTTATTTTACAGGTTATTATTCCTTGCTGTAGGGGCTGTGATTTTCGATATTTTTGTCTAAACCAGCAAGGCAAAACAGAGGCCACTACTTCCACCACATCAAGTGGATTTAGTGCTCACGTACTCACACTGAGCCGTGAACACTTCCCAGTTTATCAATGGGGAATAGTTGAACATGATTACTGCTGTTATCGGTGCCAAGCGTGCAATGGTCGTGCCAGGCGCGCGATATGGAATCTTTATACTATCGTTAGTGGCGCGGGACCTGCATGACCTTATAGCAACCGTTATAGTTCCGCATTATTCTGTTACACTAGGGGTGAGTTCACGTAAGGAAAGAGAGAGAACGTAAGATTTACGGACTCATTTATTAAACAGTTGAGAATCGAACAATAACACAACCAAATGGGGGTGGGAGGGGAAGAAAGATTCGAGTTCAGCAGCCTGCCCTAACGTACGTTCATAACACGCCACGATAGCAGGAGGAAAGGAATTTTAGTACTGATCGCCGTGTTATCAAACAGAATCCCATTTAGTAAAGGAAGGGGTTGCAGGCGTGCAACGATCACCACCTGGAATTAGCCAAGACTAAGAAGATGCTACTGTGCGTGAATCGCTCGGTAGCCTCCCGTACTAAAGGAATACAACCCGCAAGACGCAAAACTATTCACAATGACCTATCAGGTTCCCTCTGGGCCGCAGGGCGCGAATCTACAGTGCACGTGGGCGCTCATGCTTACCGAACTCCATCTCCTGGAAGCGACACCTCCGGTCTCCGGCACGGTCACACCAGAACTCACCTACAGCCCCTTTGTCCACCACCCATCCGCGGAGGGCGGTTGGCGCCCGCCCGCGAAAAACGGGCGCGCACCTGAATTGGCCAATCATACGGCCGGAATTTCACAGGGAGGCGACCTCGCGACGTTAAAATCGAGCAGAAATAGCGTTTATAATGTTGATAAGGAACTAAGAACCGGAGGAACTTTGGCCACTATCGAATGATCAAACGACACCACGTGCTACCCTGGCGATCGGAAAAGGGATGGGAAAATGGGAAGCCATCATGGCTGCTAAGAAGAATGCAGCCCTCGCCCATAAATAAAGATAATTTCTAGCGCCAAGCTCCTCTCACCGTTCAGTGTGAGACAAGCCGTAAAAATCGTCAAATAAATCAGGCAATCCATAGAAATTATAAATATTACCTGAATTATTATTTTACTGAGTACCAGAATGCTGGGATTAGAAATATGAAATACGAGCACTGAAAGGTGACTGAAGTGCACGTCTTTCAATGCCCTTTTGAACCTCAGATAAATCGTTTCATTTCCGCATGACGGCAACGACTGCACTCTTTTCCAGGTTCCCCTAACACGTTTTATGTATCAGTCACTGCTAGTGCTGCCACCTGTCGTCTGTGGGTGGTTACTGCATGTTGACGTCGAACATAGGCGGCAGTCACATTAACGTGGCTGCACCATGTAATCTTAGTTGTACATGGAAGAGAAATCTCGATGTTGAGAGACTACATGGAAGTTCGCCGCCTTGTTTACATTCCAAAGTCCGCCACTAGCATCGCAGGCATTTACACGATCTCTGGCACCATGACGAAACTTATCAGTTAGTTACGAAGCCACCGAGGTTCCTGGGTAAAGCTCAAACTTTTAGTCTAATTTTAGCGGCAAGAATACGGAGAGTTTTTAATATATGAATGTCGTTGCCCTCATACAAGATTTATCCATCGTGTTCATCAGAAACAACTGACTGTCGTCACACTACCAGAAATCATATCAATGATTACGATGCTAGTGGCAGTCGTTGGAACGTAAATAACTCGACGATTTTCCCCGTATTCTCCCAATACCGAGAACCACCTTCAGTGTGCCACTGTCCGCAATTACGGTCAAAATTACTGTTGCACATACAAGGTGTGTTCATTAAGTAATGGAAATTTTGTAAGTTCGCTTGTTAAATTAGTCCGGTTCATGCGATTTTTTTCGTTGTGGAGTCGGTAAACAAATCCAAAAAAATATCTGTACAGTGTTGGTTAGCCATATCGAATACGAGGGTTGTCCAGAAAATAAGTTCCAATCGGTCGCGAAATGGACACCACAGTGAAAACCCAATGATGCTTTGCACAGATGTGTTGGGTAGCGTCTCTAGTATACCGTCGATCGCATCAAGACGCTCTTTTCAGTTGTGACGTCACTGTGAGCAAGTAAAGGTGCCTCGTAGGAGGGTCTGCTGAGAGGGTTCGCCTTAATGAATACAGACCACCCAACACAACAGCCACGCACTTCCTTCTTCATGGCAACTCTTAGCCGCACTCTGCAGGGGCAGTGGAAACGCTCCTGCAGCCTTTTCGATGGGAAGTGTTCGATCACCCACAACAGAGCCCTAACTGGCTCGTCCCGAGTATCATCTCTGTTCACATGAAACGCTGGATACCCAAGGCAACACTTGGGCTCAGGCTACGCGCTATAGACCAGCGTAGAGAATTATCGGAAAGCACCGGTGGCTGCCTTCTATGACGATCGGAACTTACTTTCTGGACGGTTGTTTCTGTTGTCAGTTCTCGAAATAATTGCATTTGTTCTGGCAGCACCGACGAGTATCTATTTTGTAAAGAAACGAAAGGGTGATTTTTATTAACTTTTTTCAATTATATCGGAATAGAGTGTAGCAAAGTTTTAGAAATGTTAAATGTTTATTTTCTGTGATTCTATTATGAGCTAAGCATTGGTTTGCGAGTGGCATAAGCGTTTCGAAGAAGTCCCTAAACACACTGAAGATGACGAGCGTCCTGGACGCCTCAGCACATCATCAGACAATGGAATCGACGAAAATTGAAAGAAATGATTATGAACGATCGCTGATTCACAGTCATAGAAACCAAGAACGAAGGAAGTTCTAAATGTACGGACAAATGTGACGATTTCACTATTGTTTTCGATTTTAACGGAATAGTACACCATGAGTTCTTGCCACACCCGCCATGGTAGCCGAGAGCGCTAATGCACTGCTTCCTGGACTCGGGTAAACGCGCCGGCCCCGGGTCGAATCCGCCCGGCGGATTAACGACGAGGGCCGGTACGCCGGTCAGACTCGATGTGGGTTTTAGGCGCTTTACCATTTCCTGCTAAGTGTATACCGGGCTGGTCCCCAAGTTCCTCCTCAGTTACGCGACTCACAGACATTTCAAAACGTTCGCACTATTTCATGACTTACACTAGATGCAAACAGCTGGGGTACACTACTTCCGTCCCGGGGGTTCGGGGTGGCGGCAGGAAGAGCATCCTGCCACCCTCTACAATAAACACTGCCAAATCCGTCATAACAAAGCCGACCCCGCGTTGGAGCGGGACAAAGGTCCGAGAAAGAAAGAAAGAAAGTACACCATGAGTTCTTGCCACAAGGTCGTATGATCAATACAGAGTACCATTTACAAGTTCAACACTATTTGGATGAAGCAGTCCGAAAAAAAACCACCCGGATTTGTAACGAAATTATTCGTGGCTTTTGCACAATGATAGTTCACCTGCTAATACTTGTTTGTTTGTTCATGAATTAGCCGGCCGGGGTGGCCGAGCGGTTCTAGGCGCTTCAGTCTGGAACCGCGCGAACGCTACGGTCGCAGGTTCAAATCCTGCCTCGGGCATGGGTGTGTGTGATGTCCTTAGGTTAGTTAGGTTTAAGTAGTTCTAAGTTCTAGGGGCCTGATGACCTCAGAAGTTAAGTCCGATAGTGCTCACAGCCATTTTGTTCATGAATTATTGGTCAAAAACCGTATCCTCCAAGAAGGCAAAGAAAGTTGCTGAGGGGGTTAAGGGCTGTCTTGACTTCAGGGGCCCAGGAATTTCACAATATCCACTGTCAGTGGCTAACCAATTTGTACAGTTTCCGAGCTTTGTGGAGAATACAACGGGCCATTGAAATCCCTGGTGTAGTAAAACCTGGGATTGTTGAGCACAGCGTAGAAAATGAACATAAATTTTTGTTTCGTGAAATAAGAGAATGGTAGTACCTGGCAGCGGCCGCAGTTGCAGCGGCTGGGTCGCAGGGCACGCACTGCTCTATGGCCTTGACGAGGTCGTCGCCGCAGCGGCGCAGCACGAGCTCCAGCACGGAGCGCTTCTTGTGCGGGAACAGTTTGGCCAGAAGATCCAGCGAGCCGGCCGCCAGCGGCCGCTGCGCAGCGCTCTTGGCCGCCCCCGCAGCCACCGTCGCAGCCGTCGTAGCCGTCGACGTCGCAGCGCCCTCGCCCCCGCTGCCGCCGCTGCTGTCGCCACCGTCACTGCCTTCTGTGGACACCAGAGGCGCTTCTCATTTCCTGTTCTCCTGTTGCGTCTAATCGAAATGACAAGTACAGGCTCGATAAATATGTAGGTACACTGATCAGCTGGAATATAATGAGCACCGACCTACTATCGATATAAGCCCGTTTATGGGATAGCAGCATCACCTAGCGATGAATGACATACGCACTGTGCATGTAATATCAGTGAGTGTACTGTCTGTGTGTAGAATGGAAAAGACCGCGATATGCCTGCGTTTGACCGAGGGCAGACTGTGATTGATTGCCCGGATGCTAGGCTCGAGCACTTTGGAAACCGTACAGCTGCGGGTGTTCGAGGACTGCTGTGGTGAGTGTCCTTAAAACGTGGTGAAATCAAGATAAAACGACGTCCAGACGTCGCGAATTTGGGCGGCCACCCCTCATTACAGATATCGGGCGTCGTAAGTTGGGAAGACTGGTAAAACAGGCCAAGCGGCGAACTGTGGCGAAACTAACATCAGGCTTTAATAATGGGTAGAGTACAAGTGTACCTGAACACGCAGTGCACCGCACACTCCTAACGATGGGTCTCCGCAGCCCACGACCTGTGCATGCGCTAATGTTACGCCCACGACGTCGGAAACTGCGACTGGAAGGGGCATGTGACCGTCGTCACTGGACGTTGGCGAAGTGGCAGAGCGTTGCTTGGTCTGATTAATCCCGATACCTTCTTCATCACGCCGACGGGCGGGCACGAAACCGTCGTCTTCCAGGGAAACAGCTCCTTGACACTTGAATTATGGGATGGATACAAGCTGGCGGCGGCTCTATTACGCTCTGGGGAACATTCATATGGGCATCCAGGGGTCCAGTGGAGTTCGTGCAAGGCACCATGACGGCCAAGGAGCATGGTACACTGGTTGCAGACCACGTAACCCCTACATGACGATCATGTTCCCCTAGGGCAGTGGCGTTCTTCAACATGATAATGCGCCATGTGACATGGCCAGGAGTATGATGGAGTGGTTCGAGGGACACAGTGACTAGTTCCAATTGATGTGCTGGCCTCTCAACTCGCCAGATCTGATCCCGATCGAACACATCTGGGATGCGATTGAACGTGGCGTTAAAGCTCATCACTCCCCTGCCAGGAATTTACGAGAATTAAGTGACTTCTGTGTGCGGACGTGGTACTAACTCCCTCCAGCGACTTACCAAGGCCTCATTGCTTCCATGCCACGATGAGTCAACGCAGTTATCCTTGCCAAAGGTGCACATACAGGCTATTAGGTATGTGGTCATGATCTTCTGGCTGATCGGTGCATATTCCGTTCTGCATTGTAGCACTTCTCCAACACGCTTCGACGAACTAGCTCCGTGGTGTTTATACACCGCATTTGTCATCTAGGCTCAGTTGGACTCGTTGCACAGCTGGGTTATAGCCATTGTTGCTGCCAGAGGTGGTGTACTAAATTTCGTACCCTGTTTATCCCTAAATGTTAGTCTCTTTAGCAGAGCGGTCAGCATATACGGCCCCATGTGGAGGACCCAAGTTCGATTCCACTACTGCCAAGTATTTTTCCTTAGTGGGCGGAATGGTACGAGATGCACTCAGCCTTGTAATGCCAACTGAGGGGCTACGTAACCGAGTAGCAGCGGCTCCACGGTGTGGAACGCCTGCAAAATAGCTGGGAGAGGTGTGCGCTGACCACATGCCCCTCCATACCGCAACCGCATGACGCTACAAGACAGAACGACACGACGACCGGTAGACATCCCTTGGGCTTTCACGGCCTGGAGAGGGGCTCGTATATTCCCAACTCCGTGCGTCTCCGTAGATGAATAAGCACAGTAACTAAAATTTCGTTTCTTGCTACCCTGCCTGGTTTTGCAACTTTAATAGGCAGTGTAGATACTTCCAGGTCCAGCACCTCCACAGTCACCGACCACTGCCCCGCATACTGCCAAGTTCGCTGGTGCCCGAGGTACGGAAATCCTTGTAGTGAATAGCAACGTAGGCAACCGCGGAAAATTTGAAAATAGAACTTGCGCGAAAACTGCAAAAACTGGACGTTCCTGTCCACACCCGTATAAGTCAGTGGTCGACTCTGCTGATTTCCGTCATTATTACATGAATCTCTTTCTATATCTGTCGGTGGTATCTCGTTTGTGGTGATTTCGTTGAAAACTATGATCTCAGATCTGGTGGTATGCGAGATGAAAGCAGTTACAGAAAATCGAAATATCGTCGTGGAAAAGGTTATAACTGCTGCTTACGTACTTGAGGAGAAATACAGGTAAGCACTAGCTTTGCACCATTCGAAACACTCAAGGACATATGACTGATAAATTTGGTGCAGGCTGCAGTAAATATTGGTACCGCTTTTTTGGGTTTGTCAGTGTAAAAAATAGTTACACTAGCCCACAACACTGTCTAGGGCTCTGCAAGAAGGCTAGTATCTTAGTACTCTCGCATTAGTCCCAGCTGTGCCGTGGTTGAGCGCCGAAGTGAAAACGCTGTTAACACTGCAGACGAGAGGCAATCAGAAACTTTTAATTATCACCTTAAAGAATGAAGTTATGGTATTAATTTTGTCTTTGTTTTCGGATATAGTCTGCAGTCCTGGAACACGATGAAACTCCCGCTCCGTTGTACCACAGCATGCCGCTAAAAAGAGCCAAAACAAAGTGGCACACCTCAATAATAAACTAGAGCCTTCTTCTTCTTCTTCTTCTTCTTTCGCCTTTTCCCGCAGTTTTCGCATGGTCGGTATGGATACAACGGATTAGGCATGGTTAATGGAAGGGGGTGGCCAGACGCGCTTCCTGCCGCCACATCATACCCCCCAGGACGAAATCAGTGTACCCCTGCTGTCTGCGTCTAGTATAAGTCAGGAAAGGGTGCGAACGTTTTCAAATGTCAGTGACTCGTGTAACTGAGGCGGAACGTGAGGACCAGCTTGGTATTCACCTAGCAGGATGTGGAAAACCGCCTAAAAACCACATCCAGGCTGGCCAGCATACCGGCCCTCGTCGTTAATCCGCCGGGCGGATTCGATCCGAGGCCGGCGCGCCTACCCGACTCCAGGGAGCAGCGCATTAGCGCTCTCGGCTACCATGTCGGGCCAATAATAAACTAGAGTATAGTTTGGTAATTCGTTATTGCTGTGGAGGGGAACAAGCTGCTAGAATTCATGCTAACTGGTTGGTAGAGTATAGGAGCAGTGCACCAACACATGACAGAGCAGTTAGGTGGCGCAGACGCTTCCTGTGTGATCAAAGAAATCTGAATGACAAGACTGAAGACTTCTCTCTGTGAAGAGCCTTGAATCGCAAGAGAAGTAGAGGTTCTGGAGCTTGAGGACCGTCGTGTCACATTCGAGGCGATGGTGGAAAAAGTGAAACCAGTCATGGATCAGTTTTCGACGTCTTGCGCGGTATTTTGGACATGACAAAGACTGCTGCCCGCTGGGTTCCGGAATTTCTCACACACGTTCTAATAGCCCGACGAACCGAAATAGCTGCAGAAATGCTGCAGTTGTGTGGGACTAATCCAGATGCCGTCCTATAGCTGCATAGTCACCATAAACGAGAGCTGGGTGTATCATTATGATCTGCAACAAAGGAGCAGAGCAGACAGTAGCAACATGTAGTTTCATCTACATGGCTACTCTGCAAATCACATTTAAGTGACTGGCGGAGGGTTCATCGAACCACCTTGTAGTGGTACTTGAATTACGTAACCAGTACGGCACCTCACCTCAACCTCTCGATACCAGCAATATTCTACTGTGTTTCTGTAAAATAGTTAACATATTTCTGTGACAACATTCAGATTTGATTCAAATGGTTCAAATGGCTCTGAGCACTATGGGACTTAACATCTGTGGTCATCAGTCCCCTAGAACTTAGAACTACTTAAACCTAACTAACCTAAGAACATCACAAACATCCATGCCCGAGGCAGGATTCTAACCTTCGACCGTAGCAGTCACGCGGTTCCGGACTGCGCGTCTAGAACCGCTAGACCACCGCGGCCGGCGAAGCGTGTTGGAGAAGTGCTACAATGCATTAATTTAGAGGTACTTCGATACATCGATATGTATGTATTGCAATTATATTATTCTTATGTGTATTCTTTCTTTTGTCACTATGATCTTTGACGTACTTGTAACTTTGATTTTTGGGCGCGTAAGCGGTTATTAGAGAGTCAAGCTTTGGACATCATGTTAAAAAGACGCAAATTGTAGTCAGTTTATGAAACGTGAACTTTAACAGTGAGGAAGATATTTTGAAGTATGTTTTATATTGTGAAGTGGTGTTTTGGAACGAGTTACGTGATATTGCAACAAAAGTAATAAAAAAAGAAGTGTAACTTAAATTCTGAGTGCTGATTAGTTTTGTCCTAACTTGCTGAAGTTTTATTTTCAAGAATGGTTTATGAAACACATCCACAAAACTTTTGAATATCGCAGAATAACACCTAGGCCTCTTTGCATCCGAGCTTGGATTCATCACTACCTAGATTTTCGACGATTGAGCCATGAGTTCACAACAAGACCAGCGTGGGAAACACGAAAATATTAGTGCCTAGTTTATCCATTATTTCAAGAAATGACTTTATTAACTGTGCTCTAATGACACCTGCCACATAATATAACTTTGTTGTTGCAAATTTTAGCAGCGTGAGCAACACTACAATTATAATTAATTTTTGACCTTTGTTGTGGTAGGTTTGTTAGAACCTTCACAATTCTCTATTATTCCAATCGCGCGGAAAGAATGAACACCTATATCTTTCCGTACGAGCTCTTATTTCCCTTATTTTATCTTGGTGATCGTTCCTCCCTATGTAGCTCGGTGTCAACAAAATATTTTCGCATTCGGAGGAGAAAGTTGGTGATTGGAATTTCGTGAGAAGATTCCGTCGCAACGAAAAACGCCTTTCTTTTAATGATGTCCATCCCAAATCCGGTATCATTTCTGTGCCACTCTCTCCCATATTTCGGGATAATACAAAACGTGCTGCCTTTCTTTGAACTTTTTCGATGTACTCAGTCAGTCCTATCTGGCAAGGATCTCACACCGCGCAAAATTATTCTGAAAGTGGACGGACAAGCGTAGTGTAGGCAGTCTCATCAGTAGGTCTGTTACATTTTCTAAGTGTCCTGCCAATAAAACACAGTCTTTGGTTAGTCTTCCCCACAACGTTTTCTGTGTGTTCCTTCCAATTTAAATTGTTCGTAATTGTAATATCTAGGTATTTAGTTGAATTTACGGCTTTTAGGTTAGACTGATTTATCGTGTAACCGAAGTTTAACGAGTTCCTTTTACCACTCATGTAGATGACCTCACACTTTTCGTTATTTAAGGTCAACTGCCACTTTTCGCACCTTTATAATATTTCTTCTAAATCGTTTTGCAGTTTGTTTGATCTTCTGATGACTTTATTAGTCGATAAACGACAGCGTCATCTGCAAACAACCGAAGACGGCTACTCAGATTGTCTCCTGGTGAGGTGCTAACCGATAAGTGGTATACCGCCACAACAGTATTCTACCGAAATCACCTGAAGAGGTTTGGGAGGTTGCCAACATTAAACCTAACGGGAAGCAGACCAAGGGAATGTTTTTACTTCACGGCAACGCTTCAGCTCATTCAGCACAGGACACAGAGACACATACTGTTTCTCTGGGCAATTAAATGTTGCCTGGCCCCCCTGAAATGGCACCCAGAATGACGACGAGGTGAATTTCAATGTGCACACCCAAAATTTAGACTTCTAGACCGAAGTCATCCATCGGCGGTAAAAGTGTGTCACACTGAAATGTAAAATAGAGAAGATCTAACACAATCACCAAGGTTCGTGGTCACAGCTTGAAATTTTGTTTTTGCTGTGATACTTAAAACGTAATTGCTACCCAATGTAGGACAAGACCATATAGGATGCTGGTACCGCCCCACTAAGAAGGAGGTGGGGAGTAACTGTGGTTACCCCGATTTGAGGAAAGAAGAAATGAAGAAAGAAGACGTACCTGCGGAGGGCTCGCTCTGGGGCGCCGTGGTGCTCATGCCGAAGATGGGCCCCTGCGGCAGGAAGCCGTACTCGGCGCCAGTCGTCACCGCCACGAGCCCCAGCGCGATCGCGTCCTCGGCCGCCTGCTGCCGCTTCAGCGCCACCTGCAGGACCACCAAACGTGTGCACTGCAGCAGAGTGCGTGTTCCTCGCCCTCACCAGCTGGATTTACCACAACAGTATCAACAGATGCGCACAAAGTGGGAAACTAACGTGCTTAGAGGAAATCAAGGACGTCACTTAAAATGACCGTTAACATTTGCCCTGAAATCGTAACTGTGTTACCTGTATCGGAAAGGTGTACTCCCTGTTTCCAATAGGCAAGTGATTCGAAAGTAATGAAAAGCAGTGCATTAGGGCTTGTAATGAAACTGGACGTTGTCTACATTTATCTTGGCTTAAAGCCGTATCTCAAGAAATACGCCACACACCGTTGGGTGGCTTGCGGAGTATAAATGTAGATGTAGACTGTTGACAGAAATAAGTCATTTATACCATGGTGGCGCATTTGACTTTTCTGACATCTTTTATACACATTCTATATTATTATTCCCTCTCAAAAACAATTAATAGCATCATTTACAGAGGATATACACTAATGGAAAAAATAGCAACGCCAAAAAATAATTAATGTACAGTAATAACAATAATTAGCATATGGCACTGGTGGCCCCGAGACCCCTTGCGGGGCAGTTCGGCCGCCGCTCCACAAGTTCTTCAACGCCACTACGGCAACTTGCGAGTGAATCAGGATGAAATGATGATGAAAGACACACAACACCCAGTCATCTCGAGGCAGAGAAAATCGCTGACCCCGCCGGGAAGCGAGAACGCTACCGCAAGACCACGAGTCGCGGACAATGTACAGTAATGGAATTCGGGAATACATGTGTCTAGGTAACCTGTTTAAATGATTAACACTGCAAGATCACGGGTTAATGGAAGCGCGACGTAGTCGTTGCAAATATGAAATGCTGGCACATTAATAACGGATGTAACCGCCAGAATGTTGAATGCATACATACATATGTGCGTGCAATGTGTTGTACAGGAGTCATATGTCAGTTTGCAGGATGGAATTCCATCTCCGATGCACTTGGTTGGCCATTACAGGGACGGTTAATGCTCTTTGTGGATGACGCTGGAATCGTCGTCCGATGATGTCCCATATGTGCTCTCTTAGAGACAGATCTGTTGATCTATCAGCCCGAGGAAATATGTCGACACTCTGTAGAGCATGTTGAGTTACAGTAGCAGAATGTAGACGAGTGTTATCCTGTTGGAAAACACACCCTGGAATGCAGTTCCTGAATGGCAGCACAATAGGTCTGCTCACCAGACTGATGTACAAATTTGCAGTCACGGTGCGTGGGATAACCACGAGAGTGCTCCTGCTGTCATATGAAATCGCACCCCAGACCGTAACTCCAGATGTAGGTCCACTGTGTCTAACAAGCAAACTGGTTGGTTGCACGCCCTCAGCTGGCCTCCTTCCAACCAACACACCGTCATCACTGGCACCGAGACCGAACCAGCTTTCATCAGCAAACATAACACACCTCCGCCCTGCCCTGCACTGAGCTCTCGCTCACACCACTGAAATCGCCAATGGCAGTGGTTTGGGGTCAGTGGAATACACGCTACAAAGCGTCCGGCTCGGATCTGTCCTCCAGGTAACCGATTTGTAACAATTCGTTGCGCGAATGAGGTGCCAACTACTGCTCAGATTACTGCTGCAGATGCAGTACGATGCATCAGAACCATACACCGAACATGACGGTCTTCCCGCTCGGCAGTGCCACGTGTCGGTTCGGAGCCTGGCCACCTTGCGAATGTGCATTTTCGAGACCACCGCTGCCAGCTACATTCCTGCCAAGTCTTTCTGCAATATCGTGGAAGGAACGTTCAGCTTGTAGTAGACCTATTGCAAGACCTCGTTCTAATTCGGTGCGTTGTTGCCTTAAAGGCATTCTTGACTAACATCAATTCACCACGTCCAGTCTCAAGGTAACTAACGCTCACGACTGTTACAGCGTGTATTTAAATGGTTCAAATGGCTCTGAGCACTATGCGACTTAATTTCTGAGGTCATCAGTCGCCTAGAACAGAACTACCTAAACCTAACTAACCTAAAGACATCACACACATCCATGCCCGAAGCAGGATTCGAACCTGCGACCGTAGTAGCCGCTCGGTTCCACACTGTAGCGCCCAGAACCGCACGACCACTCCGGCCGGCGTGTGCTTAAATCAAACATGATCTGCATCCCCATAGTGGCGTTACTAGCGTCACACTTATGCGACTGATGCGAAATTCGAATAGACGTCGTCTTTCAGATGTAGAAACACGTCTACGACCTTCTTGGTGGCGATTTCTTCCGTCAGTGTATAATGTGTTTTTCACAAACAATCAAAAGCTAACATCTCCAGTAAAATTAGATGGCACTTATACCCAACTAAGTGTAATGAATCAAAGGGTGTCTGTAGACGCAGTGCTATATTCGAGGCACCGGCCGCCGCTGTCAATGACCAACGCTGATACAGTACATTCAGCAGCCAGCTACTCACTCTTTCCAATCTACTTCCGCGAGGCAATGACCAAGTCCTGGGACGCTGACCATCCTCCGATGAGCTTCTGCGTCATGGAAGAATGCGTCAGTGTTGCCTCTTCCGCATAACCAGTCTCATGACCAGTCGTTTTTGTACCTACTGGGCCCGCCAGTCATGACCGCACAGTTGGACTACGTTATAACCCCAACTCTGTGTCGACGTATCTATGACACAGGTGTCAACACCGTCTCTGGGCCTCGAACCAGCGACTACTGCCTGACTGCCCAGGCTCCCGGCAGCCCTGCACTCTACCACCAACGTGAGTACTCGTCGGCATCCAACCGTCTTCCCACATTCCGGGGTTGAACTGAGGTCCCCTCAGCCCCTCTGCCAGCCGTAGCCAACCGTCCTCCAGTGCGGAATTTGGGACGCTGGTCGCCTAGCCTCGGACGACAACAAACGCTTTGGCCAGGTCTGCTATGGGCTCGGTTAAATCAGATATCCACAGGGCCTAACGCACTACTAGCGGGTGCTCGGTATGCGACGTTGCTGACAAGGATGGCACTCGTAGAGGTTCCAGAGATCAACAACAGTGGCCAGTAAGACCGAATGATTGTAAACAATAAGCAATATAGAGTATTTATAACCACGGGCTGCCTTCTTCTGCTGCATACACATTCATCTCTGGTAGCTAATCTCTCGCCCACTCCAAGTCAGCGCGGGACCCGTCAGATCAGCTAATAACTATAATTTTGCATGACCAGGTTTGATCAGTATATGTTATTTATAATTTTGAATTATTCGAAAACTGGCCTTCCACTGCATGTTTTACATTAAGTTTAAAATGAAATATTTCGGGCAACTTATGAAAAATGACGTTATTACTATAAATTTTATAGACTTAAAATGTATTCCAACTTTGTACCTTAATTTTTGTAGAAACTTAAGTCCATTGAAATCGGATGAATATTTCTGAAATACCTTGTTACTGAGTAACGTTACAGCCATACCAAGTATGCCCGGAAAGGCCACGCGCATAACCGCTGTCTGGGGGGGTCTTAGTGTTCGGTTCCTATCTTAGAAACATGGTGTCAAAAGCTTCTGGTTTAGCCCAGATCAGCGGCCATTTGCATAGCCATTAGAAAATATATCTTACTACAGCTATATTATACTATATCAAAAAAGGTTTGAACGACCAACTGGAACTGGTGTCCAGGCTGATTGTGCAAATCTGTCACTTCCTTATGCAAAAGCTTTTAATTGGGTTACTGCTCAGCTAATGACACCATTTCTACGTACACCGTTCGGATGTTACGTGCAAAAACAAGTTTTCGGGGAGGTTTTGAAGCACCCCACTTCTACTTTAAAATTGTACGAATTTGATAAAGTCAAAACAAATTTTACTTATCCAGTAATTTTTATCCGTTGTCGAGATACGATGGTTGAAAGTCAAGATAAATGTACCACGCAAAATTAGTTTTTACGTGAATTGAATGAGTGGAAACGGTTTAAAGTGAATCAGGTAAACAAAAAAATGCGCTCTTATGATAAAATTGAAAACACTCTCTCAAAAATCTAGCTTTATTCGGACTTTACGTGCAAAAAAACATTTATGTGAGTTTTTTTCGAGCGACACTTCTGTGCTTCAGACCCTTGCGAATCGGTTCAAATTTTGTGAGAAGGTAGACATATAATGTAATTAATGGTCGTCCTGTTGTTTTGTCAAAGCTTTATTCGTAGCCACGATACAAGAAACATGGTTGGAAAGACAGTAAAAAATCATATCATATCAGATCAGTTGCCGCCCGAGTCAACAAAAATCTAAATCGACTGCCAAGCTATGGCGGTCTAATGTCAAAATTATGCTAGAGTGAAAGTTGGGAATCAGAATGAAAAATATTCCTATCATAGAATTAAAAAAGGTGAATATGTGCTGGGCAGAATTGGCGATGTAAAAGAAAGGAAATAGCTTTTCGACTTACCAGGCATCTTTCAAGATATTTAAATCATAACATCTTGACATATTCGCGCTTTTCTACGAGTTAACCCTAGTTCCCCAACGCACTGAGCTCTCTTAGCTGCGGGGTATTTGCACACCTGCATCTTGCAATTCATAGGCTAACGTCCCTGATCCTGTGCCCCAAAACCCAAAAGATTCGCCAATCATGGTAAACAACATATAAAATTATGTGTCTGAGGAGCGTACATATAGTAGCTACAAAAGGTTTTCTGGAGGGATACAATTTCTGGGGGTGGATTTGTTCCTGAGGGGACTCTAAAACAATTTCTTTATTTCTGGTTGAGGTTGACTTTTTTCCTCGAGAGGACAATTTCTCCCCCAAACCCCCCCCCCCCCCCCCCCCCGTTTCCATGTATGGTGAGGGGTGTAAGAAATAGGAAGTATCCGAGACTTGGGGTGCATCTATAATAGGAAGTATTCCAGAGTGAGGATGTATGCATTCTAAACTTTAATGACACGTTGTGTCATATTGAACGACATGAAAAATGCCATATTGGATCTCTTCGTGACTTTATAGTGAAGTACAGAATCCGTTGCGGAGCGTATATTTTTAGTCAATTTCATAATGGTTTATGTCGAATATTGCCCGTGGCTCGCCATCGCCTCCAACACCTTGCAGTGACCCCAGGTAGTAAATTCAACGTTCTTAAGATTTTGGTCTGTATTTCGCCTGCTTCAAGGTTTCAGAGTATTATACCCTGCAAACCACGGGTGGCATATTCGTCGCATTACGTTGAAATCTCCACCAAGAAACTACCCGATGCTCCTAAATATCCTACAAACATTCTAACATACATTTCTGACGTAAGACCGGAGAGACCTGCTTCGTACTTTGACTACGGCAGGTGTTCTATTTGATTTTCTGAGTTTGGGTGCGCCTTGACGATATGACCTTGGCTGTTAGCAGAGTCGGGGTGTTGAATTCTGAGCAGTCATTTTCGATTTTATAGGCGAATGTTGCACCTTAGTGCATGCATCTGTGACCGAACAGGTTTCATACCAAACCGTCGAGCTATTAACGAGCTGGAGGTGAGGATTGATGGAAGAGATGGATTTGGGGGTGATTAATTAAAGCTAATAAAAGTCATTTACTTCCGTGGAAATTTGAAGTGGTGTGGTTTCGGAGTGACTTTTGGGTCACGTAACTTTAAACTGTTACCCTGGTCTGCCTTGTTAGAGAATTCGGCGAAAGTTGCGAGAAATCATTTTGGAGGCAATGCGCTAACTTTCTTACCCAATTGTAGAATCTCGGAAACTTTTGAAAACGGACTGCTACAGGGCATTTATCACTGAAGTTGGGGTAGTAACTGTCTCGCGGGGCACTGCGACTCTCATTAAGCTTAGCGGTGACAATAATTGTTCTGGGTTCGCCGATACATGTTTCCTTGCGCTTAAGTTATAAAATACGTTTTCATTTCATTTCAGTTATGGCGTATTTAAATATCTGTTACGTAGTGTTTTAAAACATGTCGTACGTATTAGAGTTAGACAGACAACATAAATTATCCGTCTCTCCGTCCCCACTAGCGTTCAGTAATGTTGGGACTTCACTGAACCGTTCCTGTAGTAACTATAGTCACTGTCATGGCATCGTTCTCTGTCTTATACCGACCCAATTTCCAGTCTTCATTCCAAATTGTTTGCGTCGGGGAGGCATATTGCAGCACCTCCATACGCACAAACGACCATCCAACAATTGTCAACCGCGCTGGTGGAGTAATGGAACAGCCTACCACAAAAACGCCTCACCAACCTCGTGCCCATGAAGAGTGCACGTTGCAGAGCACAGACTGCCGTCGGTGGTGATCGCACAATATATTAAGAACAATAGCCCGCCATTTTTAATGTCCAAGGGACCATCATAAATCTCGGTGACTTCAGTGTAATTGTTGTCTTTGAACAAAAGTGTCATATCTGTTCATCTCATTGCGTATTTCTTCGGTTAACCTGTGTACTATACTTTAGCAGTTCATTCCATGTATGGTCCAAGTTGCGTATTTCTTTCGGTTATCTAGTGTAGTGTAGTGTAGTGTAAAGTAGTGTAGTGTAGTGCAGTATACTGTAGCAGATCTTCCTATGTATTGTCCAAGTTTCATAGAGGTATGTTACTTGACAGTGACACATCATGCAAAAGTCACTGACGTCCTTAAATTTTGTACTTCATTGCATTTTTATGTCTTTTCTTTCTCAATATTCTCTTTCGCTGTCAGCCTCAATCTGCACGCCTCCTTTTACCGTTATTCTATTGTATTTATTATTTTTCACTAAACGAGTTTTTTAAATTGGGTGTGTCCCTCGACCACACATCCAAATCGCTAATTATATGGACGTCACACTAATTTAATGAACTGTAAGTTCCATATCTCAATAGGCATTAGCCTCAAATCAACACAAATATGTTCAGTTCTTTCAAGTATACAACAAATGTTAAGCCCAGAAGTTGAAAGCAGTCTTAGTTCCCTTGTTAATCAATCTTCGAGAGATCAAGTGAGACGGCCACGACTTAGAGGAGACACTTGCTGTCAGAAAGACAGCTCACTGCACGATGTGTAAATGCGATTTCTTATAAAAAAACTCTGTTTTGTACATTGTTGGTCTGCTGTTACTACGAATATCTCCAGAAATCTCATCTAAGAAGAATTCAAAGTTCTAGGCTAAGCAGTAATCATTTTACCAACATGTGCTCTGACAAATTCATGTGATTCCTTATTTATTCACAATAAATCCTCGAAAGTTCAAACTATAGGTTAAGTCATTGCTATTTGTTCACTATGAAGTATCAAAAGCTTGTAGATCATGTCCTCTACGTCAGCTTTTCTTTTCGGAGCTTAGCGAAGTATATCACAGAATAACACCTCCTCTGATCCCCTTACTATATTAGCTACAGGCGAGATTCAACAACGCTAAAGTACTGCAATGCCACAGTTTCCTAACTATTGATGCTACTCCAAAGTGATCAGTCGAGAAACCAGTAATGTTAATCTTCTTGTATCACGTAGCAAACATTGTATGTTAAAGTATCAACAGTGGCACTGACAGAAGCGTAATTGTTTCGGATACGTTACTGTCATCGCTGTAATCTAAAACATACTTAGCGTGTTTAACAGTCGCACCCTAGTCGTGCTTTCTTCAGATCTGCAAAGGAATTTATTGGTTCCCTGCAAATTAGTTTGAGCCCTAACTTTTATCATCATTAACAAACCCAGCCTGTAACGGCCTTGCCGCAGTGGATACACCGGTTCCCGTGAGATCACCGAAGTTAAGCGCTGTCGGGCGTGGTCGGCAGTTGGATGGGTGACTATCCAGACCGCCATGCGCTGTTGCCATTTTTCGCGGTGCACTCAGCCTCGTGATGCCAATTGAGAAGCCACTCGACCGAATAGTAGCTGCTTCGGTCAAGAATACCATCATCACGACCGGGAGAGCGGTGTGCTGACCCCGCGCCCTCCTATCCACATCCTCCACTGAGGATGACACGGCGGTCGGATGGTCCCGGTAGGCCACTCGTGGCCTGAAGACGGAGTGCTTTTTTGAAATCAAAACAAGCGGTATCAGGCATCTTGACATTCGATGCTAAATAAAGCCTTCTCTAGATTTTTCCATGAATTATGGCCACCAGCTGAACGCCTTCACGTTGATGCCACATGTTGCCTAATATCTTATCTGTTCTCTACATGCTGTGAGCGCAATAAAATAATAAAGGAAATAAAGAAACAGACCTACATTTGTATACACCGCAAGCTTCCTTACTGTGTGTGACTTTGGGAACTTTGTACACCGATGTCATTTCCCCATTTCCCAGTTCCAGTCGCGAATAGTTAGCGGGAAGAACGATTGCTGGTAAGCCTCGCGTCTCTCTAATTCTACTTTCACGAGTTTTCCACGATATATACGAAGGAGGATACAATATGATGGGTGACTATTCTAGGAACGTGCGCTCTCGGAACTTAGATAGTAAACTGTACCGTGATGCAGAACGCGTCTCTTGCAGCGTCTGCCACTGGAGTTGGCTGATCATCTCCAAGACGCTTTCGCACCTACTGAATCAACATGTAACGAAACGTGCAGCTCTTTTTTCGATCTTCTCTATTTCCTCTATCAATCCTCTCTGACACGGAACCGCCTGCCGAGCAATACTCAAGTATTGGTCGAACGAGGGTTTTGTTGATGGATTACATAAACTGAGGTCTCTTTCAATGAATCTCAGTCTGGCATCTGTCTTATCCGCGGTTAATTTTATTTGATCATTCCACTTTAAATCACTCTGTTCTCATACTCCTAGATATTTTATGAAAGTAACTGCTTTCAGTGATTTTTCTGCAGTCGTGTAATTGTACAATATTGGGTACTTCCGTCCATGTATTCGCATCACGTTGCATTTGTTTATGTTGAGGGTCAATTGCCACTCCTACACCAAGTGTCAATCCTCCGCAGGTCTTCCTGCATTTTGCCACAATTTTCTAGCGTTGCGACAACTCTGTATACGACAGCATCATCCGCTAAAAGCCTCAGGGAAATTCCGACGATATCTAATAGGTCATCTATGTATATTGTGGAAAGTAATGGCCCTATAACATTCCCTTGGCTTACGCCCGACATTACTTTTACGTCTGAAGACTTCTCATCGTCGAGAATGACTGGCTGCGTTCTGTTTGCTAGAAACTCTTATCGAATCGCACAGTTTGTCTAACACTACGCACACTCTCATTTTGTTCATAAGGTGGGAGAGATATTATGTGAGCACTTGGATACCACAGAAACACATCATGCCAAACTGTGGGTGTTAAAGCTCGTATTCCAGTGTGCTATCTCCGTTGCATGAAGAGCCTGGCATTTTCCCTTTTTTTAATTAGTAAGGAATTATCTTTTTCAATGATTTTATGCGATCCTCCATTTTCTATCTTTCTTCATAACAGTGTTCTCTGTACGTCAGTGACTTCCTGCACCCCACTGAAATGACGCAGGAGATATTGTTTTTTCTTTGCCCGTTCTTCCATAAACATCTTCACCGAATACGCAAATACTTTACCTAAAGTCACATAACCTTCTTCAAATCCCGCGAATGTAACAATAATAAGAGAGATGGCGCTCTGGACTCGAATTCGAGAGCCACAGGGCTCAATGCCCATTCAGTCAAACAGATTATTCTGGTTTTCCCAAATTACTTCAGATGAATGCTGAGATGGTTGCTTTGTAAAGGACACGGCTTCTTTCGTTCACGATTCAAAGGTTGTGCTCCGTCTCTAATGATCTCATTGTCGATGCTTCAACTCTCTCCTTCCTTTATTCTTCGTCAAGTAAAATTCGAGAACGCTCTTAATTCGCGTTCCTTGAGTTTAATTCGGAACAAAATTTGTCACTCGAGTGAAAGATCTTTTGAAGGAAGATATAATGACAAGATTAGTACTAATGGTAACTGTCTGGTGTGTATCCGAGTTGTTAAAACCTTCTGAGCACAATATTTCGACAACCGACCGAGACGTCTTCTTCAGGCACTGAGAGTGTATTACTATGCGAATTGGACCCCAACCAGACTGCCCAGGATCTACAGTTGCACATGTAACCTCTCGGAATAATCACAAAGTGCTGACATCGGATGCATTAAGATTCCCTGCTTTTCCATTCTCGTTGGAAGAAAAAATCATTTTTATCCTTCTGTGAGAGCTGCTGTCAGTTTAATGTCATCTTGGCCGACCCTTCGGGAAGGATATAATAGGTGAGATCTGAAGATGTTCATTGGTTCTGCCCCACAAGCAAGCTCTTATAAACTTCCGTGTATTATTGGGCGCCTTTCTTCGAGTGTCTACCAGTTGCTATCTTTTAGCGTTTCTGCTATACTCACTAACGTGGCCAACAGGTTTGTGGCCATTCGTGTCTTTTTTTTTTTGGGTATGCTCGATGTCCCTTGTTATTTCTATCTACACTATCTGACAAAAAAGTTAAGCACAAGAAGAGGAAGAAATGAAAATGAAACTTCGCGAAATATGTCGTTTTATTTCAGCAGTCATAATATCGTGTCAAATTTACGAAGAACGCGGCTATATGAGCCCATTTATGAGTATGACGTTGCATCCTTCCCGGGAAGATTTCTATAAAGTCAGTGTATCGTCTCCAGAGGACAGCGGGTCCGCAACTGTAATAATTGGACCGTGATTTCCTGGATACTGGCAATGGGACGGGCTTGACGTCCGATCTGGTACCACACAAGCTGTGGGAGAGATACGGGAATCTTGTTGGCCACAGGAGTACTTCAGCATCACACAGACTGTCCATAGATACACGTGCGATGTGTGCACGAACTTCGTGTTGTTGAAAACTTTCAGCACGATAATGTTGAATGAGAGGTAACGCAGAGTTCACTCAGTCACTACCAGCCGTTACCTGAAGCTATACCCGATGGCTCGCCACAGCATCACGCCAGGAGTAACACTGTTATGCCTCTCTAAAACATAAGAAGAAGAGGATCTCTCACCAGGTCGCAGCCATTCTCGCCGACAATGGTCATCCGAAGAAGCGTGGACCGCGAGTCATCGCTTACCGCAGAGCGACGCCATTCATCAGCAGTGCACGCTTCCAGGTCACAGCACCATTCCAAACGCAGCCATTTGTTTTGTGGCAGCCTATACATGGGAAGGTAATCCCATGGTCCGACAGCTGCTAGTGTGAGGGATGACACAGAACGTTGCACGGAGTCCATTACTTGCTCTCCGATGACAGACGGAGATGTGAAGTGGTTACGATTTGCTTGGTGCACAACTCTAATTTACACACTCACCGATGGTAAGAGCGTACACTAAGTTGCAATTCGGCCAGTGTAATTTGCATCTTGTGTACTTGAGCAACAGTCCTACAAACCTAATAAGTGTCTTGCAAAGTATATTTTTCGCTGATTCCAGTGACCCATTGTCCTACCAATAAATCTAAAGCTGCCAATTGCTGTATTTACAAGTGAAGTTGTGATCGCTTCATTTCGTATCGGCACACACACACACACACACACACACACACACACACACACACACAGGCTGTTCCGCCCACATTACTTTACCATTTGACTGACTCTGTAGTTCATCAATCGTGTAGTCAGAGACTGACAGATTTGTTGTTTCGTGATTTGTACACTTTGCCTTTTCTCTACGTTGAGAAATAACTTCAATCTTTGAAGTAGGTTAATACTTTATACACTTCTAAATGAAAACCGATTTTTTTATCGTATTTCACATTCTCATAAGTAACTACGTCATCTGCGTAAACATAAGACAGCTAATATTAATAATAAGATATTAATAATTACATTGAACAGTAATTGTCCTATCAGATTTCCCTGGGGCACACCAAGACGGTGGATGTATCCGATGTTTTCAGTTGGATGTATGGGGTGGTCAGAAAACTCTGAAAGGCTTGTAAAGCTGTTACAAGGGAGGCTGTGCTGAGAAATAATTGTTAAGAAAAAAATTCGATAATGTCTGCCGTTTCCGAATTATTTAGGATTGAAGTTAGCCTGTCAGGTAGACGCAAATTCAAGCACCTGGACGCTCTAAAACGCGGTAATGCACAGACATCTCTGGGGTCGTGAGTTGTTCAAATGAATATCAGCAGTTTAAAAAAACGTGCATTTTTCGGAAGTGATAAATTTAAGCTTCGCTAGCAAAAACTACGTCTGTTCGTTTTGAGTAAACCATACGAAGAATATGTTACGTGACACTGTCTCTGTCCGAGTACTTGAATTTGAGCGCGACAACCTGATGGCTAACTTCAATGCTAAATGACTCGGAAACGGTGGAACGTATCCAGTTTGTACCCTATCAATTATTTCTCAGCAGAGCCTCCCCTGCAACATCCTCACAAGCTTTTCAAACTGTTTCTGACCTCTCTGTATGTGATGATAACGGACACCGTAAAACTGGGCAACTTTCCGACAGTTTCAGCTCTCCTTTGTAACATAAGTTTACACAAATATGTGGCGTGACATTTAATTTCCACACATATAGAATTTTATGATCTTTACCCATTACTTTCGATAGCAATGAAGTTTTAATGACCAATGAAGTACTGGAATACGAAAAACTAACTGTGCACAGTTACTCCCCCCAATAGCTCAGTGAAGGACTGTATCATGAAGTCTAAGACAGGGAAAGTATAGTCAGAAAGATGGTCTGACCTCGTGTTTCTTTATGATACACACTTATAACCTGTTTCAGATTTGCCCAGTTTTATGAGTTTTGTTTCATCCATACACAGGAAAACATCTGCCTCAAAGTTTGCCAATTTAGTGACGTTTATTTTCCTAATTTTCTAACAATGAAAATAAAATTATAGAAGTATCTTCATTGAAAGAAAATAAGAATGAAAAAATTAAACTGCATTAAGCAAAGTAATGAGAAACGGTATTGCGTACTTATTTACGCATTTGTCCTTTGGAACTGTGTGAGACAAGAGCGTCTCCCAATCTGTTACGTTTAACACAAATCTTCTAATGAAAATAACTAGATAAAACTGTTTGACACTTATATACAATGTCAGTGGTAAGAGAACAATCAAAGTCGTGACATATTTACTACAGTACTCTGAACAACTAACTGTATGGTATATGTAGAAACAAGATAATAATGAGAAATAAAACGTTGTCTTTTTTTACTAAACCATTCACAAATCTTCCTAATTTTATTAATGAGATTTTATTTCTACAATTTCAATTCTTACATTTGTTACTACAGGTATAGGTGCTGTCAGAAAGTTACCCTATAATAGGGTGGCTGAAGATTTTTTTTTTTTTTTGTAAAATTTAACTCTTATACAGA
Organism: Schistocerca gregaria; assembly: GCF_023897955.1. Lineage (NCBI taxonomy): Eukaryota > Metazoa > Arthropoda > Insecta > Orthoptera > Acrididae > Schistocerca > Schistocerca gregaria. Next base: position 414,221,419 of record NC_064931.1, on the reverse strand, counting down.
GTGGCTTGCACATTTGACATGTTTACATGAAATTGCCTTCAGTTAATAAGCTCTTCAAAGTTATCGGCGGCAGCAGAAAGTTTCCAAGAAATCTATAAACGTATCTTATCCCCCTGCAGTCACAATGGCTTTCTGACCAGCTCAAGAGTAATGCATATACTTGTAGCTTCCATCACTAATGGCAGGGCGATGGAAGAATACTCTGCAGCGGAACTGTATGTTGAATGTTGACCCGAGTTGCAGTATTTAGAAACAAAAAAGCTAGAGTGCGCTGCTGTCACGAAATAATATCTCAGCCACAAAGTTGACCACTTCTGTAGTATTTGATATTCGAGAAAACATACTGACGAACCAGTAACTAAGAAACGGATGGGGTAAGCAAAATGTATGAATATCATCTAGCCTGCCCGGTCGCATCCGCCCGCATGGAAAGGGCTCATCTGCTCAAACAACCAAATGTTACATTTATATCTCACGCGACTATTCATGATAGGTCGAATCGTCTGGGGTTTTCGCTATATGAACCTCTTCGAACTACACAGAAGTAAAAATATCGAGAGGAGCAGTACCCAGTACCCTATCAAAGTTGTACAGCAGACGCGTTTTCGTTACATAAGCTGCAGTGGCTGAAAGTCAAGTTGTAGGCGCTACCCCTTTGTTTTTGTCGCGGTCCAGTGGAAGGGTGCGGGTTTTTATCCGGAGATGCGATACCGGCGGACACACACAGCCTGTGGGACCCGGCAGATGTATCACCCCGTAAATATATTTTCATTAGCCGCAGCATTATGTGCGCTGAAACTGGAGCGCCGCAAGCTGACGTCACTTGTTTGTGGAGGCGGAGCGGGAGCGCTTGCTTCTCCGTTTGTCCCCCTTCTCTGCCACCCCATCCACGCCCCTTTCTGGTGTGCCATATGTTCCCTTCTGCCGACTGCGTCCTCTACCGGCTCGCCACAAACGCTACACTTTAGCTCTCGACTTCTTATTCAGTGTAGGAAAACCTTAGTTACTTTTCCAAGCTGGAAAAGAGGAAGAGTGTTGGATTTAACTGTAACACCATTAGCGTAGGAATATCACCTCCAAGCGGACGAGATTTGAGCAGGAAATCTGTCCTGTCATTTTTCACCACCCCTGACTCTCCAAATGTAGTGATTTAGGGAAAATTGTTGAAAACCAAGGTCAGGATGGTCGGACGGGGATTTGAACTCCACTACCTCTGAATTACATGTCTTGTGTCTTAATGCTGCACCTTCTCTCAGCGATATTTTATTCATTTCAGTTTGATTTATTACCATCAACTCCAGATTTATTATTTGTTACAACGCTGGTCACAAAATGGTTCAAATGGCTCTGAGCACTATGGGACTTAATTTCTGAGACCATCAGTCCCCTAGAACTTACAAATACTGAAACCTAACTAACCTAAGGACATCACACACATCCATGCCCGAGGCAGAATTCGAACTTGCGACCGTAGCGGTTGCGAGGTTCCAGATTGAAGCTCCTAGAAACGCTCGGCCACACCGGCCGGCGCTGGTCACATATTTTCCAATTCTCATGTCATATATTAGAGCGGATTGCTTCGCACCATGCACGGTGATTCCTATTAACGTTTAAAAAACCTCTAGGCGACTCAGATGGCGCTGTGATAAGTAATTTAATGTAGCACACATGAGGCCACAAATTTCGGGAAATGCCCCAAAAGCGGATGGCAAATGTTGGAACATGTGAAGTCACCAGTTGATGTATCTCGCCACACGTGCAGAGGTTGGGCTTGTCGAGTCTACCGTCGCCAGCAGGAGGCATTGCTGCACATCACTCCTCTAGGCTATTCTTTTATCGAACATCTTTTGTAAATATGATCTGTTGTAAACGTAGAACCGGCCGCAGTGCCCGAGCGGTTCTAGGCGCTACAGTCTGGAACCGAGCGACCGCTACGGTCGCTGGATGTGTGTGATGTCCTTAGGTTAGTTAGGTTTAAGTAGTTCTAAGTTCTAGGGGACTGATGACCTCAGAAGTTAAATCCCATAGTGCTGAGGAGCATTTCAAACTTTTTTTTTTTGTAAACGTTCCCTTCTTCTTTTATTTCCAGCCTTTATTTAGCAAGGAAAACGTGAGTCATTTACTGGCAGTGACGAAGTTCGAAAGCTTATACTTATTTACTTGTGACGCAATACGCTGGGTTTTTGTTGTACAGTACTTTGCAATAAACCAATGGAGACCACAAGAGTGGTAAATGAAGATGGTAAATCTTACCTCAATGTAAACAATTTTGTAACACAATGAAAATAAAACTGCCTAACCCATGCATGACTCGGACCCTGAGACTCAACCCACTAAAGTCGCGCTCGTAGCCCCAGAGCCACACCGTCGTGAATACTTGACTTGGGTTGGGATGATCAGTTGCGATAGAGCGATAGGCTCAAGCGCTGCATTTGCGGCAAGGTACGACATCTGGTGACGTCACGTGTTCAATATTTTTCATCCAGTTTTGGTGTATTTCCGAACATTTGTGGTCCCATGTGTGTTATATTAAACTACTTGTCTCAGCGTCGTCTACGTCGTTTTGGAGTTTTTACGTTAATAAAAATCCTCCTGTATGTGCTGAAACAAATGATGTTGATTGCAAGTACTATTAACAATAAATAAATAAATAGAGAAACAAAACACAATGTTAGTCAGCACAAAAATACTCTTAATAAAGTAATTTAAGATTATATTATTATAAGTAAATAGCTATTTGCTTTTTCGGAAGTGTTCAAGGATTATGAAACCTGAACTAACGGTAGCTACATATACATGTTACTCTTATTCTATTCTACATGGTCCCAGCCGGTATGAACATGCCTTGGCAATTTTCTAGTCTACGGATAGGCCTACCCGTGCGGGTAGCCAGTTCTCACGAATGTTTTAGTGCTGAAATTTTTCTTGTTGTTTGTTTTTCTTCAATGAGAATACCCAGAATTAGAGTAGAAGGACTTAAAAGACGTCTGAACTGCCTAACAAACGAAATTTTGGTTCGGGAAGTCCTTCTGTGACTTCTAAATTATCGGAATTTGTGAGTTAAGTGACTCGTAACTTGAGGGAGCAGCTTACTCCAAGTGAAAATTGTGGATCTGCCACTACTAACAGTGTTCCTCGTTAAACAAAATATGACAGATATCGAGAAGAAGTATAATTCATTAGATAAAGGAATAAATGTTTAGACTTATTGATTGTGTGAGGTTTGAAACACCATGTGTTGCAAGCATTGTAAAGGAAATATTTATTTCAAAGTCGAATCCCGTATGACCAGCCTTCTCGGTTCAATTTGAAATTTCATAATTTTAAATTCAGCTATACATTTCCTAGCTCTGTTTCAGTAAACGTAAATGTTGATGATAAGAAAACTGATATTTATGATGCAAATATCAGATCAGTGTATGGTTTTAGAAGAATACGTAGGGACAAACAGCTAATGATTTGCTGTGCTGTGATTTTAATCTGCACAATGTGGCAGAGTAATCGATATAGGTAGCTGTAGAAGAAGCAGCGAATGAAAACCATTACAGCAGTGACGTAACAGTAATTTCTGATACTACTTAGCACCACTAACAATGGTGTCTCAGTTAAAAATATAGATATTGTATTGCTAAAGTGATTAATGTTGTCATAATGTCTAAATTCTGTCAACACATTGACAAACTGAAAAATGAACAAGTGATGACAGTATTGCTAATTAAAATGTTAGTGGTGGAAGCTTAAAGGTGCGGGGGTAAAGAGAATATGAGTGATTTAATGTTCGGTATGCCCAGTATTTCTGATATGGTGCCTCTAAGCCATTCAAAGAAGTTTTAGAATGCAAGCCATGTGGAAGTCGTGTAGCTGAATGCAAACTCGAATGTGTATATCACGTTCAGAACAGAATGGGTACCAACCTCAGACTGGTGAAAACTACAACATGACTGTCACACAACGGTGCCCGATTTTCGTATCACCTGCTACGATTTTTTTTCTTTGAGCTTGGTACTTTTGCCAGGAGTAGGACGTTATTAGATTTATCTCAAGACGGGAGTGAGTCTAGAGTGCTCGGCAGTGTACCGTTTGGTCAGCACAACGCTTTCACTCTATCTCAAAAACAGTAAACCGCGTAGTTTTCGCGGAAAGATCCTGTTTCCCGATATGTTATTGTGGTCAGGACCTGGGGTTAACCTGTTGCAACAGGCGCAGTGCTGCCCACCACCACAGCGTTCCCCCATGGGTACTTGGGCGTAAAATTTGCGTTTCTGTCTGCACATCAGAAGGAGCCCCTCACAGGCGCTGCTCTGGCCACGTGATAAAGTTCGTTACTTACTCTCCAATTTACGAACTGTCCAATTCAAATATCGTCCCTGCCACCACACGTAGCGCAAACTGTGTTAGACAATGGAGGGAGACAATTCGGTACCAGTACCAACATAATCAATCGTAAAAGCATTTTTGTATGCCTTGAGTGGGACGTTTCTTCTGCGTTCCTCTGTTTTTAAGTGGCTGAAGGCCCACTTTCTTTCCTCACATTAGTAGTAGCATTCAGTCACCTCTCCAGGCTGAGTCTGAGAATTGTGGGAAGTTCGGGAGAGAGAACTTGGATTTGGTATCCATTCTCTTACCGGCTCTCGTGTCATCCTGACTGGCGCCCCCTTGCTGTTCTTGGAAAATGTAGGTATCACTCAGGCTGTAGTGCAGTCGATTTTCTGAGCAGTTTCTCCACTGTTAGGTGACCCTTAAATAATAAATAAAACCAGTAGCGTTTTTAGAACATTGCTTCATTGTGATGGGTTTTCGTTGGATGCAGTGTCCAAACATTAATTCGTTTACGCATATTTTATGCATAGTTCTTTATATCTTATTTTTGTCTCGTTTATTTTGAATTTTTGACGTGCCCGGATGCGGATGTCTTATTCATTTTTCTTCCTGCTGTCTTGTAGTCAAATGCAAGTCCCACAGTGGATAGCGTCATTTTACATTAGTTTACTTCGTTTTCAGAATATTGCTCTGTGTTATTTGTTGTCAAATTATTCGCCTGACTAGAGCTACTAAGCGTTCTGTATTCACAATATTGGCTTAGATTTTGATGTCTCTAATTTCCTACAAATTCTCCACGGTTAGGTGACCCTTAAATAATAAATATAATCACTAGGGTTTTTAGAATGTTGCATCATTGTGATGAGTTTTCGTTGGGTGCAGTGTCCAAACATTACATCCAAATGTATGAGATATGAAGAGCTGATAGCGAATAATTAGCGCTTGCATTTTTCATACCAGTATTAATTGGTGCACAAGCTACAGGGTCTTATTTCGACCGCTTATTATTATTGTGCTATTATTCATGTTAGTTGTGTCATGCACACTTTCTGTTGAATTTCTGCACTCACTTAATCACAGTTAATCATCTATTTTTTTTTTCTTTTGTGATAGTCCTGCATCGCTTGCTTCACTTTATGACGAGCGCCTAATTTTTATTGCGAAGTCCTCCTCAAGAACATACAAGTTCATTCTCAAGGCAGGCCTTTTGCTGGGATAAACTTAGAAATAAACACTTATTTTTGAAAACAGCTATAAAAGCAAAGAAACTATGTGATGGGAAAACCGTGCACGGAGAATGAAGTTTAACTGATTCCATAACAGACCATCCTCAGAACAAGTATGGTCTAGCAATCAGGCAAAATAGTGGCAGTGTGGAAGAAATGAGAAAAGCTATGTGGATTTTGTTTTTCCATTTTACGTCTACAGATGAATAATGGTCACATGGCTTATGGCCCGAAGGTGGGAATAGCTGGTGCAAATATAGTCAAAACAATAACTGGAGAAATACATTCATCATCGTGGTCTACCATCAGCGATCATTTAAGAAATTAGTCCCATCTTCAGAGATCTTGCTAACACAAGTCCGCTGAAGGAATGCCTTCATGGAGGAGCGCAGAACCACAATGAATGCAGGAAAGTGTGCGATAGGGTCGTCTAACACAAACAGTGTTTGTTAGAATAAGTATATTTCATTCAGAAGTGAACTTGTACAACGCTGTGGCATACTTCAACCTGGAAAATGTAACAAAATAACACGTTCTTGAGAAGTTAAAATTCTTTGTTGGTTTCCAGACAGTACGTGCAATTTTCACTCTGTATTAGCAGCATATAAGGCATACAGACAGTGTAATCAAAATCCTAGTGAAGGAAGCAAGACAGGTGCAAAATAAAATTTGTCTAAAGCCTTGCTGACTGTGTGGAACGTGCAAATTATGAAGCAAGAAAGTTTTAATTGCCTTTCTGCGTTTCCGTAAGTTTACTTTTTACGTCCTATAGGAAGATTTTCTCTGCCACTGTATTTCCAAGGTGCCTGAAATTTTTATGACTGTCATATGGGTTACACGTATACATGGTGAACATGAACTTCACCGATAAAATTTCTGAGGTTTTTCAGGGATATTTTCTGAGTATTTTATTGTAAGGCAACTGAGGTCTTCGATGGCTCATTAAAATTAATAATTTAATTATGATTTCGGTTTGATACACCAGTTTCCTTTGTTTGGGTGAAAATACTTCCAAAACAGTGAAAAAGCCTTTAATACGCTACGACCAAAACGTACAACACAGAAAACAGAGTAAAGCAACAACCCTCAGATGCAAAAGTACTGATCTGGTTTTCGTCGATGCGGGAACAGCCCAGCAATCCGTCGTTGTAACGCTCGTCCATCCCATTCAGTCAGCCTACACATGATGTGCATATCGGCCAACTTTTCATTAGAAAATCGGTTCTTAATGCTATACATCACTGTCAACGTACAGCTAACACTTCCGGCAAAACACACCCGAAACAGAACTGAACGGTACTATATGCAAGCTTGAGGGCGAAGACTAAATTGGACATAATTGTTGTCAGCAGCAAATACCGTGAGAGAATGGAACACATTTCTTTTCAAATAAGACACTAAGAGCATATCGTCGACATTTGCACTATTCTGCACGTACTTTCTTTCCAGTGCAGATACAAAGATAAATGAGTAAGAAATCGAACGAAATGCAGCTACTCTGTACGAGCCACTGAAGATCTCGGACCCTAGATCCAATTAGACAAAAAATATCCCTGAACAACTTTCGAAATTTTGTCGATGAACTTCGGTTTCATTCTGAACACTGAAACAGTTTTATTTGTGTTATTTTATTTACAAAAGTTTTATAAGTCATAATGTATTAAATGATGAAAACCTTTACTATTAAAAATAAAACTATCTCTGTAAATAACAACTTTATCTAAAAACTGCGGTATCAGTGTGGTTACTACAAATTTAGCTCCCTAGCTACAGCATATTTTGAACAAATGTTCCCTACAGTTCACATAATTTATCATTCCAGAGGTAGGTGATTCTGTACCCACTTAAGATTTTCCCCATGTCACATAATGAAAATGTCAAAACACAATATTGTGGGATACTATCATTTCCCTGCGAAAACGTGGGATTGTATGTTGTTGAGAATGTTGTCACTTATAGCGGTTAGTTTCCGACACGGAATGACACTGTTAAATTTGAGTAAGAGTCTGCCACTCCAGACAGTATCGAAGGCTGCAGTTAGGTCTGAGAAGACCCCATGTTTATCAACTGCTTCTCGAAGCCGTTTTCGATATGAGTTGTCATTGTCAGCACCTATTTATCATATCCTCTTCCTAATCTAAAACCAGCGTGCTCATTGATTTGTTGATGGCGGAGCAGATTCTGTTACGAATGGGCCTCTCCAAGAGCTTGAACATGGCACTAAGGAGAGCAATGGAGCAATCGGTAGTTTTCAGCTTTTGAGGGATGTTCATTTGACTTTACTAAAACGATTATCTTAGTTTTATCTTAAGAAATGAAGTGGTGCAACTACTTCTTTGCAGTCATGGTCGTTCCGTAACACATATGTAAGAGGAGGTAAATGTCGTTTGAATTCTCGTGGAACGTGCGCTCCCATAAGTTTAGCAGTAAGTCTCTCAGTAATGTTCAACGTATGCCGCTAGACTTGTGTACGACCGTGACATTCTTGCGAGGGCTAAACGGGTTAGTAATGAGACATTCTCCGCCTGGGACAGTTTACTGGGTTACATTACTCAAAACATTATTAAAGCCACTCACATATTTGATAATCTAATCTGTATCCTCCGATCTGTACTAACATTCTACAGTGTTGTCGGTATCCGGATGTTTCGGAATTTACGAGGGCGTTCTCAAAAGTAATGACTCCGAATTTTTTACGCGGGACTCTTACATCTTTTTAAATTAAACAAACGTTATTAACATTTTACATCTTTATTCTTCATGTTTATATACTCGTATTTGCAGCCCTCTGCCGCTAAAGGTATCCGAATCGTAGCCTACATGGCGGTGTCTAACGTAAATGTCTCAGTGGATCAGAAACAGCGTGCTGTAATCGAGTTTCGGATTCGAAGAGTTCGTCCACACATGGGGCAGCCTCCCTTTCAGAAAAGTAAAGCAGACTACACATCTGTAACAATCCGACACTTTGAGTTCACTGTCATTCACCATCCTCCATACAGTCCCGACGTGACCCCATCCGAATTTCGTCTGCTTCCAAAACTTAAAGAACTCCTTCACGACTTCACTTTGATAGTGAAGAAACGGTGCAAGCAGAGCAAAGATTGTGGCACCGTCTACAGAGACAACCATTCTACAGTGAAACATCAGATGAAATCACAATTGCCAATAATGACTACCATCAGCTGTAGAATGGAATGACGACAATGAAAATCTGTGACGGATCGGGAATCGAACATGGATTTCCCGCTTATTGCGTTGTGCACAGCGTCTCGCCTGTACGGGAAGACGCATAGTGGATGTGCGAGTACAAGTCCTAGACGTTTGGAAGTTTGGGACTGGCAGCGAGTCATGCACGGATAGCTAAATGGTAAGGCGACCGGTCGCGATAAGCGGCAAATCCGGGTTCGAGTTCTGGTCGGGCGCAGATTTTCATTATCACCATTCCATTCTATAGCTGATGGTAATCATTATTCGCAATTGCGAATACGTCTGATGTGTTTCGTAACGGCTGTGGTCGCCGCAGTGCCTCATCATAAGAATAACACTGGCACTGCAATATCGCATTCTACAGTGACGTTATTAACAAACTGGTCTCTCGTTGGAGAAATGTGTTCGTCACCAAGGTGACTACACTACTGGCCATTAAAATTGCTACACCACGAAGATGACGTGCCACAGACACGAAATACAACCGACAGGAAGAAGATAATGTGATATGCAAATGTTTGGCTTTTCAGAGCATTCACACAAGGTTGGCGCCACTGGCGACACCTACAACGTGCTGACATGAGGAAAGTTTCCAACCGATTTCTCATACACAAACAGCGGTTGACCGGCGATGCCTGGTGAAACGTTGTTGTGATGCCTCGTGTAAGGAGGAGAAATGCGTACCATGACGTTTCCGACTTTGATAAAGGTCGGATTGTAGCCTATCGCGATTGCGGTTTATCGTGTCGCGACATGCCATGACTGTTAGCAGCATATGGAATCGGTGCGTTCAGGAGGGTAATACGGAACGCCGTGTTGGAACCCAACGGCCTCGTATCACTAGCAGTCTAGATGACAGGCATCTTATCCGCATGGTTGTAACGGATCGTGTAGCCACATCTCGATCCCTGAGTCAACAGGTGGGGACGTTTACAAGACAACAACCATCTGCACGAACAGTTCGACGACGTTTGCAGCAGCATGGACTATCAGCTCGGAGACCATGGCTGCGATTACCCTCGACGCTGCATCACAGACAGGAGCGCCTACGTTGGTGTACTCAACGACGAACCTGGATGCACGAATGACAAAACATCATTTTTCCGGATAAATCCAGGTTCTGTTTACAGCATCGGTGTTTGGTGACATAGTGGTGAACGCACATTGGAAGCGTATATTCGTCATCGCCATACTCGCGTATCACCCGGCGTGATGGTATGGGGTGCCATTAGTTGCACGTCTCGGTCACCTCTTCTTCGCATTGACGGCGCTTTGAACAGTGGACGTTACATTTCAGATGTGTTACGACCAGTGGCTCTACCCTACATTCGATCCCTGCGAAACCCTACATTTCAGCAGGATAATGCACGATCGCGTGATGCAGGTCCTGTACGGCCCTTTCTGGATACAGAAAATGTTCGACTGCTGCCCTGGCCAGCACATTCTCCAGATCTCTCACCAACTGAATACGTCTGGTCAATGGTGACAGAGCAACTGGCTCGTCACAATAGGCCAGTCACTACTCTCGATGAACTGTGGTATCGTGTTGATGGTGCATGGACAGCTGTACCTGTACACGCCATCCAACCTCTGTTTGACTCAATGCCCAGCCGTATCAAGGCCGTTATTACGGCCAGAGGTGGTTGTTCTGGGTACTGATTTTTCAGTATCTATGCACCCAAATTGCGTGAAAATTTAATCACATGTCAGTTCCAGTATAATATATTTTTCCAATGAATAGCACTTTATCATCTGCATTTCTTCTTGGTGTAGCTATTTTAATGGTCAGTAGTGTATGTTGAGAAATAAATACGTAGAAATGAAAAATAAACATACAGAATGTTAATAAAACTTGTTTTATTTTGAAAGCTTCAATAGTTTCCACATAAAAGATCAGGAGGCATTACTTTTCTGCATGCCCTCGTAAAAACTGTGTGTTGGATTGCACCGATGACTAGCAAGATATACAGGGTGATTCTAAAGTCACTATACATTTCAGTGATATAATAACGTAATATTTGTTTCTTGCAGGTACTACGACAGAATGTTAACCAAAGAAGAACGAATCGCTGTTGTTTCTGCTCGTCTTCGTGGAATGATGTAAGAACAGGTGCACGTCGATTCAGGAAAACAAGGCCCACCAGGCTTACTATCAAGACTCTAGTCAATAACTTCCAGTGTACTGGTAGTGTTGCAGATGAAGAACGTCCAGGGAGGCCGCCCGTAACGCCAGACACAGTGCAAAGTGTGCAGGATGCGATCACACGTAGCCCTTCCGCATCTGCCAGGAGACTTAGAAGGGAGCTTGGTATTCCTCAAACCACTGTATTGAGAGTTCTTCGTTACAAGCTACACAAACGTGAGTACAATATCCAGGTCATACATAAGCTTGAAGCGGAGGAATAGGCAGCCAGACAAGCTATTTGTAATGACCTGCTACAAGCTGTGGAAAATGATAATTTGATACAAAATATCTTGTTCATTGAAGAAGCTACATTGCACACCTGTGGACATGTAAACAGACACAACTGCAGGATCTGAGCAGACGAACAACCAAGCGTGCTGTACCAGTGGCAACGGGACACAGTAAAAGTGAATGTGTGGTTAGGGATAACGCGGTCAACAGCGTACGGGCCCATCTTCTTCGCAGACCAAACCGTTACTGGAACCACATACCCAGATGTGTTGGAACAGATTTTGGAGTCCCAGTTGATATCTGATGGGATTATGGATACTGTTGTTTTTCAACAGGATGGTGTCCCACCCGATTTTGCCCTCGTTGTTCGGGATTATCTGAATCAAGAATTTCCCAGCAGGTGATTTGGTCGTGCCTCTCCACGGATGTGGGTACCCCGCCCTCCTGACTTGACACCTTTAGACTTTTTTGCATGGGTGTTTATCAAGTATAAGGCATACCAGGTGAAGATCTGCAGCACTAAACACTTAACACTGCGGATTCGAGCCGCAGCTGCTGAGATTACACCAGATATGCTTGTTCGGGTTTTTCCGTCTACAATGGAGCGCTGGGGGGGTGTGTGCCTAGACATGCAAGGTGGTCACATTGAAATGTACTGAAATGATGTCCTATTGTAACATAAGTTGCAGTGCTATTACATATTTGTTAATAAAATTTGTTTACGTACAAAATGTATAGTGACTTTAGTGTCACCCTGTATTATTGTTGGGAAAGGTCGACTCGTGTTTAGGGCGAGCGATGATTTTCAAATCCAATGCTGATTTACAGTCAGAAGCTTTTCTCTCTCTACAAAACTCATTACATTCGCGATTATAAAATTCCCAAAGCCTGCAACAGACCATTTTTAAGGATGTTGGTGTACAATTTTGAGCATCTGTCCCTTTCATGTTCTTACACACTGATGAGCGAAAACGTTATGACCTCTGCCCACCGCGGGATTGAATGCCGCCTGGTGGCGTTGTGTGCACATGACACAGAAAAAAAGTATATAACCAGAGCACACGTGAATGAGGACTCATCCTACCAACCGAATGGACAGCAATAGGGAATGTACACTAAATAAACGAACTGGCAAATCGCCTGGCCTGGATACGAGAATCTCAGGAACGGCGAAGCTGATCGGTTGTTCGCGTGATACTATCGTGAGTGTCTATAGAAAGTGGTTGTAGGTTGGGGAACCGCGAGTAGGCGACAAGGTGCTGGAAGTCCACACCACATCACAGAACGTGGACGGAGGCTCGCCCGCTCAGTAAAGTAAGACAGGCAGCGATCTGTAGCAGAGTACAATGCTGGAGCAGGTACATATTCGTGCATTTCAGAGCACACCGTTTAGCGCACGTTGTTCACGTAGGACTATGCACCAGACGCCCTGTAAGCATTCCCATCCTGACCATCAATATCGATTGTTTTGGGCCCAGGACGATCGAGACTGGGTGATGGCTCAATGGGAACTCGTCGCCTGGTCGGATTAATCACGCTTGTTGTTACACTCGGTCGAAGGTCGTGTCAGATTAGCCGTCGCCTCGATGAACAGGTGGTCGAAACGTGCACTGGTCTAAAAAAACTGGCTGGCGTGGAAAGTACTGTGCTATTGGGGATACTCACTTGGGTCTCCTGGGTACCTGTGAGAGCTGTATTGAGCATTATTGTGAGCCTCATGACTTCCTTCATAGTTATGTTTCCTCTGACGTCGCTGGATCTTCCAGTAGTCCGTGTCACAAGACCACAATCGTGTTAAGAGTGGTTTGAAGAGCGTGATAGTGAACTCACGTTGATGTGCTGAGCACCAAATCCGCCTGATCTGAGCCCGGTGGACCACATTCGTGACGCTATCCGACATCGGCTCTGCAGCCACAAACCACCGGCCCGTAATTTAAGTGTTTGCATGACCTGTGTGTAGAAATTTGGCACCACGCAAATCCGCAAATCTAACAAGGGCTTGTTGAACCCATACCACGCATTATCGTTACTGTACTGCCTTCCAAAGGTGGACCAATACTCTATGTTTCGGTTTATCAGTGTATATAGGAGTAATCTGTCTTTTTCCAGTCGCTAGGGACGGTTGACTCTGCGAGAATTTCGCGATACATACGTGCTAAGAAAGGTGCCAATAATTTAGAGCACTTTCTGTAAAACTGAATACGCTTAGGGTAATTAGTATAATTACTACCAGATTTTTGTATTGTTACATTTAAGTATTGAACGACGAAAAATCGACTATCTACATGTCACATTACGTGCCTTGTCTTTCTTTATTTTACCCTCACAACTCCACGCCAGACAGTTTTAGCAGCATTGTTTCACAATCTCCCTCGAATAGCGGTCTCTACATTTTTACAACACGGCTATGCTAGAACTGAGTCGCCTTTTCTCCAGGGCGTCTCATTTAAGTTCCCCGAACATATCTGGAGCTCTTTCTATGGGCTGCACTGTCCTGTTGCAATCTTACAAGCACGTCTCTGAATCCGATCGGCGTCTGCTGTTATGCCTACGGTATGAGAACTCCAAACGCCGGAGCAGTAGTTACAAAACTGGTTGCGTTAACACTTCGTATACGATGTCTTTTACAGGGGTTCTCTACTTTCTAATGAATCATTGACAGCAACTTACGTGGTCGTCCCTTTTCATATTGCATCTTGGTACTACACCTAAATATTTAAACGATGTTTCGTGCTCAAGATGTTCGCTATTAATCACGTAATCCTGTACGATCGGCTACTTTCTCTTTATTATACCCATATTTAGAGGGAATTACCACTCAACATACCAAATGGAAATTTTGTTATTGTATTTCCTTAACATTATCCGATGTCGCTCATTTTCTGACAGCAGAAGTATCATCGGTAAACAATCTTATGTTAGTGCTGATCCTTATGATAAGTAGTTTACGTACATTTTGGACCTTAGAAGTCAAACTTCACTTTCTTGTGCAACGTACTCGGTTCTGTTACAAAAAATTCATCGATCCAATAATCTGGGAAAATACTGCATATGGTCGTATCTTGATTAGTTGAAGATGTGATACGAAGCTGAACATCTTTTGGAAACCTAGGAATCTTCAACCACTTGTTCACTGTTTCTCTACCGTGCAACTTGCACTCCCGACCACCGTGCAGGAAAAACGAACAAGTGCATCTTTCCGTGTCAGCTCTGATTTCTCTTATTTTATTATGGTGATCATTTCTCCCTATGTAGGTGGGCATCAACATAATATTTTCGTTTTCGGATGAGAGAGTTGGTGATTGAAATTTCGTGAAAAGACCTCGCCATGTGAAAAGACCTCGCCTAACAAAAGAAAACGCCTTTGTTTTGATGATTACCAGCCGAACTCGTGTACCATATCCGTGACAATCTCTGCCCCATTTCGTGATAGTACGAAAAGATTTGTCCTTTTGAACTTTTTCGGTGGCCTCCATCAATCCTATATGGTAAGGATGCCACACCGCACACCAATATTCTAGTAGAGGACGCAGAAGCTTCTTTGAGCGTCTATCTAGGCGCCTTTGTCTACGGCCCTGTTGCTTTCACAAAGCTTACGGAATCCATGTTAACTCTTATAGACGGCCATTTTCGTTCTCCAAAAACGTTATATTGCGTGAGTACAGATCTTATACCGTAAGTCTAGTACAGACTTACATCAGCGAGGTAGCCTATTGTTATTTATACAGGGTGTTACAAAAAGGTACGGCCAAACTTTCAGGAAACATTCCTCACAGACAAATAAAGAAAAGATGTTATGTGGACATGTGTCTGGAAACACTTAATTTCCATGTTAGAGCTCATTTTAGTTTCGTCAGTATGTACTGTACTTCCTCGATTCACCGCCAGTTGGCCCAATTGAAGGAAGGTAATGTTAACTTCGGTGCTTGTGTTGACATGCGACTCATTGCTCTACAGTACTAGCATCAAGCACATCAGTACGTAGCATCAACAGGTTAGCGTTCATCACGAACGTCGTTTTGCAGTCAGTGCAATGTTTACAAATGCGGAGTTGGCAGATGCCCATTTGATCTATGGATTAGCACGGGGCAATAGCCGTGGCGCGGTACGTTTCCATCGAGACAGATTTCCAGAACGAAGGTGTCCCGACAGGAAGACGTTCGAAGCAATTGATCGGCGTCTTAGGGAGCACGGAACATTCCAGCCTATGACTCGCGACTGGGGAAGACCTAGAACGACGAGGACACCTGCAATAGCGAGGCAATTCTTCGTGCAGTTGACGATAACCCTAATGTCAGCGTCAGAGAAGTTGCTGCTGTACAAGGTAACGTTGACCACGTCACTGTATGGAGAGTGCTACGGGTGAACCAGTTGTTTCCGTACCATGTACAGCGTGTGCAGGCACTATCAGCAGCTGATTGACCTCCACGGGTACACTTCTGCGAATGGTTCATCCAACAACGTGTCAATCCTCATTCCAGTGCAAATGTTCTCTAGGCTTCATTCCAACGTGATCAAATTGTAAATTTTCACAATCAACATGTGTGTGCTGACGCAAATCCGCGCGCAATTGTGCAATCACGTCATCAACACAGATTTTCAGTGAACGTTTGGGCAGGCATTGTTGGTGATGTCTTGATTGGGCCCCATGTTCTTCCACCTACGCTCAATGGAGCACGTTATCATGACTTCATACGGGATACTCTACCTGTGCTGCTAGAACATATGCCTTTACAAGTACGACACAACATGTGGTTCATGCACGATGGAGCTCCTGCACATTTCAGTCGAAGTGTTCGTAAGCTTCTCAAGAACAGATTCAGTGACCGACGAATTGGTAGAAGCGGACCAATTCCATGGCCTCCACGCTGTCCTGACCTCAACCCTCTTGACAATCATTTATGGGGGCATTTGAAAGCTCTTGTCTACGCAACCCGGTACCAAATGTAGAGACTCTTCGTGCTCGTACTGTGGACAGCTGTGATACAATACGCCATTCTCCAGGGCTGCATCAGCGCATCAGGGATTTCATGCGACGGAGGGTGGATGCATGTATCCTCGCTAACGGAGAACATTTTGAACATTTCCTGTAACAAAGTGTTTGAAGTCACGCTGGTACGTTCTGTTGCTGTGTGTTTCCATTCCATGATTAATGTGATTTGAAGAGAAGTAATAAAATGAGCTCTAACATGGAAAGTAAGCTTTTCCGGACACATGTCCACATAACATATTTTCTTTCTTTGTGTGTGAGGAATGTTTTCTGAATGTTTGGCCGTACCTTTTTATAACACCCTGTATACTTTACTTGAAAACGGGAATGGCCTGGGATTTTTTCCAATCGCTTTGTACCATTCCTCAGCCGAAATTAGTTTGTCACGCAAATACAGAAATTCAGACACTCCTTTCTTCTTTGTTGAACTATCGGATGACAGGCGAGAATGACTCAGCAAAACTAGAGCAATAATAATCATGTGGTCAAAAGTTGAAACTCGTCGAAAGCATAACACATTGTTGATAGTGTGGCACGTTTAGCTATAGGTGATTCTAAGGTGAATTTTTCTGCACCCTGACGTCAATATTCAAAACATTGTAACACATCCAGAGACTTCATTGGCGAGCTTAGAAGCTGTCTGCATTAACAGTTTCCCCGGCAGCATGGGTTCTGCGTTTTCCGAACATCAAGTACAGCTGTGTGCTTCCTGCATCGTTGGCTTCATCCCACCAGAAGTTAGTCTTCTTTACGCATCGGACGCCTAGCCGGCGTTGATCTGCATTCCTTTGAGATTGTATTCAGTGTAGAGTAGCTTTTGTATCCAACATAAAAACGGAATCCACTGCTCCGTCTGCACACTGCTGGCTATTAAAATTGCAACAACAGGGAAAATAGCAAATAATTAAATGTTATTTATTGTGTGTACGCAATACAGTAGGAAGAACAAATTATTACATGTGCTGATGAGCTAAAGAGATACGGAGTGCCACTTCTGGCATCAATAATGGCTCTAACCTGGCTAGGAGTGACACTGGATGGATGTCGCTTCAAATCTATGCCGGAGTTCATCAGTCGTAGTGGCTGGCTGGTGGTAGCGTGCCAGTCTCTAGGTAACCCATGATCGAATGTCCTCAAATGATGAAACATCAGGATATTGTGCTCGACACGGTAATAGTCGAACATCGTGTGTACCGTGGTAGGTTAGGTTCGCATATGCATCATACAGTCTTGCATTATCATGTTGAAAGATGATGTCATTGAGACCTCGAAGATAGGGTACAGCAACTGACATAATACGTCAGAAATGCAACGCTTGCTGCCCAAATTACCGGCTATGCGAACCAGAGGTTATTCCGTTGTGTACCCAATGGCACTCCATACCATCACACTAAGTGCTGGGCCGATATGACGATAATGAATTATATCTGGCAACGTTTGTTCTATTCGTGGCCTTCACTCAGCGTTGTAATGCTGAACGCAGAACTGGGACACATCTGAAAATTAGTCATGGTGCCATTCACGTGTCCAGTATTGTGGATGGACGCACCACGGTCGGTGCGCCTCTCTCTGCATCTACATCTACATCCATATTCCGCAAGCCACGTGACGGTGTGTGGCAGAGGGTATCTTGAGTACCTCTATCGTTTCTCCCTTCTGTTCCAGTCTCGTATTGTTCGTGGAAAGAAAGATTGTCGATATGCCCCTGTGTGAGCTCTAATCTCTCTGATTTTATCCTCATTATCTCTTCGCGAGGTATACGTACAAGGGAGCAATATACTGCTTGACTCCTCGGTGAAGGTATGTTCTCGAAACTTCAACAACGTAAGGCTTTCGCGATTTCTAAATGATCCAGTATCGAAGCGCACTGCTCTCCGTTGGATCTTCTCTATCTCTTCTATCAACCCTATGTGGTACGGATCCCACACCGGTGAGCAGTATTCAAAAAGTGGACGAGCAAGGGTACAGTAACCTACTTCCTTTGTTATCGGACTGCATTTCCTTATAATTCTTCCAATGAATCTCAGTCTAGCATATGCTGTACCGACGATTAATTTTATATGGCCATTCCATTTTAAATCACTCCTAATGCCTACTCCCAGATAATTTATGGAATTAACTACTTCGAGTTGCTGACTTGCTATATTGTAGCTAAATGATAAAGGATCTTTCTTTCTATGTATTCGCACATTACACTTGTCTACATTGAGATTCAATTGCCATTCCCTGCACCATGCGTCAATTCGTTGCAGATCCTCCTGCATTTCAGTACAATTTTCCATTGTTACAACCTCTCGATATACTACAGCATCATCCGCAAAAAGCCTCAGTGAACTTCCGATGTTATCCACAAGGTCATTTATATGTATTGTGAATAGCAACGGTCCTGCGACACTCCCCTGCGGCACACCTGAAATTACTTTTACTTCAGAAGACTTCTCTCCATTGAGAATGACATGCTGCGTTCTGTTATATAGGAACTCTTCAATCCAATCACACAATTGGTCTGATAGTCCGTATGCTCTGAACGACTGTGGGGAACTGTATCAAACGCCTTGCGGAAGTCAGGAAACACTGCATCTAACTGTGAACCCGTGTCTATGGCCCTCTGAGTCTCGTGGACGAATAGCGCTAGCTGGGTTTCACACGGTCATCTTTTTCGAAACCCATGCTGATTCCTACAGAGTAGGTTTCTAGCCTCCAGAAAAGTCATTATACTCTCTGCTGCCACTACTAGTGAAACTGCAACAATGACCCCCATGCTGACAGTCGCTGGCGTGCCACGCGTCGCCGCACTCTCCATGTAGATATTTGTCTCGTAAAAAAAAAAAAAAAAAAAAAAAAAAAAAAAAAAAAAAAAAAACCACACACACGTGGCTGTACGATCCTGCAGGGCCTAAGCGAACACTGTAACTGTCCTCTGTGGCGCTAGTCACATGGGGCTGCTTACATTCTGCATGGCGTCGAGTGTAGTTCTTCTGAATCCGTCGAATCAGTATTCACGTGACAGTAGGGGGGTCTGGACAAACGCGACTGGAAATACTGTGGATCGATAAACCACAGTCTCAATGGACTACGACTTCATTGCTGCCGAATTCCGACACCTGGTGATAGAGGTTTTTCTTTTTGCACGAGGCATAACACAACATTCTAAAAAACATACAATATTGAAACGCAATTTCCGAAGCGGAAACACAAGGCGTAATCTTACCTTATGTTCTAAATGAAGATGATATTATTTCTACATACTTCGCGCAGATGCGCTGAAATGTTAATGATTGGCGTATCAAAGATTTTGGTACAATTCATGCCAGTTGGACTTTCGTTACATTCCACCTTCATGGTGTTACAATTTTATTGGACAACAGTATATTCTGGAGAGATATGCAGAAGGAAGAGAAAGAAGATAAGAATTTAACACTCCATCATCGACGCGGTCATTACAGACGGATACAGCTAGCTTTAAACAAGGATTAGGAAGGAAACCAGCACTATTATAAAGAGATTCAGGAAAGTCACGCTTAAGTTAAATCGGAATGGTTGGACGTGAATTTGATCCCCAATACTCCCGAATAAGAAGTGAAAGTATTACAATTATACCATTTCGCTCCGTGGAGATTTCCAGTGTGACATTCTCAGCCGTCATTTGTAGTAAGTTATATTAGAGTGTCTCCCGTGGCAGTGTCGCTGGAAAATACGAGGACGTGATGAAAAATAATGTCTCCGAATTTTTTATGTGAAAACCCTCGAAGCTGTTTAAAAAAGTATTAACATTCTACATCTTTGTTGTTCATGTCTACATGTTTGCAGTCCTCTAGAGACAAAAGCTACCGAATTATAGCGTCTAACATGGCAGTGTGTAACGTAACTATGTCGGTGTGAGAGAAACAGCGTGCTGTAACCAAATTTCGAATTCGAAGAGTTCGTCCACACATAAAACATCTTATCCTGCAGAATGTTAATGCTAAACTACACACACTCGTTGCGATATCTCCAACAATCCGACACCTAGGTTTCACTTTCATCCATCGTCCTCCATACAGTCCAAATTTTGCCCCATCCAATTTTCATCTGTTTCCAAAATTTAAAGAACGTTTTTGGCGATTTTAGTTTGATAGCGATGAATCGATGCAAGTAGAGGTGAGGCTGTGTCTCCGTCAACGAAGTCAAACATTCTACAGTGACGGAGTTAACAAACTGGTTTCTCGTTGGGAGAAATGTGTTCGTCACCAGGATGACTATGTTGAGAAATAAATATGCACACATGAAGCATATACATGTAGGAAGTTAATAATGTTTGTTTTATTTAAAAAGCTTTAAGAGTTTTCACACCCAAAAATCAAAGGCACTGCTTTCCAACGTACCCTGGTATTTATTTGTTTTAACAGTTTGAATTGAATTTATAGGTCTTCAGATGTGTAAGATAATTCGGATGATTATGTTATTGAAGAGTTTGATTTTAGTTGTGGTACTTATAGCGCTGTTGTTGACAAAGTAGGGTGCATACCTCGGAATACACCTGAAGATAACACTTTTAAGGAGATGACTTTCTTGTTGGTACTTCCGTCAGCCGATCTCTTGCCACAAAATAACATAAGGCTATTCTCAAAATTTCAGTCTGTTAACATACTGGATTCCCACGGAACGCCACACTGAGTGTCGCTCATTGTTCTTCATATAAGAGAAAGCAATCCGTGTCAAGGAAAAACAAGAATAGCAACAGATCAATGTTATGGACTCCTGGGAAAGAGAAGTAGCCTCAATGTTTTGCTGAACTGAAAGGCCTTGCGTCCTCGCGGAAATAATTCAGAGGATCGCCTTGCATACATAAAACGGACAATTGTTTTCCCTAAATCATACTTTGTGAGTCATAAAAAAGAAGAAAAACGCGTGAAACATTTACGTGTGCCAAAATGGATGTCAAAAAGAAACTGATTGAAAGACAGTAAAACATCATAAAAATTACTCGTTCACAACGATAGCAGTATATTTTTCTTACCACTCCGTTGCAAAATGTTCTTCCTCACTAATCCAGAAATAAGATTTCAATCTGAACTGACAGTGTTTCCAGGCTCTAATGGTTTCTTGTTTATCAATAGGCGTCGAATGATAGTACGTGCATTAGTCTTTCAGCAGTGACGAAAACATCAAAGTATATTCTGAAAGCAGAGCCTGTTTGAACAGAAGATCTGTATACACGTTTAAAACCGATTTATTTCAAACAAAAGCTACAAGGATGCTTTAAAAAGGTGTGCCTCTCGGAAACGAGCAGCTCCACGATATTCACAAATCTCAGTGACGAAAAAGACACGTATCGAATTTGCACTCGCTGATAGGCTTCTTTCCTTTTCATTTAGCTCAGAGTAAAAAAGACTCTTATTCAAAGATGCCAACAGTTACAAGTTAGCTAGGACTGTTTAAACAACTGTCGTAGTCGATGTAGGCTGCTCTGTCTCGTACAATTTCATACTCTGCGAAATGTTTCTCTACTGTACACAGTGCACAACGCTGTTAATTGTGTTCATATCCGTCCGCATTTAGCGTTTGCTTAAACGCAATAACGGGACCACACCCTAAACACGAAAATCATCCCCATACCGTAACCTCTCCTCCTGTATACTTCGCCACTGATCCCACACATGATGACAGGTAACGTTCTCAAGGCATTCAGCGAACCCAAAGCATGCCATAGGATTGCCAGGAGGTATAGCGTGACTCATCACTCGTTTCCAGTCATTCATTGCCCAGTAGCGACGCTCTCCACGCCAGCTCAAGTGACGCTTACCTTTTGACAAAAAAACTTGTGGCCTAGATCTGCAGTTCCTCACATACTGGTCAACAACTTGTCTTCTCATTCTCCACCAGTGTCGTTATGCTACCCTACGGTCCATTGTTCTTTGTCCTTATTGCCATGGTAACACATGTTCGTGAGCTTCTTTTAATACTTCTTTATTTAGTGCTGCAGATACCACAATGTGTGGCCCAAGCTTCATCATCCTACAAAGTTGTCAATCATGATCAGCGTACTGCTGCTAGGTTTTGAATATCTGACAAACTGAGTCGGCTGTCTGCACCTTCTGCCACCCTGAAATACTTCGGCCAAGTGTTAGTGTGACCCCTGTCTATCTGCTTAGCCTATCTGCATTGCCATGCGTCCTGTCCAGTTTGTGAAGTACCTCAAATTCGAATTCACGTAATTTCAACACCTATCAACTGAACCATCTCAAAGGATCTTTCAAGGCTAATAACAACTTTAATGCAGTATTAATTATCAGTCACGACTCTGAATGTTCTTCCGTACAGGTAACACTGAAAGTGAGTAACACCGTATATTAAATTCATCATTTTATTTTCCGTGGTTGAGTAACTACCCTCGTCTTATTTATCTCTCTTGATGCGTATGCCACTGGGTGCTCTTTCCCATTTACTTACTGACTCTGATTGCCTCCTATTACCCGGGTCCTTGCATCACAGAACAATATAAATTCTTCTCCGTAATTTTGAAATGTTAATACAGGGTGGGTTGTTAGTGCCTCCTTTAGTTTCTAAAATGTGACTTGACAATCAACTGTCCACTGGAATTTTACATGCTTCTTCAATAAATATGTGAATGGTCTAACAACGTCAGCAACTATTTCTTCACATCCCAGGTAGTGTCCTGTCAATCCATTCATTCTTTCAGTGAAATTGTACCGTAGAGTTCTTTCTCCCCATTTACATTCAGCACCTGTTCTTTAGTTCTCGATCTATCGATGCAATCACCAGTGCTCTTATATAGCATTACATTTTAAAAGGTTATTTTCTCGCCTTGTCTGTACTGTTTATCGTCCACGTATCACTTGAATATAAGAATACAGGTCAGAAAAAATTCTTCTTAACACAATTATGTCGGCTGTTATCAGCTTTACAGAAGAGCTTTCCTTCTTGTTGTCAGTCTGAAGTTTACATCCTCTTTTCTTCGGCGGGTTGTCCCGTGGTTTCCTGCCTAAATAGAAAAACTCATCTACTACTTTTAATGTCTCATTTTGTAATCTAATTACCTTTAGCATTATTCAGTTTAATTCGCCTACACTCCATTACCCTTGTTACCTTTTGTTGACGCTCATGTTACAAACTCTTTTTCAAAACACTTTCCGTTACATTAAACTGACATTTCAAAGAATGCTAGCTTTCAAAGTAGTCTTCCGCAAACTCTGAATCGCAAGCATGTTGAAAGATGTTCTGCACAAGGTAATGAATCACAGCATTTGACTAGTCAAGTAACGGCATGTCTGCTAGGGTATAGTTTGGAGTAGGTGCTAGAGAATTACAGGTCGGTATAGGCCGTGTGGTTTGATTTGTGAGTCCTGATGAACGAGGAACGAGGTATTTCTCTATTCTGTTCTCTTTCGGGCAAAGTTACCTCCAGGATATCTACTAGGGAATCTGGTGCCTTGGCCGTTGCTTCCACGTGTTTGGTACGGACGCCTGGTGTGGTAACTTGCTTTGAAGCTACTTTCTCATGACCCGTGCCAGGCAGTAAGTTACAAAAAAATATTGTTAGATAATGTCTTCCATTTTGCAGCTTGGCGTAATATATTTCCCGCATTTTCAGATCTTTAATGGAAGAGAACGTAGATGAAAATGAGAATGGAGATATGATATTGCGTGAAGAATCTGACAAAGCACTCAAGGACTTAAGTCGAAACAAGGTCCCGTGAGTAGACAACATTATGTTACAGATACTGGTAACCTTGGGAGAGCCAGCCATAACAAAGCTCTTCCATCTGGTGAGAAAGATGCATGAGACACGTGAAATACCAGAGACTTCAAGAAGAATATAATAATCCAAATTCCAAAGAAAGCAGATGCTGACAGATGTGAAAATTACCGAACTATCAGTTTAATAAGTCACGGTTGCAAAATACTAACACAAATGCTTCACAGAAGAATGGAATGATTGATAGAAGCCAACCTCGAGGAAGATCAGATTGGACTCTGGAGAAATGTAGGAATACTCGAGGCAATACTGTCCCTACGCCTTCTCGTAGAAGAAAGGTTAGGGAAAGGCAAACTTACGTTTATAGTATCTGTAGACTGCGAGAAAGTTTTGACAATGTTGAATGAAATACTCTCTTCAAAATTCTAAAGGTGGCAGGGGTAAAATACAGGGAGCGAAAGGCTATTTACAATTTGTACAGAAACTAGATGGCAGTTATAATAGTCGAGGGGCAGAAAGAGGAAGCACTGGTTGAGAAGGGAGTGAGACAGGGTCGTAGCCTATCCCCGATGTTATTCAATCTGTATATTGACTGAGCAGTGAAGGAAACAAAAGAAAGATTTTGAGTAAGAAGTAAAGTCCAGGGAGAAGAAATGAAAACGCTGAGGTCTGCTGACGACATTGTAATTCTGTCAGAGACAGCAAAGGACCTGGCAAAAGCAGTTGAACAGAATGGACAATGTCTTTCAAAAAGGATATAAGATTAACGTCAACAAAAGCCAAACGAATGTAATGGAATGTAGTCCAATTAAATCAGGTGATGCTGAGGGAATTAGATTAGGAAAAGAGACACTTCAAGTAGTAGACGAGTTTTGCTATTTGGGAAACAAGATTACTGATGATGGTCGATGTAGGGAGGATATAAAATGTAGACTGGCAATGGCAAGAAAAGCGTTTCTGAAGAAGAGAAATTTGTTAACATAGAGTATGGCTCTAAGTGACAGGAAGTCCTTTCTGAAAGGGTTTGCATGGAGTATAGCCATGTATGGAAGTAAAACATTAACAATAAACAGTTTAGACAAGAAGAAAATAGAGGTTTTCGAAACGTGGTGCTACAGAATAATGCTCAAGATTAGATGGGTAGATCACGTAACTAATTAGGAGATACTAAACAGAATTGGGGAGAAGAGAAATTTGTGGCACAATCTGACTAGAAGAAGGATGTAGGTTCCAGTAGTTACTCGGAGATGAAGAGGCTTGCACAGGATGGAGAGACGTGGAGAGCTGCATCAAACCAGTCTTTGCACTGAAGACCGCAACAACAACAATGTGCCTCTAATTGTGTTCAAACTTAGCTTCATTGTTCAATAAGATAGTTAACTATCGATGTACATGGTGCAGTATCCAGATTTCATTAGTTGATCTGAAAACTAGTCGTGTTGATTACATCACACTCTCGTTTATTTAAATGCATTCGGGATTTTCTGGTGTACCTGGAATTTTTCATTGCTCATATGGTGGCCACGTAGGCCATGTGATCTACGTACGGACAATTGCAGTTTCTTGAATCAGTGATTATGAACTGAGTCGTAATAATCATCATTAAACTGAAGCTTCTACGATTTATTTTCAGTTCCTTGTCATTTTTGAATTCATGTTCAGAGATGCGACAAGTTGTGTATGTTTACTTAATTACAAGCACGAACCTTAATCAGAACTTTGCCTTCAGTAGAAACGTTAGTCAACGCGGTACAAAATTGCAATCATCGTAAGCCTTTTTCAGAACTACAGAACTCTTTTCCTATCCTTTAAATGCTTTACCATTTAGAAGGTAAATGGTGGTGTGGAGACTCCGCTACAGCTTGCTCTTTATTAGAGTACATTCAAATACTTGATGAATAAAGTCTGGATATTTTCGCGTCGTAGGCTACACTGCCTCTTCACTCCCACCCCTACCCCTTTGACAGATAAGTGTTTCTTACCGCGTCCCCCCTCCCCAGCGCTTCTTTCCTGATAGTAAGTGATATGTGTATTATGTTTGGCTCAAATCGATGCAGTAGTTCAGGCACATAAATACCTGTACTTAGATAGATACATCAATTTTTATGTTGTTGTACACTTCTGTGTTCACATTTTGTGCGAAGAGATGTTACGCTATCAGACAGAGCCTCGCATGCTCACAGCACATGATCTACCTGTAAGGAAGATCAACTATTCGTTCTCCGAGTCAGGTTATGAAAATACTAGAAGTAACTATGATTTTAAATTTCTTTCAAGTATTCGTTTACACTTTCTTTTCTTTCAGTTACCCAAAGTAAGCATTACCTTTTCTTGAATCCATCGATATTACACTCTAATACAAAAAACACGACGCATCACTAAAGAATTATCCGAATGTGACTGATATCGGTAGATGTGATGTGCATGTACAGGCAAACGAATGGTTACAATTTCAAAAATACTGGATATTTTTTTCAAGAGGGTGCCACGGATGACAACCAAAAGGGTCCTGCTACGAAACGAAACGGCAGCCTGGACAAGCGTTCCTGGTTGTCGGGCAGTACGGAGGGCGACAGTCAGACTGGAATCCTAAAGCTGTTCGGGGCGTCTCCAGACACGTCTTCGCTGGTCACCGGGGCTCAGTTCGAAGCGAGACTAAGCACTGAAGACACTTCTATTCCAGTCAGTGAGACTCCAGGCCGAAGGCGTGTCTGGAGACGTACCGGACAGCAGTGGGGCAACAGCCTGACCTTCACCCGCCACACGGCCCGACAAACAGGCTGTAACGCCTCGGGTGCTGTTTCTTTTCACAACAGGATGCACTTGGTTGTCATCCACGGCACCCTTATAGCACAGCGATACGTTGACGATATTCTAAGCCCAATTTTGTTGCCCTTCATAACAAGCCATTCTGGGCTTACATTTCAGCAACATAACGCCCGCCCGCGAGAGCTTTTAATGCTTGTCTTTGTGCTTGCCAGACCCTAAATTGGCCGGCAAACTCGCGGGATCTGGAGTATTATGGGTAGTACCCTCCAACTGACTCGAGATTCTGACGATCTAACTAGGCATCTGGACAGAATTTGACACGATAGCAGTGAAGAGGGCATCCAACAACTTTGCCAATCAACGCCAAACCGAATGACTACTTGTAAAACGGCCAGTGGTGGACCAACGCGTTATAGACTTGCTCCGTTTGCGAAGCTCTTTCTCTTGAAAAATCATCAAATTCTTCTGAAATTGTAATGATCTGTTTGCCTGTAAATGTACATCAACTCTGGCGATTTCCGTACCATCCGGATTCTTCTTTCGTGGTGGGTCTTATTTTTGTCTCATATAAAAATTGATTTATTTATGTAAGTACAAGTACGTATGCGCCACGTGTCCTCTTAAACTACTGTATCGATTTGAACGGAACATGGTACACATATCACTTACTATCTGGAAAGAAGGGCTGGAGGGGGGGGGGGGGGGGGGGGGAGGGAAGAACCACCTATCTGTCAAAGGAGTGGGGGTGGGAGTGGAAAAGTAGTGTAGCCTACGACGTGAAAATATCCAGACTTTATTCATCAAGTACTTGAGAATGAGAACACTTAGTTACTTACAACAAACCTGAGATATAATTTCAAAGTTTTATGAGACTTTTCTCGCTGGTATCCCTCACAAAATGATGAAAGGAAAATAGTTTACCTCTTACTACATTTTCGCTGTTTATGCAGTAAGGCTGCCGCATCAGGCATGACGTTTAAATTTTCTACTTCTTTGCTAACTCTTTTAGCAACGCATTTTGCAGACAGTATCCACATATACTACTGGATGTGATTGCAAAATTATGTCTCTGTACGACTCATAGTTCAGAAGGAATGGAGTCATAAGCTTCCTGAAAACGAAATTTCAGGGCGACGTACACTGAGATACAGGTGAAATACGTGTGTCTGTAGAAATATGTTGTTTATTTGCGACATGTGCGTACGTATCTAACGTCGAGAGTAAAAAGCTCCTAAACCTCTGGATCGATTTCTGCCAAACTTGGTAAGCATGTTACTTACTGTCAAGAAAGAAATACTGTGAGGGTAAGAACCACCCGCCTCCGGTAGAGCGGCGAGGGACAGAGGCGTATAGGGGAGGAGGAGATGGAAAGGCCGAGAGGGGGAAGGAGGAAATGGACAGACCGTGAGGAGGACAGAAGAGGTGGACACAGATAGGAGACGAACACAGAGAGGGGGAGGGGGTGGGCAGAGAGAGGGGAGAGCAGAGGATTGACTGAGAGAGGGGTGGGAAGGAGATCGACAGATGAGGGGAAGAGATGGACGATGGACAAACAGATGGGGGAGGTGGAGATGCACAGCGAGAGGAGGGAGTAGGAGGACAGAGAGAGAAGCGGACGAGGTGGATAGAGAGTATCGGAAGGAGAAGATGGAAAGAGAGAGGGGGAAGGACGAGATGGAAAAAGACATCCAGGCGACGTCGGCTACTCAGCTAGTATTTTTATAAAATGTGATCAGATTGCGTTATAAATTATTTCCGAGGTCAAAACTTTAGACAGCAGCATATATTCGGAGTATTTTTCTGAAGACATATTTTATGTACCCAGAACATTAAACAAAAAGAGTAGGCTTACACCCTGCTGGTTGTTTGTTGTGACTGCTTGCTCGCCCTACTGATGGAACAACATGGGGATAAGCTGCAACCCTGTCTGTAATGGTGCCTCGTATACTAGAGGTAGGGAGTACCTGCGCGGCCATGACCCGCTGGCGCTCGGCAATGAGCGAGCACTTGGCGCAGACGCAGGCGCGGAAGCGGCACTGGCGCTTGTGCCCCTTGAGCCAGCTGATGAGCCCGTGGTTGCGGCAGCGCGCGCACTTGGGCCTGCGCGCGCCGCGCTCCGTGCGGGGGAAGCCTGCGCCGCCGCTCATCATCCTGCAACACAACACGCGTCACACCCACTCAGTTTGGCTGGACTGCGACACGCTCCAAGTATGAATGTGTTGTAACCGCTGTGTTGACAGAGCCCAACACATTATACAAATCTCAAAAAAGCCTCACTAGCGACTTAGACGGCATCTAGTGCCCGTATCGATTATCCTGAATGGAAATCACCCTGTAGAATGGTGGACCTGCAAGAGGCAAATTAAATGACCTCGAAAAATCTTAATTTTGAAGTACAAGCTTCGGATGTAGGGTAAACCAAAACCCGCACAGTCTGCCGCAATCGTGCGAATCCTTGCATGCTAAGAGTACAAAAATGTCTGTAACAAAATTTCATGCCGTGCATATTTTCTGTAGAAAATGAACGTCAGAGAAAGTTAGTCTGGCAACACTGCAATCACATTTACAATAAGTATCTTCTTTCAGTACTTTTTAGCTGTGTTACGCGGTTAGTGCAGTGGGTAAGGTTTCGCGTTAGAATACTCGATTTCGAGAGTTCTGTTCCGATTTCTGTAAAGTGCACTGTTTCTTAAGCACATCCTGCAACTCAAGTTCTTTTTAGTGTTAAATATAAAAACCACTGATCAGACATGCTAGAAATATTCGTGAAGAGTAATAATCAGTTAAAATTAGTTACTTGTCGTAGGGCAGAAATAACTAGACAGCATAGCGCTGCGGGCATGTTACACATGCTTACAACGTCCAGTTAGAAAGGCCAATGTTTGGTAAATCATGGTGTCTCAGGGGGAATGTTCAATATTCATTGGTTTGACAGGAACGATTATTCGAGGCAACAAAAGTCCTAGTCAACATGGGCTCTAAAATGCATACCTTAAGAGCAGTGAACACTTGTTCATCTTCACTACTGAAGAAGTGCTCGTAGCTCTTCAGATATGCATTTTGGAGCCCACGTTTTGCAGCTTTTTTGCATTGAGTGTTAGTTCCTGTTATACACCTGAACACTGACTATTCCGTATGTGTGGAGTGGGATTCTATACTCTGATTAAAATTGCTTTGAGACTGATGCTTCAGCGAGTCGAGTGGTAGGGGCCAGCTGCCGTCGAATCGTAGTTCATCATCGAGCGCGGCTTACTCCCTGTGTTGTCTGTTTAGTAGGTACGTGCAGCACCTTGTAAAATGTGCATGTTGGCTACACTGTCCCCGCCATTAAAGTGTCTCAATCACAAAATAATTTCAATCGAAGTATAGTGACGTAAAATCCTAAAGCAATGTACTGCACAGCACATAAAAGTGATAAGCGTGATACCGACAGTTGGAAATAATGACAGGAAGGTATATCGGAAACTAGGTTCAAATGCATTCGATGGAGTACTGCGAAACATTATTCTTAGACGAAGTGATTTTCTTGAACGCAGGGGAACTATGTAGGTTAAAAGAAGCAGGAATAGAGCAAAACCAAGAAACAGAGATGCGTATTCGGTTTATTTTTCACTTTGGAGGAAGGGCACAACAGAAAAAAGATAGCCGGCCGGGGTGGCCGAGCGGTTCTAGGCGCTATAGTCTGGAACCGCGCGACCGCTACGGTCGCAGGTTCGAATCCTGCCTCGGGCATGGACGTGTGTGATATCCTTAGGTTAGTTAGATTTAAGTAGTTCCAAGTTATGGTGGACTGATAACCTCATAAGTTAAGTCCCATAGTGCTCAGAGCCATTTGAACCATTTGAAGAAAAAGGGGAAACAATGTTGGCAACAGACGAGAAAGCATGGAGGTGTATATATTTAGAAGCAAATAGAATAAACATTTAAAGGCAAAATACGTCTTTGAAATTGGACTAGCGAAAAACGATTGTATTTTCATTTCTGTGTTGGTATTAAATAACAGCAACTGTTTCGCAGAAGACTTGCTTTAATTGCATTATAAAGATTAAAAAGACAGCTATCTTATCATGCAGTCTACAAAATAAAAATACACTGAAACCCATAATCGAATTCGAGTATTCTAACGTGGACTCTACCCCGTGCACTAACTTGGTAATACAGGTGAACAGTATTACTGAATGAAGATACTTGTTCTACATTTGATTACAGCGCTGCCAAATTGCCTTTTCCTATAGCACGGGACGAAACTTTGTTACAGCCGGAGGAATCATTGTGTGCTGTGCGAGTATAATATGTTGTCGATGTGACTTGCAAAAATAAGAAACATAATTCATTGAAGGTGCTCGCCTGGCTTGGTCTGGAAGATTCGTAGATTTTATAAAAGCAGACAGACGTTCCAGAAGAAGTAAGAGTATTTGTTCGATTATCGTTCTATTGGCAACACCTATGTGCATTCAAAATGATAAAGCAGTGGAAATTTCCTGGCCGCACTGCAAAAGGACCGGAAAATGTCGCTTTAGTAAAGGATTCGATTCAGCAGTTTCCACGGTGTTAGGCACGAAAACACTCGACGAATCTATTCTTATCGGACCAAAGTGTTTGCAGAATTCTTCACGGAAATCATAAGGTTGTGATGACTCAAGAATAGAGTGACAGAAACTTTGAAACCCATATGAGATTGCGCTAAGATATTATTGGAAACGAACGGTGTACAGATGTCATTCTCTCTCCCGGTGAACCCAATTTTTATCTTTCGGTTATAGTAAACAAGCAAAATTTCAGACAATAGTCTGAAAATAATCCCCCGAACACTTCACCAACATCCACAACATAGCCTGAAAGCAACAGGTTGGTGTGTAGTTTTCCAGTTTGGTGTGTTGGGTCCCAGGGTTTTTGAAGAAGACGGTGTGACGATTACAGTAAATTCAGTGATCGTTATTGTGCGATGTTGCAAAACTCTCTCCGGCCAAAAGTGACAATATTATTAATGACCACGGGCAGAAAACGCTTGGTTTAAATAAAATGATCCAACATCCGACACGTCGCGTCAAGCTCTTAAAATCCTGAGAGACATGTTTCTTGGGCACGTTGTTTCCTTACGAGTTAATATCAGGTGGCTCAAAATGGTTCAAATTACTCTGAGCACTATGGGACTTAACTTCTGAGGTCACCAGTCCCCTAGAACTTAGAACTACTTAAACCGAACTAACCTAAGAACATCACACACATCCAAGCCCGAGGCGACCGTATCAGGTGGCCGCCACGCTCAACCGACTTGATACCCTGTGACTACTTCCCGTGGGGATACCTAAAATCCAAGATGTTTCAGCATCACCACAAAACCATGCAAGTTCTTAAGATAGCGATAACAAACGAGGTTGCTGCAATTCCACCCGATATGACAGGCAGGTCCATGGAAACCTTCTGAGAGAGGCTCAATCAGTGAATCAGGAACGAAGGCCGCAATTTGAGCTATGTATTGATCAGAACCTGTTGATATAAACTGTTACTGTAAATGGCACTTTGTTTACTTTATTTATATAAATAATATTTATTGGCACATCATAAGGTTTTGTTTATATTCATTTCCAAAATAAAGCAGTTCTTTTTGCCGTGCACTGTATGAGTGAGTATTAATGTTATGTGCGGGTTATGTCTTTAGAGCTGAGGCAAAAGTTAAATCCAAGGAAACCCTAATGTTGGATCCGAAAACGGGTTATGATCAGAAATTAAATGGGGGCAACAGCCGAAGACGAAAATGCTGTCTCTTCAGAGATTTTTAAATTTTATTGTATTCGTTGATGTCAGTATTTCGAATGCTTCTAGTTTTTACTTTCTCAGCTGTCAAATCACACGCAGGGGCTATTTCTCGCACATAGTACTCAATTTTACAGTGCTCTGTTTCTCAAATCACTATCTTTATATGACTCGCTTTCATAGTACCAAATTAATTTCATTTATTTACTCACTCGAAAATCTTTCCAGATTGTGGGAAACGTAATTCGTTCATAAATACTGTGTATGAATGAGCACGTGCACGCACACGCATACACACACACACACACACACACACACACACACACACACACACACACAACCGCGCGCGGGCATGTTGAGCATGAACTTGCGATGGCCGTGGTCATTTCAATAGTTCCCTGTACTGCGGCTTTTCGTACTCTATGTGTAATTTATTTCATCATTAGGGTGCATGTAATATAGCTAAGACAACATAAAATTTGGCTGAAATACATCATGAAGGTGGCAGGTTTCTACATAAACCAGCAAATACTGGTGCAGTGCAGAGAGGCCTTAACTGACGAGTTTTAGATGAATGATTTCTCAAATATGTAAGACAACTGATAGCGACAAGATCACTGAAATATGTGAAACTACGCTCAAAGACGATGCCGTTCAGTTTGTGTTTCCTAACCTGTTTCGGAAGCAGACAACTTATTCATCAAGCGACTGATGGTTGGATTAGAAGAGATTCTCTCTGGACTGGAGCTGCTATCCCAAGTGGAAAAAAAACAGCCAGTCTTTCTTGCGAGATGAAGGCAAAGCTACCATCTGCAGCATTGTTGACAGGACTGATTGCGGACTTTTGCTACAGAGCTGTGTGGAGCGTCTGAAGCAGAATCTCGAACGTTTCTGCGACCGTGTAAGCTGCACATTTCTCGACTAGCACCGTAGGGAAGTTGGACATTGGGTCCCGCTTAATCTATCAGGGGTCCACTACACACAAAAAACGGCTACACGTATAGCGGGGCTGTGTGAAGTGGGGTCGCGCGGTTCCGGACTCAAGCGCCTAGAACCGCTCGGGCACCGTGGCCGGCAACATCAGGATCCACCAAAAATAAACGCAAAATATATCTCTTTAAAAAATCAGATAAAAATTCGCTTGTCGCCTTCCTAAGGGTCAATCTTCACTCCTTCCAGACTGAATACGTAAGAGCAGACCAGATGTGGTTTCAATCCAAAGAAATAGTATCGACAGCAGTCGACAAACACATAGCAGATTAATTAATAAGAGATAGTACTGATCCCCTATGGTACACAAAACAAGTTAGAACACTGTTGCAGAAGCAACGAAAAAAGCATGCCAAATTTACATGTTCGACGTCAATATGCGATAGTCACTCACAGACGGGATGTTTCAGTCTCGCAGTGGAGGGTATATAAAGCGCGTTGGGGGGACGCGGTGAACAGTGTAACTGTTGTAATTCGGAAACGAGGCAATTCGTCTGATGACCAAACGGGCACGATCATCGGCTTTCGGGCCAAGGGTGGAAGCATTTCCGAAGTGGCTAAGTTTGTAAACTGTTCGCGTGTCGCCGTGGTTAAAATATAAAATGGCGACATCCAAAACTGGCGCTGAGGCAACTGTGGTGCACCACGGGCTACATATGACAGGGGTGGACGATGGCTGCGGAGATGTGTACGGTCGAATAGATGTGCAACTGACCGCCTAGATGAACCAAGTGGCTACCAACAGTGTCTCATTAACGACTATTCAGCGAACGTTGTTACCCATGGGCATATGCAGCAGGCGCCTAGTTCGCGCACCCATGCTGATTGCTGTTCATCTGCGCCATTAACGCAGATGGTCTTCCGCTGAGGGCGTGAACGGCGTGCAACGTCTGAAAGCAAACGCTGCAACTATTGTCGGAAGGGTCCAGGCCACATGAGGGTGTGTTATGATCTCGGGGAATGTTTTTGTGGCATTCCCCTGGTGACCTCGTCATTCTGGTAGGCACACTGGATGAACACAAGTGTACGTTCTATCGTCGGGGACCTTGTACAATCTTACATGCACTTTTTTTTCTTCGGCACGATGGTATCTACCTGCAGGACAATGCAACGTGTCACACAGCTCACTGTGTACGTGCGTGGTTTTAAGAGCAACAGGATGAGTTTCTCGTACTACACTGGCCACCAAACTACCTAGATTAAAACCCAACTGCGAATCTGGGGGACCACATCGATTGGAATGTTCGCGCCATGGATCCTCAGCCGAGAAACCTAGAGCAGCTGGGCACGCAACTGGAGTCGGCATGGCTGTGAATCACTGTTTTTACCTTCTAGGACCTCACTGACTCACTTTCCGCACGTCTCGCAGCGGGTGGTGCTGTAAAAGGTAGTTGTTCAAGATTTTCGGCGGAGGGCACATTAATGTGACTGGACAGTGTATTTGCTATTGTTTTGTCAATATTTGATTTTGCTCCCGCCTAGTTGCTGTATTGTGGAGGTTTATCCTTCCTGTTAACAACGTATAGGTTATGACATTTATTCGAAAACTGGGAATACAGTACCGCCGCAGGTGTACAATTTACTGGAAACGAATAAAAATTTGTGACAGACTGGGACTCGAAATCGGATTTTCCACTTTCCGCGAGCACTCACCTTAAGCGCTTCGGCTATCTGAGCGCGCTTCTCGGACAGATCCAACTTCCATGTGTGCCAGTGTCTGCTACTAATAGTGCTCTCACAGTTATGTGATTCCCGCACAGGGAGATGCATATTTTAGTTTTCTCGTCAGATCGTCTTGGCTTTGGCATGAAATATAGTAGTGAAGTGTATGTATTTGACAGTGTCTGTAAGGCTCGATGCAATCTTCCTTCGTACATGCATCCCCCCCTGATCTCTCCTGAGTTATTTGCGAGACCAGTCAGTCGTCCGTTTATTGGGTATGCCTCCTGCAAGCACACCACGTTCGCGTACTGCTCGTCCACAAGCTTCTCCAACTCCGCATTCACGACAAGGACTTTGCATAGCGTTTAGCTGGAACAGCTTCACGGGTGCTTCGTGAAAACAAAGCATTTCATGCCGGCCTTGTTCGGATCGAAGACGAGTACGTGGCCATGTGCCCTCAGTTGGTCCAAGTTGATCTCTTCCGATCTCCGCGCTCACGCCCTCCCTTAGAGACGAAGCAGTATACGGGGCTCAGCCGGGAGATTTTCAATCTTTAAGTTCATTCGGTCCGATTGTTCCCTTGAGGAAGGCACACTGTGTTCCCTTTCTGGTGCATTTTGTTTGTGCAAAATGGTTCAAATGGCTCTGGGCATTATGGGACTTAACTTCTGAGGTCATCAGTCCCCTAGAACTTAGTACTACTTAAACCTAACTAACCTAAGGACCACACATCCATGCCCGAAGCTGCATTCGAACCTGCGACCGTAGCGGTCGCGCAGTTCCAGACTGAAGAGCCTAGAACCATTCGGCCAAACTGGCCGGCTTTGTTTGTTAAGAACCGTTTGGCGGTTTGAAAGATATCTCGCTGTCCCATTCCATTAATACGCAAGGCTTGCTTTAGGGACACATAGTAATAGAAGCAGTTGTGTTGGAATTTGTGAGTTTTTCCTTGTTCTGTTTTCATGTTTTGTGGTTTTCGATCTATATCTTCTATGATATGTTTTGTTTTGTGTGTTGTATCGTTTGTGGCCTGCTGTCTCTGACTTGGTGGATGTGTTCGTGTACTACCATCGTTGTCAAGTGGTCGCTTAACATACGTTTTGTTGTTCGCTGCTTCTCTCGTTGGCGATACAGTTATGGAAATTGATGTCTTGCGCATGTTATCTACTGTGAGCATCTGTGTAGCCCCTTGATACGAAACGTGCTGCCTTGAAGTATCGACCACATTTCGTAGCAGAATATTCACTTTCTTTAGCGTGTCTGTCGTTGTTTTTAGAGTCTGCCTGCTCTCTCCGGTCACCCGTATTGTGCTTTGTCGTGTGTTGAAGGTTTGCGTGTACAACTGTGTGTTTGGTCTTAGTGTTGGTCTGAACTGTTCTAGCGATGTGTGTCTCCAACAGATGGGACTTTTTTACGTCAATCTGTTGGTGCTCTGCTGGATGCAATGTTGTAGCGTAGGATGTATTTGTTCGTGAACTTTGTGTTCGTCGTTTCTCTAAGCTTTACCTGCACACCTCCCTTTTACTTATACATTCCCTACTGATGACCTCAATACGTAAATCCAACCTTGTTCGAGCAAATGTACAATAGAAAAAACCGTTACACTGTCTTCATGAGCTCGAATACTTCTGGTTGTGTACAGCTCGCAACAGTGGCAACGCACCTCACACTGGCAACGTTTAGGGAGAAACAAACTAGAATTTCCTGGCAAACCAAATTCTACACTTACCCCGTCAATTGGAAGGTCGAGCAAATTTTTACCTGCTTGTATCTTTCGGATCATTATCCTTGTCCAACCGGATTCTAATAAATATTTTCTGAAAGCATTTGAACGTCTTATTCAGACCCATTACTCTGAACATCTTTATCCCAGCATAATTCTTATGAGCTCATCGTTTAACATTTATTCTCTCTTACTCAATTTCATGATAATGTTTTTTTTTTGTGCAGCATTGCTTTCCCGTTCTGTCTGTACTTCTGTGAACAGTTTTATGTGTACACACAAAACTTCTGTTCGCCAAATTAATGTGGACCTAATTGTTTTCGAAAGTGAGAGTGATAGTGAATTTTAGTGTTCCCAAATTAAAGGCAAAAGGATTGCTGTTGAGCTTGGCGCTTCCACTTCCAGAGAACTGAATAATTATTCGGGTAGTTATTCTCTCCTCCATCTGAAATACGAACTTCGTAAAAAAATAAAATTTTGCTAGAAGGATAACTCATCTAAAATCACTTACTTCTTAAAATAATAATTTTCTCTCACTCTTATGAAACGGATTGCTTACAGTAAGTAGGATGAATTTTGTTTAAAATTTTATATTTAGTGTGTATTACATTGTGGCTTTGACTCAACATTCAACTTCCGACAGTCGTTTTATAGATTTGATTCCCGCGCCAGGGTTCCCGGGTTCGATTCCCGGCGGGGTCAGGGATTTACTCTGCCTCGTGATGACTGGGTGTTGTGTGCTGTCCTTAGGTTAGTTAGGTTTAAGTAGTTCTAAGTTCTAGGGGACTGATGACCATAGATGTTAAGTCCCATAGTACTCAGAGTCATTTTTTATAGATTTTACTTTTCTTTACATTCATAAATCAACGCTTGCAACGAACTATGTACAATCGCGCGTATTTTTACAAATAGCCTTTGCTGTGAATAGCCACATTAGTGTCCTTTTGCCTGTCACACAAAGGAAGATTTGGCATCCCTGTCTTAAGTTCGAACGTATCTCGAGCTGTTTTAAATTGCTGTTAGACTCTACTTTTCCCCTGCCGGGAGATGGAGCTACACTAGCCAAGGTCTGCATCTCAACAGGTTTGGGAAGGAGGGGGGTTTATGGAGTTGATTAGTGACAGTACAGCAGATAGCCGTACGGGCACACATCGTCAAATAACCGTTGTCGTGGGTAGAAGTACTAGGACTTTTTTAGGATAAACCATGACAACAGGTGTCAACAGGCTTCCCTCTCATAAAAGTATCTCAGTGAGCTTAAAGACTTGAGGCGTGGCGCCTTTCTATCGCTCCTGTCTGGAGTCTGTGTATTGGGAGAATGACTCATGCGCGCACAGTGACGGATGGTCTGAAGCGGGTTCAGTCGAGTAAGTAGCTCTAATTTTCATCCACCAGAGTACAGTAGCGGACAGAGACATTTAAGAAATAGTTTTAGAGTCTGTTTTTGTGAATTATACTGTTTATTTCGTGAAGGTTTTTTTTGTTTATTTATGTTCGTACAATTTTGTGTAAGTTTTTAGTAGAGTGAATGATGCGTGAATGTGGTCTACAGTAAATATGTAGATCATTGTTATACTGACAAACGCCGTACGAACTAGCATGAGAAATTTTTAGGACAATGTGAATCCAGATGGCAGGTAATTTTGTATCATAATATGTTAAGTAAGTTAACGGTAAAGGGAATGCTACTTAAAGTGCAAATGAAAATAGTTAAAACACAAAGTATAAATAAAATATCAGTACATTAAATATTTATTTCGGTAAAAAGTAAAATTCCAAAGTGTGTTATTTGTTGATTGGTTAGTCATGAAAAGCGCGGACTAACGTGGGGAATA
Organism: Schistocerca gregaria; assembly: GCF_023897955.1. Lineage (NCBI taxonomy): Eukaryota > Metazoa > Arthropoda > Insecta > Orthoptera > Acrididae > Schistocerca > Schistocerca gregaria. The sequence continues at coordinate 414,182,825 of NC_064931.1, read as the reverse complement.
ATATTTTTCTATTGACTTTAAAGAAAACTGACCAATCAGAACGGAGTAATCTACGCGCGTCTTTTCTCTTGGAGACAGAGAATGCTTCCAGCAGTAAAAAGTAGTCGGAGCCTAGTCTTGCAATGTTACGGTCGTGTGTAGTAAGAGCTTCGAAGGAAGTTATAGTTTGCCGGTTTTAATTCTGCTACATGCCTCAAAAGTGCTTTAAAGTGAAGGCATATATACTACGGTGCGTTTCTTTTTTTTTTTTTGGAATTATGGATTTTTAAGTAATTTTGTGTATGAGAAAAGACAGTAATTCCGAGTGGCGTATTAAGTAGATCGGTGATCAAAAGCTTGAGTGCATTAGACGCCGATAAACTTAATAGTGTGGCGAGCATTTTCATTTAAGAACAATCCGCGTTTAGTAGCTGTTCAGATTTCGAGAAATACGTTACCATAAGCTTGCTAATGTGAATGAAAGGATTTGTGCATGACTGCGTGAGGATTAGCACAGTTTTGTCAGGGAACTTGTAATTCTAAACTTCAGAACATACCGAAGTTTTGCCAGTATTTTCACCTTTCATTCAAAATTAAGACTTTTTCCCGATTACGGTAGGTTTCTGCTCGGCTTTCCTATCGGCGATCTGCTGCGACGAGCTCATAGGTAGGTGCTGGTAAAATCCCAGAAAGGAACCGGGCCGCCGCAACTTCTGTTCCGTGTGAGCGGGAAGTGCACTGTACTATACAGGAGTGCACAAGCACCACGGAAGTTTGCTCAGAATTATCTATTATTCATCAAGATGGGCAATCCATTAAAAATGAAGTACATCAGCTTGAAGTTGAGTTACAGTCTCTGAGCAGCATGGTAGTATGCATTACAGGTGAGAGATGATGAATTGCAGCATTTAGCGCTGTTATTATACGGCTGTGCAAGTCGCTACTGTAGGGCTGCCTTGAAGAGTGGAGAATCATGTTCTACTCGTATATCACTGGTGGTACACATTTTAAAAAAAAGGTAAGATATGATTTCTCAGTTCTTTGCAAAAGCATTCCACTAATCCCCTGCTCCTTGAGCACCATCACAGATATAAAAAAATACAGGAGGGCACAGCTTGCTGCAAAAAAAAAAAAATCACTAACAAAATAATATACAATGACGAAACTAAAAGTAAAGTGGTGTGGGGTGTTCTAAAACAAGAAACTGGAAAACGAAGGCACAACTATAATAACATAAAAATCAAAGATTTGGATAGAATTATAGGAAGTCCTCAGAAATTAGCAAATTTTGTTCATGATTATTTCTCTGGTATTGCGGAGAAGCTGAAGAAAGATCTTCCTAAAACACATATAGCACCTACAGTGGCTTACACAGCAAGCACAATGATGTTGTATCAAACAACAGAGCTTGCAGTTAGGAAGGCGGTACAAAAACTAAAAAATAAGAAGTCAACAGGCATTACAAAGTTCCTGTCTCTGTTTTGAAGGCCTGCATAGACGCATACAAGCCCCATTAACAAAAATAATAAAGCAATCCCTTGGTTAAGTGTTTTCCGATTTTCCGAGAGTACCTAAAGCACACACGAGTGGTACCTTTACAAAAGAAAGGTAATGCAGAAGCATTAAAACTACAGGCGAGTTTCACTGTTGTCTTTATTCTCAAAATAATTAAAACTATCACGAAGGAGAGACTGATGAGTTACGCGATTAAATACAACCTCTTTAAAGAGGCATAGTTTGATTTCAGAAGTGGAAGAAGTACAATATCAGCCACTACAGAGTTCACAAAAGTGATTGACGCTCTTCATAGGGCTGGTTGTGTTACAGGCATCTTCTTAGCCATGACCAACTCTTTTGCCACTGTTGTCATAAAATACTGTTGAGCAAGTCAGAAGCTCGATGTACAAGAGGAATAACGAATAAGTGGTTTCAGGCTTACTTGGAAAACAGGGTGCAAAAGATATACATAGTTCACATGTCTGCTGATGGTAAGTTTTTAGTAAAATAACTGTCGGGCAATAAACATAAACATATCTGGTGCTCGTCAAACACCTGGGATTGCATGGGTTGCAAAGCCCTCTGAAGCCATTAGCCACTTTACCTTCACCGATAGAGAAGAAAACTAAAGATGTTAAGTTCAGCTCAGAATGACAGAAGAGGAAGACTGACAATACGAAAAGAAACTGAAGTAGTGCTGTCAATAACTCGAGCACCTGGTGTTCATCAAACACTTAGCATTGTATAGGTTGCAAAGCTCCTGGTACAGAAAACAAATGACACCCTCAGTGATGTTTGCAGTTGGGCAGTATGTAACAAATTCATGTTGAACATAAAGAAAACCAACATCATAAAGAGAACTCTCTCACTTTAAGCATAGATGATAAATCTATAGATTGTGTAGCAAAAAGAAAGAAGGTAGATTGAGTTTAACATCCCTTCGACATCGAGATCATTACAGACGGTGCACAAGCTCGGATTGTGTCAAGAATGAGGAAAGAAATCGGCCGTGCCCTTTCAAAGGAACAATCCCAGCATTTTCCGGAGCGATTTAGGGAAATCACGGAAAAAACCGAAATCTGAATGGCCAGATGCGGTTTATGAACCGTCGTCCTCCCGAATGCGAGTCCAGTGTACTAACAACTGTGCCATCTCGCTCGATATAGACATAGACTGTGTAGCAGACACAAAGATTTTTGCGATTTACATTTGTTGTCAGCTAACATGGAATGAACATACAAAGACAATGGCAAAAAGAATGTTACCTGCATATTGTGCTCTTAGGGTGTTAATATTAGTTTGTAGCAACCAATGCTCTGTGGTGACATAGATACTATGTCTACATACACTCATTTCTTAGCTATGGGATTGTTTTTTAGGATCGAAAACACTGAAGATGGACACGATTTTACTCTGAAAAAAGTATCATAAGAATAATAACTGGAAGTAGCAGTCGGGCCCATTACCAAGAACTATTTTTAAAAACAGGACATCATTACTGTGCCAAGTGAGTACATCTACCAATCTGTGATACGTATCAGTGAAAATGTTACTAAATGCTGCACTAACAGTTCTATACACAATAATGGAACAAGAACCAGTTTTGCGTCACATTTAGCCAGAAAAAAATGAAAAATTCAAAGCGGCATTTCATGTCAGGGGATAAAAATGTATGATAATTTGCAAAAGGAAATGAAAAAGTTTACTAAAAGACATCCATCCTCACAAACCATATTAAGTATGCTGTGTGTTGTATATTTTGCCTCCTTATTTGCATTGTGTTACCTTGACAATCCAATATCATTGCGAGATGATTATTGGATGAGTAAAGATAAATAAATAAATAATTAAAATGATATGTTGCTGCTATAACCAAATATGGTCAATAATGAGGCGAAAGTGTTGCAACAATTTGTGATGTGAATGCCCGGCGTGAGACTTAGCCATTTTCCAAACGAACAGTTTTGTTTTGTCGATCGCACACTGGAATGGTTCATGTCCAGCTACGTTGCAGTAAATTAGTCCCTGCATTACAATGTCGTCTGTTTAGTCTATCCCAGTAACGTACCTCTCCTGTGTGTCATTCAACAGTGTAGGAGGCAGAGAGTTCATCTGCATGTCAAACTTCGGTCATGAAGGCCTACTGTCGTCACCTTACAACCGCGTGATGCCAGGCTCGTATTCTGGTGGAGGGCGATTTGTACTTCATATATATGTGCTCACTGTCATGGTCATTTGTCGTGTTAGTGATTGTACGTGGTCATATTCGGTGCGTGCAATCTCTTTCTCATACTGCTGTGTGCCACACCCTCCGGTCCTCCTACCTTGTAGCAATTCTTCCTTAGCCGCTTACAAGATATTTACCCTACACTTTCAGATTTCCCACAATCAGACGTTTTGTGACTTGGTTTGCCACACTTGGTGGAAGTTACTTCCCGTTCTCTACACTTTTTTTCTGTATGGTCTACGTCACAGTAGTTAAAGACTGTTGGATGTACACGACATCTTTGATTCCCAGTGCTTCAAAGTCAATGAATTGCAGGGGTCCAGTCCAAGACCGCAACTATCGCCAGGATTGTGCCGAGCAGAGTGCGATGAGGAGGATCTGTTCACACTCGACAGCGTCAAAAAAACATTATTCACAACGAAACATTTATTAATCAGAAATACAGGATTGTCTCCCACAGGCGCTGGCTCCAGTATACGGACCCAGTCAGCAGCAGCAGTGCGCGTCGTTCGGCAGTTCTTCTGAGTCGCGGAGGGCTCAAGTAGCAGGACAGTCGATGGCCCGCAAGTGTCGCATCTGGAGTGGCCCTCGATGGCCTCTACGGGCTGATTTCCGAAGCGCTCTCTTTGCGAACGTGCGCTCAGGAGACTCACTCACCAGCCCAGTCTGTAGTACTCTTTGCCATATTGAGTTTGACCTGCAACCTCCAGTTAGGACTCAGAGGATATTGTTTGCAACCCGTTTGTCCCCTGGTCCTGTTTTGAATAGTAACTTGACCTCTCTCGTGAACTCCTCTTTATCTAGGTCGTCATTTAGGTTGATTTCGAACAATTCGTCGCAGAACTCAGAAAGCGTTGTCACCACTTGATGGACCGCCAATAGTGACCACCTCTTTTGCGGCTCTGCGTACATAATCTCCTTTATCCCTGTGTTTTTCTGTCATCTTTTTGCTGTCTACCTGTGACTTAGTATTTACTATCACCGTGTTGGCTGTATCTTAATTTTGTCTCGATGGGGACTGATAGTCTACGTCAAGATTTCCCTAACGGCACATACACTCCTGGAAATGGAAAAAAGAACACATTGACACCGGTGTGTCAGACCCACCATACTTGCTCCGGACACTGCGAGAGGGCTGTACAAGCAATGATCACACGCACGGCACAGCGGACACACCAGGAACCGCGGTGTTGGCCGTCGAATGGCGCTAGCTGCGCAGCATTTGTGCACCGCCGCCGTCAGTGTCAGCCAGTTTGCCGTAGCATACGGAGCTCCATCGCAGTCTTTAACACTGGTAGCATGCCGCGACAGCGTGGACGTGAACCGTATGTGCAGTTGACGGACTTTGAGCGAGGGCGTATAGTGGGCATGCGGGAGGCCGGGTGGACGTACCGCCGAATTGCTCAACACGTGGGGCGTGAGGTCTCCACAGTACATCGATGTTGTCGCCAGTGGTCGGCGGAAGGTGCACGTGCTCGTCGACCTGGGACCGGACCGCAGCGACGCACGAATGCACGCCAAGACCGTAGGATCCTACGCAGTGCCGTAGGGGACCGCACCGCCACTTCCCAGCAAATTAGGGACACTGTTGCTCCTGGGGTATCGGCGAGGACCATTCGCAACCGTCTCCATGAAGCTGGGCTACGGTCCCGCACACCGTTAGGCCGTCTTCCGCTCACGCCCCAACATCGTGCAGCCCGCCTCCAGTGGTGTCGCGACAGGCGTGAATGGAGGGACGAATGGAGACGTGTCGTCTTCAGCGACGAGAGTCGCTTCTGCCTTGGTGCCAATGATGGTCGTATGCGTGTTTGGCGCCGTGCAGGTGAGCGCCACAATTAGGACTGCATACGACCGAGGCACACAGGGCCAACACCCGGCATCATGGTGTGGGGAGCGATCTCCTACACTGGCCGTACACCTCTGGTGATCGTCGAGGGGACACTGGATAGTGCACGGTACATCAAAACCGTCATCGAACCCATCGTTCTACCATTCCTAGACCGGCAAGCGAACTTGCTGTTCCAACAGGACAATGCACGTCCGCTTGTATCCCGTGCCACCCAATGTGCTCTAGAAGGTGTAAGTCAACTACCCTGGCCAGCAAGATCTCCGGATCTGTCCCCCATTGAGCATGTTTGGGACTGGATGAAGCGTCGTCTCACGCGGTCTGCACGTCCAGCACGAACGCTGGTCCAACTGAGGCGCCAGGTGGAAATAGCATGGCAAGCCGTTCCACAGGACTACATCTAGCATCTCTACGATCGTCTCCATGGGAGAATAGCAGCCAGCATTGCTGCGAAAGGTGAATATACACTGTACTAGTGCCGACATTGTGCATGCTCTGTTGCCTGTGTCTATGTGCCTGTGGTTCTGTCAGTGTGATCATGTGATGTATCTGACCCCAGGAATGTGTCAATAAAGTTTCCCCTTCCTGGGACAATGAATTCACGGTGTTCTCATTTCAATTTCCAGGAGTGTATATCTTGATTACTCGTTGCTCTGAAAAACCAAACATTTGCTGTTTCGCTCGTGTCTATTATATCCTAACTTCTGACTTATTTTATAGCTTGATAACAATGCCAGCCGGAAAGACCGCTGCGATGGAATTGAGAAGATGTGTTACTTCACTTCGAAGTTGTACGTTTTCCTGCTTTAGTTTCTCTATTTCTGGGTCGGGTGCACTAGTTACTGTCAACTCGTGGCGCAGGCGTTCGTTTACGACACGTAACTCTTCACTCTGGCCTTCAATTTTTGCCTTTGTTAGTATAAACGGCCAGATTTTGTTTCCGACTTGAGCTGTGAACGTTTCCGATGATCTAGTTTGATCAGTTCGGTTTGTAGGTCACTCAGAATCTCATCAACTACCGCGATTTTCTCCGCAGTCGATGTACTCGAAACTGCACCTTTGCCAGCCATGCCACCTGAATTAAATCGCTTAATAAAACCTGCCTTCCCACTCAGTGGTGTCTCGTTTCTTATCGTCTCCGATGTTACGGTTACCGCTAACTTTGACGTGCAACCCCTCGCTGTTTGGACTAGAGGCAGCTGCCGCATTGAAGACCACGTAGTTTGCTCCAGTGTTCGCGCTGACAGCGTGGGCGTGGATCCCTGCGGGACAAAAACCTAACCGTCACTGAGTTGGGTTGAAGGGAGACTCTGTCAACTACAAATTGCACACGACAGCCAGTCACTAGTTTGGCATTGAAGTACTGAGATGTACGATACAAGTTGTGGAATTGAATCAGGACACTACACAATTCTTGCCTTTGATAATTTCTGCAAAACAGCTTATCTTACGCTACGCCTCAGCTTAGCGTTGTAGACCGGTTCCACGTCAACTGAGCCGGTGATGCGCGACGCGCCGACGAAGCACGGTCACCGAGCACCGTCTCGCTAAGCACTGAGGGCTGCGTCAGGCGTTCCCAGCTGCCCAGCCGTCCCTGACAGCTGCTGGCGGCTCAGCAGATAGCTTTGTGAAACTGCTCTGCTGCACTAAATAGAAGCTTAGCGTAAGAAAAATTGTTTTTGCAGGTGTTCTAAATGGCTAGAATTGTGTGGTCTCCTGATTCAATCGCACAACTTGTGTCGTACATATCAGTCACTGTTGAACTAGTCATTGCCTAACCTCAAGGGCATCTTCACGACGTGGATGTTCAGCTTTTTGTCCCGTAGGGTTCCACGCCCACAATAGTCCGACGTCGTCTGTTGAGTCGCCACAGGGAACTGCTGAAGCAGAGTCGGATTGTTGCTCCCTCAACTCAGCTGACGATGCGTGACGCGCCGATGTATTCGGCCTGGAATCTCGTTGACTGGATTACATATGTCGTCAGTGATGAGTCCTACTTCTAACTGAACCCTAATGACAAGCGAAGACGTGTTTGGAGACGCCCTGGATAGCGGTGGGATATCAACCTGACTGTTGCCCGCCATAGGCCCGACAACCAGAAGTGATGGTGCTATTTCTTTTCCCTAAGCCTACACACTACTTAAACTAACTTACGCTATGGACAACACACACAACCATGCCTGAGGGAGAACTCGATCCTCGGACGGGGTGGAGCCGCACGGACCGTGACAAGGCACCCAAGACCGCGCGGCCACCCCGCGCGGCTAACATAAATACAAAAGAGCTATATAAAGGAAAGAAACTTGAATACAGTCTTATGGAACGACAAGAGGCACTAGATGAAGTTGGGGATTCGACACTGCGAGAACAACTCGATATAGCACTGAAAGATCTAATTCGAAACAATGCAGCTCTGAAAGACGACATTCCTTGAGAATTATTATGAGCTTTTGAAGAGCCAGTTATGACAAAACTGTTCCAGCCAGGATGTTACATTCATGCAACAGGCGAAATACCCTCAGATTTAAATACGACTGTAATAATCCCAATGCCAAAGAAAATAGATGCTGAAAGGTGGGAGTATAAGAGAACCATCAGTTTAATAATTCATGGTTGTAAAATACCTATACAAATTGTCTACAGAATAGAACTGCGCTTTACCAAATCTACTGTTCCGAGGTTTTGGTACAGTACTTAAATGGCGAAGGAAATTGTAGGATTACCGGTAGTATCTGTAGCATTCGTTCAAATGGTTCAAATGGCTCTGAGCACTATGGGACTCAACTGCTGTGGTCATCAGTCCCCTAGAACTTAGAACTACTTAAACCTAACTAACCTAAGGACATCACACACATCCATGCCCGAGGCAGGATTCGAACCTGCGACCGTAGCAGTCGCACGGTTCCGGACTGCGAGCCTAGAGCCGCGAGACCACCGCGGCCGGCTGTAGCATTTGTAGGGAAAGAAACATAAATGAATATAAAAGAGAGAAACTGGGACCCGACGAATTCTCTTCTTTTAATTTTTTGTTTTGCACATAATTAGAACCGCACTTCGTCCAGTGTTAGTCCATTGTGTATGTTACATCCTTACAGAATATAAATGGGATGTTATAGGTAGTAAAAATAAGTTGATCCGGTAACTTCTGCACTTTTATGCAACCAAAGCAATTAGTTTTGAGGCAAGCACAGTTTACATGCACAAACATAAATATATATACAATTAGTGTTATTTTGTATGTAATAGGACGCTCTTCCTCATGATCGAAGGAAAGAGTTCCTTGTTACTAGTGATAAATGTGATACAATTTATGACTAAGCTTCACGGACTGTCGAAGGGATATTTGACGCATTTTTTTTTCTTCGTGTGTTTTTGAGGAAACTGGGTTTTCTGGCGCTGTGTGAAAAAGCTGTGCTGTTTCTCTATTTTTACCACAACATCCCCTGTTTCTTGCTACAACTCTACACATTCCGAATGAAGCCTGAAATAAACTTTGATATTTCCATTTTTTATAGGCGTTTTTTATTTTGTAAGTAGCAGGCTATGTACTGTGTAGGAAAAGAAGTTACAATTTTTCATATAATGTTGATTGGTGATATTGAAAAAGATAACTAAACTGGATATAAATTTCACGATGTGAAGTAAAAGAAATATGAATGTTATTTTATTTGCCTGTAGACGTAACGTAATTAAAATGGTTTCCTTTCAGTCGTATGACAGTTGTTTTGTCCCAAATTTTCGCGAAATTAGTTTGAATTTGTAGAACACTTTTCAACACAAAATACAACGAATTAAGAAAATTAATGAGACATTCTGAAATAATGATCACCAAATCTGCTGATTGTGACCATGGCTTTGGCCGCTGTGATCAAAATAAGAACTGTACTTTTCCGTTCAAAATGACACAACTCCATATCACTATCAGTATCTCCGATCTGAGGTGTGGGATACTCAGTGGAGCTTCCTAATATCTTTAAAGATACACATTCATTGTCTTCCATATAAAGTAGGTTCCACTGCACGGAAACCAACTTCTAGCTTGTTGGAGGAGAAAGCCTGTTTCTAATTTTACTATGGATCCTGCCATGCGCTGACCAATTGCGCTCGCTTGCAGCTGTTGATAGCGGTACACTGAGAAGTTTTCAGGCAACATAGCTCAGCAGGTGACTGCTACACGATCGTTTCCACTAGGTGTAAGGTGAAACACGTTCAAGAGCAGCCCACACACCATCTAAGGAGAAAAAAACGATCGCAAGTTCTAAATTCAGCGACAGTAGCTAGTGTACGTCCTCTTTCATATCCCACCAATTGACACAAAGAGCGGATGAACAGCAATGCATGGCTTTCATATTCAGCATACAGACTAGTGCCTTTATACCGTGTATCTAAATGATATGCCACAGCATGGATAGACTTACAGGTGGATTTTGTTCTGTTTGTAATGGCATATGTAATACATAGCTGGTCTTCTGGTGATAGCACTGAGCTATTGTTTTTCATAAGGTCCATCTCTATTGCAGTTTCACTGAAGTGATGATGATGCACGTCTGACGACAGGACATAGTCTGCCTCAAGTTGGGTGATAGCAATAGACACTGGTCGTTGTAAGTGACGTGCCTGTTCAGGCTTAGCCCATGTGTCCTTCTGTAATATGGGGATTCTTACTGTGTTATCAAAACGAGGTGAAGTGGAGACAGTGGGTTCTAGAACAGCCTCCTTGTTCGTTATCAGGCTCTCAAAAACTTACTACAGCTCCAGCCCAATTGGTTGGCGAGGGAAGTTTCAAAGTTACAGAATAATTCAGCATTTTCTTTCTGCTTCAATGCTAAGAGGTGCATAACAGAATTTGGATACTTTTTTTTTCCTTACTGGCCGGCCGGAGTGGCCGGGAGGTTCTAGGCGCTTCAGTCTGGAACCGCGCGACCGCTACGGTCGCAGGTTCGAATCCCGCCTCGGGCATGGATGTGTGTGATGTCCTTAGGTTAGTTAGGTTTAAGTAGTTCTAAGTTCTAGGGGACTGAGGACCTCAAAAATTAAGTCCCATAGTGCTCAGAGCCATTGGAACCATTTTTTCTTACTGAGCTGTAGTATCTCCTAGAGTACAGGTACAACCATGATGTCTTTGATGAGGAGTTTGATGCAATGTGCAGCACATACTACACGTGTTATAACCATGTACTTTTCTTCCACGTTTCTTCTGGCATTCTGCACATTTCTTGTTTTGTCGGTGATCGCGTCTATTAACGTTTCGTCCCCTATCTCTTGAACAACTGTGGTAAGGCTTGAGGAGATCAACTTCGCTGTGTCTTCGCACTCACAAGGACGAATACTCTTGAACAAAATTGAATCTGCTGTCATGACAATGAAATTAACCACTTGGTGTCCGAACGCATCTGTCCATACATCGGAAATTAAAGCTAGAGCATGTGATCGATTAATCTTATCTATGACAACTGCGCGAACGCGTTGATATTGAGCGTTCAGCACCATTGTACTCATCGCATGGTGATTAAGTGCCTCCTAGCTAGGACGTATTAAATAAAAATCTTTCCTCCAGTACTGCGTCTCTAGCATTGCTAACGAGGCTCCTGAAACGTAAATAGCTCTAGCGACGACTCCGTGTCCGTCTCTGCCGGAAACAGTTGTAGGGGTCCCCGATGAATTTAATGATGTGGCGTTCAAGGGACTAGATTGCTCATCAAAGGAAGCAGTAAACATAATAGACGTCGATGTTTCATTAATTGTTTCAGAAGTCGTCCTCGAAATTTTTCCTGATCTCTGTAAAGGTTCCTGAGCGACACTTTAGATTGTGGACAGAGTCTACACTTCTGAAAGTGGTCTCGTAGGTAGGTAGCCGCTGCATTATCATATATGGTTCCGCAGTACTTACACGACGTGGCCTTTGTCTTATTTTCGATGCTCCTTCTATTGTATAATTCCCATACCTCAGGACGATGACGCATGCTGAATAATGGGTTTCACATGCTAATGTTTGATAAATTACATGGCCCTTTATATATTCTCACTCAGTTTATATACGGTTCAAATCTCCCGGTTTCGAGGAGAATCGAGTAAGACACTGATCGCATATGTAAACGAAGCTGTCTAAATGAGGTAACGACCAATAGGTATGCAAAACACCTAGTGTACAGGTAATGCTGGTAGGATCTTAACTGTCCAGGTCTACTAGGAAAAATACCGCTGTCCATGCTTACTTATGATAGTCTGCGGTAGTTTTACAACTCTGCTACAGAAGGATGGAACCACTGATGAAATTAGACCTGGAGGAAGATCTGTTAGGTTTCTGGAAAAATGTAGGGACATGCCGAACAACACCGCCCCTACGACTTACGTTAGGAAATAAGCTGAAGAAAGGCAAACCTACATTTATGGCATTTTTTGATTTAAAAAAAGCTTTTGACAATTTTGATGTAGTACAAACTTTGGAATTCGGGAGTTGGTAGGCGTCAAATACAGGAAACGAAAGATAATCTACAACTTGTAAAGAAACCAAACTGCAGTTCTAAGAGTGTGAGGACATGAAAGATAATCAGTAGTTGGTTGTATATATTCTCCATGATATTCAACCACAATATTCAACTTGCAGGAAAGTAAACTAAAGAGAACACTGGTAAGGGAATCATAGTTAACGGTGAATAAATGAAACTTTTAAGGTTTCCCGATGACATTGTAATTCTATCAGACACAACAAACTACTTGCAGGTCGGTCAAAAGGAATGGATAATGTATGGAAAAGACGCTATAAAATAAACCCTAACAAAAATAAAACAAGGGTAATGAAACCTAACCGAAAAGAGTCACGTGATGTGGAGGGCATTAGATTAGGAAACGACGCAGTGAAAGTGTCCGATAAGTTTTGCTATTTGGGCTGCGAAATGACTTGACAATTACAGAAACAAATTTGTGGTAAGTTCCTATGGACCAAACTACTGAGGTCATCTGTCTCTAGGCTTACACACTACATAACCTAAATTAAACTAACTTACGCTAAGGACAACACACACACACACACACACACACACACACACACACATTCCCGAGGGAGGACTCGAACTTCGGACGGAAGGAGCCGCGTGAACCGAGGCAAGGCGCCCTTAGACACCGCGGCTAACCCACGCGGCTATTGTTGTTGTTGTTGTCAAAAAAAAAAAAACGGTTCAAATGGCTCTGAGCACTATGGGACTTGATTTCTGAGATCATCAGTCCCCTAGAACTTAGAACTACTTAGACCTAACTAACCTAAGGACATCACACACATTCATCCCCGAGGAAGGGTTCGAACCTGCGACCTTAGCGGTCACGCAGTTCCAGACTGTAGCGCCTAAAACCGCTCGGCCACTGAGGCCGGCTGTTGTTGTTGTCGTTGTTGTCTTCAGCCCGAAGACTGGTCTGACGCTAGTCATTCTTTGTAGGTCTCTTCATTTCTCTATAACTGCTGCAAACCGTATCCACTTACAATAATCAAGTGTGGTACCCCACACGTCCCTCCATTACCACAGAAACTATTCCCCGTTGCTTCAGGATGTGTCCTATCAACCTATCCTTCTTTTAGTAGAGTTGTGTTGTTACTTCCTTTACTCCCAGACTCGACTGAATACATCTTCATTAGTTTTCTCCTGTCCCCATCTAATCCTCAGCATTGTGCAACACCACATTTCAAAAGCTTCTATTATCTTCCAATCTGTTCTACCTGTCATCCACTTTTCACTTCCGCATAAGGCTACACTCCAGACAAACTCTTCAGAAAGAATTTTCTGCTAATTAAATTTATTTTAGATGTTAACATATTTCTCATATATGAAGTCTTCACGGATTGTCAGCGGAGTAACGTCGTCGTCTTGTAGCAACGTTTCGATGGAATGCGTGAAGACTTCATATATGAAATTCGCCGAGAAACCCTGCACTCACAAATAATATATTTCTCCTTTTTAGAAAAGCTTTACTTACTATTGGGACGATGCATTTTATATTCTCTTTAGTCCCGCAATAGTCAAATATTTTGCCCCGTCCCCCTTCAAACAGCAAAGCTCGTCTATTACTTTCTGTGTCTCATTTCCTAATATAATTAAGTCATCATCTTCTGATTTCATTTGATTACCTTCCTTATAATTGTTTTATTTTTATGTTTATCTTTAACCACTTTTCAAAATACTGTTAATTTTGTTCAATTGTTCTTTCTAGTCTTTTACTGTCTGACAAAATTAGTACGTCGCTGGCCAATGTTATAGTTTTCATTTCTTCTGTCTAGACTTAAATTACTTTTATACATTTCTCTTCGGTTTCGTATAGGTCTTGCTCAATGTACAGAGTGGCTGTAATTCAACTTTCGCTGCTTGAGACAGTGTAGATGCATAACTACTTACCGTATTGGTACCATACTTTATATGATTGATGTTCAGTCTGTCTGAGCCGTGCGTGGATCATGTTCGTGCCATCTATTATTTAACATCTTGTTTTTACCGTACGGCCGCCTTGTCATTTTAATTTCAATTACTGGTGTCACTGAATTGCTGACTTGCCTGCCCGTGAGTGGCAGCAGCAGCGTGCATCGATATTAGCCCTGCCGTATTATCTTTGCTGGACGACTATTATTTCTTGGTCGTCGTGTGTCGTGAGGGAAGATCGGACCTGGAACGGTTGGAGTTGGAACACGGCAGAAGTGCAGTTGGGACGAAGCGCTAGGGACGCGCGGACAGCCAGTACTCGCCGACCGCCCGCGACAGAGGATGAACTGTCCGACGGACGGAGATGGCAGCGGGATCGACCGTTGGTCGGTCGTTCAGTTTGTCACCTCTTTGGGCGACGTGTGTTTGGTCTCTGACCGTTTCTGGGCCTCGTCACTGGGTCATCTTGCTGGACGTAGCTCGGTTCCTTCTTGTGCGGAGACGTCGTGGCCAAGGGGCAAGAGTTGCCTCTGCATGATTGGGTCCGAGCCAGTGTGCCCGGATCGCCGTGTCTCCCATTTCACGACGGACAGCGGACACGCATGGTTTGAGTGCCAACGACCTCGGTTGGTTGTTGGTCGGTCGTCTGGTCGGACGACGTGAGATTCGTCACCGACCGTCCTTCGGTTTGTGTGTACAGTATGTCCGCCGGTGATTTGTTCTAGTTGTTCATCAGTGAACTGTTTTACAAGTGTTCGAGTTTCTTGTGGCAGTGGTTCGTGCAACACTGTGTACCCTGTGTCAGTTCGACTGAGGGATGCTTTAAATGCTGTAATGCTGTCTGCGTACTGCAGTAGCCAGTTGGTCTGTTGCGACAGAGCAGCGAGTGTGTGTTTTATTACCGTGTTGATGCTGTCCGCCACGGCGTGTAGTTCCACAGCCGTTGCGATGTTCATGCATGTCAGTAGTTATTGTGCCTTGGCTTATTAACAAACCAATATTTGAAGACGAGTGTTACTGGTCTCTTCGCCTCGCTGGCATTTTGGTTGTAGTGTTTTTGGTCTGCTGGCTGAAATCAGATAGTTGGTTGGTTAGGACGACTGTCTGTCGGTTGGGTTACCTTCCGATTTAGACATTGTTGGTCAGGCTGCCTGTCTCGCCTAACGGGCGTAAGTGTTACAATTCCAGGCCGACCCTTGGAAACTTCTGAGCGCCGTTCCGTGTCTGTTACATAGTAACTTTCCTGTTTGAGTTTTAGTTATTTGGTTGATGTATGGCTTTCAGTCGAGTATCAATATCTGTTGAATTAATGTTCTTGTCTTGCCTTTAAAGCATGAGTGCGTTATATTTTTTTATGGGGCCTTCAGCCGAATTTTTCTGGAGAGGTTTTAAGATAAGACCTTCTGCCTTTTAGATTGAAACTCTTTCTAAGCCTAAACCGTTAAACATATTTTGTTGATATGTGGCCTTCAGTCGAGTATTAATATCTCTTAAATTAATGTCCTTGTCTTGCCCTTAAAGCTGGAGACTGTTATTCTTTATTTTATAAGAAATATTTTAAGGTAAGGCCTTCTGACTTTTGATTGAAACTCCTCTTATAGGTTCAAATGGCTCTGAGTACTATGGGACTTAACTTCTGAGGTCATCAGTCCCCTAGAACTTAGAACTACTTAAACCTAGCTAACCTAAGGACATAACACACATCCATGCCTGAGGCAGGATTCGAACCTGCGACTGTAGCGGTCGCGCTGTTCCAAACTGAAGCGTCTAGAATCGCTCGGCCACAACGGCCGGCTCCTCTTATTGCTTAATATGCGACCTCCAGCATAGTTCCAATAAAATTAAATTGCTAAGGCCTTCACCCGATTAAATTGAAGATTTAGAAAATATTATTGGATGAAAACTCCATAAGAACCTCGTATTTCAATATTTGCTTAGGCTTGTGTCTTCCATTTTAAGTGTGGCCTTCAGCCGATCTAAAGTTAATCAAGAATGTCTATTAAAGTTTTGAGTGTTTTGCATTCTTGTTGTAATATTGTGTGTGAATAAATAAAGTTTGTATGTTGAGTGCAACTGACAGGAACTCATTTTGTCCCCTTTCCACAACCAAACCCGCTCTGTCCTGCTAGCCCATGCATTTCACTGTCCATTGAAGGGTTTGCACTGTTAATAGTGTTAGTGTGATGACTTGCCGTTTGGCGGCGGTACTGGTACGGTGACGTAGGGTTGAAACACATCCATCAGTGTGCATTAGGGTTGCACTCAGGCAACATTGATGTGGACAGTGTGAACAGGGCTTTCGAGGTAAAGCTGTTTCGTCAAAACAACAGCAACAGTGCCGCTTCTCTTCTCGAGTATCAACGCATGACAGGGATACGGAGAGGTCCTTTTCCCGCACCGTTCGGAAAGTGCTGTGAATAGTTCTGAAATTGTATCTGTAGTGCGGTTCCAGGCTGTCATGGATGCAGAGGCTCGTCACATTAAGCAATGTATGTAACCTGGAACGTAAACATGGTACGCAATTAACAAATGTTACCCTCTTATGTGAAAATTAAAATATATTTCTTTCAATATTTTCTTCGTTACTTCTTTTACGCATGTCCACACAGGTTTTCCACAAAGTTTCAGTGTCCCAAGAGCACTCTTCTTCATGTGGGCCCTCTCAAGTAGCGAAAGTTTAATTATAACCACCCCGTATAGATTGAATAACATCGGGGATAGGCTACAACGTTGTCTCACTCCCTTCTCAACTACCGCTTCCATTTAATGTCCTTCCATTCTGATAACTGCAAGTTTGGTTTCCGTACAAGTTGAGGATTTTGTCCCGTTTCAGGTATTTTACCACTGCTATCTTCAGTGTCAAAAGCATGTATTCTAGTCAAACTTGTCAAAAGCTTTCTATAAACCGACAAACGCTGTAAATGTCGGTTTCCCTTTTTTTGACACCATCTTCTAAGATAACTCGTAGGGTCGGTACTGTTTCACTGTCTTCATTTTTCCGAAACCCAAAACGATCTTTCCCTAGACCGGCTTCTACTAGTTGTTCCATTCCTCTGTAAATAATTCGTATTAGTACTTTTCAGCATTCTTATCGAAGTATGGGGATATTTCATGTGTGTCATATATCTTGCATACAAGGTGGAATAGTTTTGTCAAAGTAAATTCTGAAGGAAGCCGTCTGTTTCACGTTTCGGTTTAGGTACCTCAGAACTCTGTCAAATTCTTCTCACAATTGTACAGGTCAGAAAACTTGATGAAGAAATGAGCAATTTATGTCAAGTTATTGACACTACTTTGTTCAATGTTTGTAAATGGTTATGGCTGGACTGAGATATCAACTTCACTTCCCCTAAATTCCCACCCATGTAACTACTGCAAAACCTGGCTACGTTTCGATTAGGGTCATTCCCGTTGAAAATCCTATAAACAATGTTTCGAAATGGGTCAGTGAATGTGTGTTCTTGGTTTGTTTTGTAGCGGGAAGAATAGACATCCCAGTTAAAGTAGTGCAAAACATCCAGTACTAGAAGCTATCGGTGTCACTGTCCCAAAAGAGATAGACAGCGCAAGAGGGAGATTGTCGCCGGGTAGTGGAGGGGAATGTATCGCCGAGTGAGGGCAGGCGCAGGCGCGAGGTATTTCTGACCCGGAATGTTTGAGAGACTGCTTGACACGCCTGTCCGTCGAAGAACGCGTTATTGTTCTCAAGAACAACACCGCGCTCAAAGAGCACCTTGTACTGCAGCTAATCTACCCAACACATTGTTAAATCGCTGTGATAATTCTGTGATGCACACATAAATGTGAGTTTAGAATGGAAATTAAGAAATCAATCCCAATAAAAAGCTCGCGACTGTTCTGAGGTGGGGTTATTTTATTACAGAACGTTCCTTAATTTAGATTCGAATTAGCGGAGATTTACACAGGCTGTCTGCAACTGACTTGAGGAGGACGGATCTATTCCAGGAGAGGTAAATAAACTGACAAATGAGGCTCGCGACGCGTTTGATTAATCGTATTATAGCGCCCGAGCGCAGCCCGAAGCTGAATATCTCTGCTGTGCGTGAAAGAAACGCCAAGAAAAGGAGCGCGTTTGTTCGTGTGTTGCGGCTATCCTTTTTATTATGTACCTTGGATTTATTGACTCGTACTGCTGAGACCGTTATAAAAGAACCTATACAGTGGAATCACAATATAATGAGTCTGATCTATGGTTTCGGATTATTTTACAGTATCCACCTAGACAAAATACTTCAACTAAGGAACACTGACATAATATCAACTGCAGACAAAATAGAATATCTAAAAGAACTCAACAGTAATTGAAGATCATACGCATGGAGATTAAATTGCTTACGTAACCATTAATAGAATATCATATTTCATAAACACACGTTATGGAGATTAAATTCTTTATTATCGATTAACAGCGTACCATATTTCTCAATACACGTTACTATCTCTTATTAAATGGAAAATGTCTTTGCATATTTGAGTGTCCTCATGACACTATGTAACAGTAACACTTGTTGATAGGGACATAATTTTCAAAGGTTTCGCAGTACGCGGGTTCTCTGAAAAATTGTAAGTGTTTACGTCCCCTTGTTCACTCTTTTGATACCGTATCGTAGCGTAATATTGACCTATACGGCTGACTGAAAGGCGCTAATCCTTTGACCATTCTTCCTCGACCAGTTTCAGTATCTGTGTCTTGAAATCGGAAAATGGTAGATTGATGTTCACTATGCTGGTGGGAATGTTGGCCTTCAGCGCCATCGAGTCGATGAGGTGAATCCCACGAAAAGGGGATTCTTATACCTAATTGTTTATTATGCAATATTTCTCGTAAAATATCAGGTATTTTGATGCACGAAAAATGGACAGATTTGTCATTATTTTGGCCAATTCTATTGGCTGCTTGGTAAACAGATTTCATAACTAATAATGAAATACTTTTCTATTGTGTTTCTTTATGTTACCATCTGATATGCATGGAACACACGTCAACTGTTAAATGTAGGTGATCTCTAAGTGGTCAGACAAAACCATACACCTCTCTAGAGTGAACGTGTATTGGTATTATTGAACACTATAATGCAGTGACGAGGAAGATATATATTACCAGCCATTTGATAGTCACTGCTGGATAAACACCACTACCACCAGATTTCTTGAAACATAACAGTCTAAATCTATGTGTATGCTATTGTCATCCATCCACGTTCCATCAGTTTGTCGCCTAGACTTTTTATTAACTCTTGGAAACTAATAAAGAATTTTTTTCATTAATTCACCTAGTTACCGGCTCCACCCACCTCCATTTCATTCCCACTATTGTCATAACTAGGTCTTCCACTGCAGCCCTTTCCCTGATCCATTTGTTTGCTTGTTCGTATTTCCTAACAGTTTCCAATACACATGTTTACATTTCACGCTGAATTGCCCTCAGTTGTAAATTGTTTTCACTGCGAAAATCCATGCCTCGCTTCCTAACCCAAAATAGGTAATGCATACTGACTGAAACTTTCCATTCTAGTCACATCGGAAGCTTAGTTTCTAAAAGTCTATTTCGTTTGCCAAATGGAGTTATGCCAGTTTTATTCTTCTGTTTATTTACACACATCAAAAAAAGTTTTCCATCACACCGGTTCCCAGAACTCCGGTGGCTATTGTATCACAGACACAGTCCCCGCTCAAAGGTGTAAACAACCATGCATGAGCAGCGCCTATTAGACGGAGGCGTCCGATAGCCGATCAGTTCCAGTCATTCCACCAGGAAGGAGGTACACGGCTGACGTGGTCTGTAGTTCAACCATGCCTAGACGGTTCGATTGCGTCCGCATTGTTACTTTGTGCCAGGAAGGACTCTCAACAAGGGAAGAGCCCAGCGTCTCGGAGTGAACCAAAGCGATGTTGTTCGGACATGGAGAAGATAAAGAGAGACAAGAACTATCGATGACATGCTTCGCTCAGGCCACCCAAGGGCTAATACTGCAGTAGATGACCGCTACGTACGGATTATGGCTCGCAGGAACACTGACAGCAACGTCACCATGTTGAATAGCGCTTTTCGTGCAGCCTCAGGACGACTAAAACTAGGCGCAATAGGCTGCATGATGCACAACTTCACTTCCGACGTCAATGGACAGGTCCATCTTTGCCACCACGACACCATGCAGCGTGGTACAGATGGGACCAACAACATACCGAATCGAACGCTCAGGATTGGCATCATCTTCTCTTCACCGATGAGTGCAGCAAGGTGGAGGTTCCTTTCCGTTTTGGGGTGGGCCCGACGTAAGCCGCTGGTCGTCATGGAAGGCGCCGTAACGGCAGTGCGATACGTGCGTGATTGCCATCCTTCTACCGACAGTGCAACCATTTCGGCACAATGTTGGCGAGGCATTCGTCTTCATGGACGACAATTCGCGCCCCCATCGTGCACATCTTGTGAATGACTTCCTTCAGGATAATGACATCGCTCGACTAGAGTGGCCAGTATGTTCTCCAGAGATGAACCCTATCGAACATGGCTGGGACAGACTGAAAGAGGCTTTTTATGAACGACGTGACCGACCCACCGGATCGGGGTGTGGAATGTCATATCCCTTAATCGGGCAGGTAAGTTAGAAAACTTAAAAATGGAATTTGATAGGTTAGATTTAGATATAGTAGGAGTTATTGAAGATCGGTGGCAGGAGGAACAGGACTTCTGGTCAGGTGAATATAGGGTTATAAATACAAAAGTAAATAGGGCAGTGCAGAAGTGGGTTTAATAATGAATAAAAAAATAGGACTACGGATAAACTACTATGAACAGCATAGTGAACGCATTATTGTAGCAAACATAGGCACGAAGCCCAGACCCGCCACATTAATACAAGTTCATATGCCAACTAGCTCCGCAGATGATTTAACAAATGTATAATGAAAAAAAAATTCGATAGTCACGAGGGACTGGAATTCGATAGTAGGAAAAGGAAGAGAAGGAGAAATAGTAGGAGCTTTATGGGCTGGAGGAAAGAAATGAAAGAGGAAGCCACCTGATATAATTTTGCACAGAGAATAATTTAATCATAGCTACCAGTTGGTTTAAGAATCATGAAAGAAGGCTGTATACATGGAAGAGACCTGGAGACACCTTAAGGTTTAAGACTGATTATATAATGGTAAGATACGTATTCCGGAACCAGATTCTAAATCGAAAGACATTTCCATGGGCACATGTGGACTCTGAGAACAATTCATTGGTTATGAACTGTAGATTGAAACTGAAGAAACTGCAAAAAGGTAGTAATTTAAGGAGATAGGATCTGGATAAATTGAAAGAACCAGAGGTTGTAGAAAGTGTCCGACGGAGCATTAGGTAACGTTTGACAAGAACAGGGTAAAAGGAATACAGTAGAAGAAGAATGGGTAGCCTTGAGAAATGAAATAGTGAAGGCAGCAGAGGATCAAGTAGGTAAAAAGACGAGATCTAATAGAAGTCATTGAGTAATACAAGACATATTGAATGTCATTGATGTAAGGAGAAAATATAAAACTGCGGTAAATGAAGGGGGCGAAAGGGAATACAAACGTCTAAAAAATGAAATTGACAGGAAGTGCAAAATGGCTAAGCAGGAATGACTAGAGGGCAAATGTAAGGATTTAGAAGCGTATATCACTAGGGGAAAGATAGATGCCGCCTACAGTAAAATTAAAGAGACCTTTGGAGAAAAGAGAACCCCCTGTATGAATATCAAGTGCGTAGATGGAAAACCAGTTCTAAGCAAAGAAGGGAAAGAGGAAAGGTGGAAGGAGTATACAGAGGTTCTATACAAGAGAGACGTACTTGAGGACAGTATTATGGAAATGGAAGAGGACACAGATCAGATGGGAGATTTGATACTGCGTGAAGAATTCGGCAGAGCACTGAAAGATCTGAGTCGAAACAAGGCTCCAGGAGTAGACAACATTCTGTTAGAATTACTGGTGCCCTCGGGAGAGCCACCCCATCAGTTTAATAAGTTGCGGTTGCAAAATACTAAAACCAATTCTGTAGAGAAGAATGGAAAAACTGCTAGAAGCTGACCTCGGGGAAGATGAGTTTGGATTCCGGAGAAATGTAGGAACTCGCAAGGCAATACTGATCCAACGATTTCTCATAGTAGATTTGTAGACTTAGAGAAAAATTATGACAGTGTTAACTGGAATACCCTCTTTCAGATTCTAAAGGTGGCAGGGGTAAGATACAGGGAGCGAAAGGCTATTTACAATTTGTACAGAAACCAGATGATAGTTATAAGAGCCGAGAAGCATGAAACGTTGGTTGGCTGATTTGGAGGAGGGTACCCAGTGGTTTAAGGAAGGATGGAGAGCCAGCCGTTGTGGCCGAGCGGTTCTAGGCGCTTCAGTCTGGAACCGGACGACCGCTACGGTCGCAGGTTCGAATCCTGCCTCGGGCATGGACGTGTGTGATGTCCTTAGTTTAGTTAGGTTTAAGTAGTTCTAAGTTCTAGGGGACTGATGACCTCAGATGTTAAGCCCCATAGTGCTCAGAGCCATTTTTGAAGGATGGAGAAGAAAGTCGACCGTGCTCTTACAAAGGAACCATCCCGGCATTTTCCTGAAGCGATGTAGCGAAATCACGGAGAGCCTAAATGAGGATGGCCGAACGCGGTTTCGAACCGTCGTCCTCCTGAATTCGAATCCGGGGTGGTAGGCACTGCGCCACCTTGCTCTGTCGACATGAAAGGGAAGCAGTGGTTGAGAAGGGAGTGAGGCGGGGTTACAGCCTATCCCCGACGTTATTCAATCTGTGTATTGAGCAAGAAGTAAAGGAAACAGAAATTTGAAGTAGGAATTAAAGTCTATGGAGGATAAATAAAAACATTGAGGTTTGCCGATAACATTATAATTCTTTCAGAGATAGCAAAGGACTTTGAGGAAATTAGATTAGAAAAGGAGACACTTAAAGTAGTAGATGAGTTTTGCTGTTGGAACAGCAAAGTACCTGATGATGGTCGAAGTAGAAAGAATACAAAATGAAGACTGGCAATGGCAAGAAAAGCGTTTCTGAAGAAGAGAAATTTATTAACATCAAGTACAGATTTGTGTCAGGAAGTCTTTTCTGAAAGTATATATATAGAGTTTAGCAAGGTATATAAGTGAAACATGGATGATGAACAGCTTGGACAAGAAGAGAGTAGTAGCTTTTGAAATGTGCTGCTACAAAAGGATGCTAAAGTTTAGGTGGGTAGATCGTGTAATAAATGAGGAGATACAGAATAGAGTTGGGCAGAAAAGAAATTCGTGACACAACCTGTCTAAAGAAAGACATCGGTTGGTAGGACTCATTCTGAGATATCAATGTACCACCAGTTTCGTATTGTAGGGAAACATTGGGGGGGGGGGGGGGGCGGTTAAAAGACTAGACGGAGACCAAGAGATGAATATAGTAAACAGATTCAGAAGGATGTAGGTTGAAGTAGGTACTGGGAGATGAAGAACCTTGCACAGGATGGCATGGAGAGCTGCACCAAACCAGTCACTGGACTGAAGATGACAACAACAGCAGGAGTTGCCTCCAACTTTTTCGGACAAAGCTGGTTCAATAACTGCATTGTTAAATCGTACTATTTTCTTTTCGATTGATGCTGTACATTGATTCAGTGTTATTATAACGATTTTCATGTGACTCCTGAACCGATTGTGAATTTTTCACTATATTTGTCAAGTGTATTGGAGCTATAGAATATGTTTCATTTCTCAAGAGCTGTATGAATTTTACTGTTATTGAGTTATAAGTAGTGAAAATACATAAATCCGAGCAATGTAACTCATTCTCATGACTCTGTTCTGTGGTACGTTCACGATCTGAAACCGCTGCACTAGCCAACATCCACTTCTAATGTTAGTACCTTACGTTTTTCATAAAAAAATCCATGGGTTTTCTGTCCGTTTGAGATAGTTTTTGGTGTATACTGTGTTCATTACGTAGAGGAGGCTGTTTGGTCTATAGTTTTTATGGCTTTTCCTTTCTTGTCAAGTAGAAAAACTGCAACATTGTTCCTGTTTAAGGAAATTGTCTTCCCCCACAAACATTATGGAGAAACAAATCAAGTTGCCTGTGTAATATTTTGCCTCTTGTTCTATTTCTACGCAAATACTGTCATCACTGGTGCCCTTCCTTTCTTCATGTCTTAAATGGGTCTGTACACTCCATCTGGTATTACTTCCAAAAGTTGTGGTACTGATGAAAATAGTTAAACACAGTCAGAGTCTACTAATTTATACATTTTTAAAATGATAATCGTATCGAAATTAACATGTTACGTGTCATAAAACTGAGAATTTTCTGTGATATTTTGTGGTATAGAACAAGAAGATCACTATGTACATCTATTTACTATTATGAAGTTTTATGTTTCAAGCGGTATCTTCACGTTCTTGTATACAGGGCGTTTCTTACTAACGTTTAAAAAACCACGAAGCGATGCAGATGACGCTGGGAGAAGGTATTTAATATAAGACACATGGAGCACCACATGTCGGGAAATACCCCAAAAGTCGATGACACATGTTGAACATGTGACGTCACATCCAAAATACGAAGTATGCTTTCGAGCCTGTGCATGGAGATATGATTGAGCGATGTAATACTTGCATTCAAGCAAACAAAGCCAAATCGGCTGTAAATGTGATCCATTGTCCTGACTGTAACCAAGCAAAAGCTGCTCTTATTTTGAGTTTCTTTCCTTTTGTCCCTTCTTTTCTTTTTGCAGACGTTATTTAAGAAGAAAATGCACGTAATTTACTGGTAACGATGCAACTCGGAGGCTTATACTCATTTGCTAGTGACGCAAAAGGGTAGGTTTTTGGTGTGCTGTACTTTGCAATAAACCAGCGGAGACCGCGAGACTGGTATATAAGTTAATAAATTAAATCTCAATGTAAAACAACTGTCTCTCGCAATGAAAAAAATACTGCCTGGCAGGGACGAACTCGGAACACTGCGCCCCATGCGCTATAAGTGG
The DNA here is from genome assembly GCF_023897955.1 of Schistocerca gregaria. Classification (NCBI taxonomy): domain Eukaryota; kingdom Metazoa; phylum Arthropoda; class Insecta; order Orthoptera; family Acrididae; genus Schistocerca; species Schistocerca gregaria. The sequence goes on along the minus strand of NC_064931.1, from coordinate 414,157,853 downwards.
AGCACGTAAGCCGGGAGTTTGGGATGGTCAGGTGCGACAGACCGACAGCCTCAACCACTGCTCGTGCGGCGGGGTACGTCATCTGGTAACGTTCCATTTCAACATTTTTCATCCACTTTTGGGGTGTTTCCCGACATTTGTGGCCCAGTGTGTCTTATATTACATCGCTTGTCTCAGTGTCATCTACGTCGCTTCGGAGGCTTTTAAACGTTAATAAGAATTACCTCGTATAGAGCAAACGTTTTTAACCGGCAGCTGCTGTAATGCTTGTGAAAGAACTATTATATCAGTTCGCGTCATAATAAAAAAGGAACTCCGAACTGTTTTCTGCATCTAAATCTACATATACGTAGATACCTCGCAGACCACAGTACGGTGCGTGGCGGAGGGTACCCTTTACCACTACCTGTCATTTCCTTTCCTGTTCCACTCGCAAATAGAGTGAGGGAAAAACGACTATCTATATGTCTCCGTCCGTCTAATTTCTCTTACCTTATCTTCGTGGTCTTTACGCGACACGTAAGTTGGCAGCAGTAGAATCGTTTGGCAGTCAGCTTGAAATGCCGTTTCTCTAAATTTTCTCAATTGTGTTTCTCGAAAAGAACGTCGCCTACCCTCCAGGGATTCCCATTTGAGTTCCTGAAGCATCTCCGTTACACTTAAGTGTTATTCGAACCTACCGCTAACACATCTAGCAGTCCGCCTATGAATTGCTTCGATGGCTAACTTCAACCCGACCTGGTACGGATCCCTAACACTCGAGCAGTACTCAAGAATAGGTCGGACCAGTGTTCTATATGCGGCCTCCCTTACAGTTGAAACACTCTTTCCGAAAATTCTCCCAATAAACCGAAGCCAACCATTCTCCTTCCTTGTCACAATTCTCACATGCTCATTACACATCATATCGCTTTACAAAGTTACACCCAGATATTTAAACGATTCGATTGTGTCAAACAGGACACTATTAATACTGTATCCGGACATTACAGGCATTTTCTTCCGGCTCATCCTTTTTACGTTACATTTTTCCGCGTTTGGGACTAGCTGCTATTCATCTACATCTACGTGACTACTCTGCAATTCACATTTAAGTGCTTAGCAGAGGGTTCATACTATCTCTCTACTATTCCACTCCCGAACAGCGCGCGGGAAAAACGAACACCTAAACCTTTCTGTTCGAGCTCTGATTTCTCTTATTTTATTTTGATGATCATTCCTACCTATGTAGGTTGGGCTCAACAAAATATTTTCGCATTCGGAAGAGAAAGTTGGTGACTGAAATTTCGTAAAAAGGTCTCGCCGCGACGAAAAACGTCTTTGCTGTAATGACTTCCATCCCAACTCGCGTATCATATCTGCCACACTCTCTCCCCTATTGCGTGATAATACAAAACGAGCTGCCCTTTTTTGCACCCTTTCGATGTCCTCCGTCAATCCCACCTGGTAAGGATCCCACACCGCGCAGCAATATTCTAACAGAGGACGAACGAGTGTAGTGTAAGCTGTCTCTTTAGTGGACTTGTTGCATCTTCTAAGTGTCCTGCCAATGAAACGCAACCTTTGGCTCGCCTTCCCCACAATATTATCTGGAAATTTTGTCCGAATCGTCTTGTATGTTCCTACAGTTGAGTCTATCAATAGATCGGGTTTCTCTAGACATGGCCTGCACCTCAATAGGTATGGGAAGGGGAGGCTGGCAAAGCTTATAGGTGACAGTGTAGTGGGTGGTGGTGGGATCACTCGTGGAAAATCTCCTTTGGTAGTTGGTGTTAGAGCTGCACCTTTTTTAGATTGAAGTCAGCTGACAGGTATACCTGCTTAAAGGAAGTCCCTGAAACTAAGGAATCACATTCAGAGGACGTCATGTTTCCAAGTAGAGAAGGAATTATCACGTTTCATCAAATGGTAATGGAGATAAAGTTAGTGAACTGTTTATAGATGTTGACTCTGAAATTATTGGTGTATCGGAAGACCACTTAAATAATTTGACAATGCATGGGCTTCCTTTACCAGGATACAGGTTAGCTGGCTGTTTTTCTAGGAGTTCCTTGCGGAGTAAGCGAGTGGCCATGTAGGTAAAAAACAGTATTCCGTTTGAGTCCATAGACACATCACGGCACTGCACTGAACAGGCATTTGAATGTTGTGCAGGGCCAGTGAATTTAGTGAAACTAAACTTTAATTTTTGTTGTTTATAGGTCCTCTAACTCTGACTTCAGACCATTCCTGCTCAATCTAGAGAGGATTCTTGATTCACTTTATAGGAAGTACAAGAAATTAGTTATATGCGGTAACTTCAATATTAATTTTGTATATGATTGTGCAAGAAAAAGGATGTTGGTAAATCTCCTAAATTCATATGATGTGATGCAGACTGTGGTTTTTCCAACTATGCTGTAGGAGAACTGTAGCACAGCCGTAGACAATTTTTTTATTCATTCTTCATTACTAGGTGGGCATTCTGTTTGAAAAAAGGTGAATGACTTTTCAGACCATAATGCACAAATTTTAACACTATATGGATTTTGCACTCAAACAAATGTCACGTATAATTACAAACTATGTAAAAAAGCTAATCCAACGGCCATAAAGAGTTTTTTAAACCTCGTCAAGGAACACGAGTGGGAGGATGTTTACAGTGCCAATAACATAAATGACAAATATAATGCTTTCCTAAACACATTTATCATGCTTTTTGAGAATTGCTTTCCATTAGAACGTTCTAACCGGGGTACTAGCAATAAAAGGCAGCCGAGGTGGCTGATTAGTGGAATAACGATATCATGTGGAACAAAGCGGGAATTATATCAAAATATTAGACCTAGTCACAGTCAAGATACAGCACCCCATTACAAACAGTATTGTAAGCTGCTTAAAAATGTAATTAGGAAGGCAAAGAGTATGTGGTACGGAAATAGAATAGCCAATTCACAGGATAAAATTAAAACCATATGGTCAGATGTAAAGGAAGTGTCAGCAGCACAAGGTCGACAATATAAAGTCAGTTCGTAGTAAAAATATTTCTGTTACTGATAAATCAGATATATGTACGGTATTTAACAGTCATTTTCTGAGCATTTCTGGTAAATTAAATAAAAATTTAGTTTCTGCAAGCAATCATACAACTCTCTTGGCAGATGCCTTTCCTAGACTGACGTCGTAAATATCCTCTGTGATACAGACAAGGGGGAGATGGAATCAATAATTAAATCACTGAAGACTAAGGACTCTCATGGATATGATGGAGTGCCTAGCAGAATATTAAAGTACTGTACTGCACGTGTTAGCCCTGTACGTATCCTTATTTGTATTTTTTCCTTTAGGAATGATCAGTTTCCTGAACGATTAAAGTGTTCACTAGTAACGCCGCTTTATGAAAAGGGAGAAAGGGATAATGTAGATAATTTTAGACCTATTTCTATGCCATCAGTGTTTGCTAAAGTTATTGAAAAGGTTGTGTATGTAAGGATAATTGATCATTTTATATCACATAATTTGTTATCGAATGTACAGTTCGGCTTTAGAAGTGGTTTAACAACTGAAAATGCTATATTCCCTTCCCTCTGTGAGGTACTGGATGGGTTAAACAAAAGGTTTCGAAAGCTAGGCGTATTTTTTATTTGACTAACATGTCTGATTGTGTTGGTCACAAAATATTGCTCCAGAAGTTGAAGTAGCTCACAATTGGTTGACCTCTTACTTTAACAATAGACAGCAAAATGTCATTATTCACTGTGCTGAGAATGGCTGTGATGTGGGGTCTGAGTAGGGTGTTGTCAAATTGGGGGTGCCCTAGGGATCAGCTTTGGGGCCACTCCTGTTCCTTATTTCTATGAATGACATGCCCTCTACTAGGTTAACTCCAAGTTTGTTAATGACAGTAGCTTGATAGTATAGGATGTTGTGTGCAATACTGGCTCGGTTTGAGATAGTGCAGTTCATGACGTAAGTTCATGGCTTGTCGAAAATAAAATAACGCTAAATCACAGTAAGACTCAGTTTTTACAGTTTCTAATATACAATTCAACAAAACCCGACGTTTTAATTTCACAGAATTGGTAAGTGATTAGTGAGACTGAAGAGGTCAAGTTTCTAGGTCTTCAGATGGATAGTAAGCTGGCATGGAAAGCCCACGTTCAGGATCCTGTTCAAAGACTTAATGCTACCATTTTTACTATTCCAACTGTTTCTGAAGTATGTGATCGTTCGACACAAAAACTAGTCTACTTTGCTTATTTTCATTCGCTTATATCGTATGGTATTATATTTTGGGTAACTCTTCCCAATCTGAAAGGATATTTTTGGCTCAGAAACTTGTGGTTCGGACAATAAGTGGTGTAAGTTCGCGAACCTCTTGTCGACCCCTGTTCACGAATCTGGGTATTTTGACATTGGTCTCTCAGAATATATATTCTTTACTGTCGTTTCTTGTTTACAATATCAGCTTAGTCCCAAGAATAAGCAGCTTTCACTCAGTTAATACTCGGCAGAAATCCAACCTGCATTTGAATTGGACTTCCATAACTCCTGTGCAGAAAGGTGTGCAGTATACTGCTACATCCATTTTCAATAAACTACCACAAGAACTGAAAAATCTTATTAGTAACACACGAGCTTTAAAATAGAAATTGAACCGTTTCCTCATGGGTCACTCCTTCTATTCTGCTGAAGAGTTCCTTGAAAAATTACGCTGATTCTTATGTTATATATGATCGCGTTTACTTAAACTTATGGCTTGACTTTTTTGGATTCATAAACATTTTATTTTTATGTTGTAATTTCATTTACTGTCACGTTCCGTGACCTTGGAGATTTACTCGTCAAATTGGTCCTATTGAACTTGACGTGTAAATAAAGTAAATAAAATCACTGAACTTCGAGACTTTACCATACACCACGGCATCATCTGCAAATAACTTTATATTGCTGCCCAACCTGTCCGCCAAATCATTTAGTGTTTAGAGAACAACAGTCTTCTTGTCACACTTCCCTGAGGAACTCGTGACGAAACCCTTGTCTCTGATGTACACTCCTGGAAATTGAAATAAGAACACCGTGAATTCATTGTCCCAGGAAGGGGAAACTTTATTGACACATTCCTGGGGTCAGATACATCACATGATCACACTGACAGAACCACAGGCACATAGACACAGGCAACAGAGCATGCACAATGTCGGCACTAGTACAGTGTATATCCACCTTTCGCACCAATGCAGGCTGCTATTCTCCCATGGAGACGATCGTAGAGATGCTGGATGTAGTCCTGTGGAACGGCTTGCCATGCCATTTCCACCTGGCGCCTCAGTTGGACCAGCGTTCGTGCTGGACGTGCAGACCGCGTGAGACGACGCTTCATCCAGTCCCAAACATGCTCAATGGGGGACAGATCCGGAGATCTTGCTGGCCAGGGTAGTTGACTTACACCTTCTAGAGCACGTTGGGTGGCACGGGATACATGCGGACGTGCACTGTCCTGTTGGAACAGCAAGTTCCCTTCCCGGTCTAGGAATGGTCGAACGATGGGTTCGATGACGGTTTGGATGTACCGTGCACTATTCAGTGTCCCCTCGACGATCACCAGAGGTGTACGGCCAGTGAAGGAGATCGCTCCCCACACCATGATGCCGGGTGTTGGCCCTGTGTGCCTCGGTCTATGCAGTCCTGATTGTGGCGCTCACCTGCACGGCGCCAAACACGCATACGACCATCATTGGCACCAAGGCAGAAGCGACTCTCATCGCTGAAGACGACACGTCTCCATTCGTCCCTCCATTCACGCCTGTCGCGACACCACTGGAGGCGGGCTGCACGATGTTGGGGCGTGAGCGGAAGACGGCCTACCGGTGTGCGGGACCGTAGCCCAGCTTCATGGAGACGGCTGCGAATGGTCCTCGCCGATACCCCAGGAGCAACAGTGTCCCTAATTTGCTGGGAAGTGGCGGTGCGGTCCCCTACGGCACTGCGTAGGATCCTACGGTCTTGGCGTGCATCCGTACGTCGCTGCGGTCCGGTCCCAGGTCGACGGGCACGTGCACCTTCCGCCGACCACTGGCGACAACATCGATGTACTGTGGAGACCTCACGCCCCACGTGTTGAGCAATTCGGCGGTACGTCCACCCGGCCTCCCGCATGCCCACTATACGCCCTCGCTCAAAGTCCGTCAACTGCACATACGGTTCACGTCCACGCTGTCGCGGCATGCTACCAGTGTTAAACGACTGCGATGGAGCTCCGTATGCCACGGCAAACTGGCTGACACTGACGGCGGCGGTGCACAAATGCTGCGCAGCTAGCGCCATTGGACGGCCAACACCGCGGTTCCTGGTGTGTCCGCTGTGCCGTGCGTGTGATCATTGCTTGTACAGCCCTCTCGCAGTGTCCGGAGCAAGTATGGTGGGTCTGACACACCAGTGTCAATGTGTTCTTTTTTCCATTTCCAGGAGTGTATAATCACCGTCGATGACAACATACTGGGTACTGTTATTTAAGAAGTCCTCTTGCCACTCTCATATCTGTGCACATTTTCCATATACTCGTACCTTCGTTAAGAGCCTGCAGTGGGGCACCGTTTCAAACACTTTCCGGAAATCTAGAAATATTGAATCTGCCTGTTGCCCTTCATCCCTAGTTTTCAGTATATCATGTGAGAAAAGGGAAAGCTGAGTTTCGCACAAGCGAAGCTTTCTAAAACCATACTATTCTTGGACATAAGGTTCTCATTCTCAAGAAAATTTGTTATATTCGAACTGAGAATAGGATCAAGGATTCTACACCAAACAGAAGTTACGGATGTTGGTATGTAATGTTTCGGGTCCGCTTTTTTACCTTTCTTGTATACTGGAGTCATCTGGGCTTTTTTCCAGTAGCTTGGGACTTTGTCCTGGGCGAGACGTCCACGACAAATGAAAACTGGGTAAGGGGCCAGTGCCGTAGTGTACTCTTTGTAATATAGAACTGTGATACCATCCGGACCTGGCGATTTATTTACTTTCAAATCTTTCAGTTGTTTCTGTACGCCAGGTATGCTTATTACTATGTCGTCCGTACGGGAGTCTGCCCGATGGTCAAATGATGGTTTGTTTGCACAATTCTCCTGTGTGAATGATTTCTTGAATTTGAAATTTAAAACATCAGCTTTCGTTTTGCTATCTTCAACTGCCTAACCAGATTGGCCAACAAGGACTGAACAGAAGCCTTACACCCGCTTAGTGATTTTACGTAAGACCAGAATTTCCTCTGGTTCTCTGCCAGATATTTTGCTAGGGTGACATGGTGGTAGCTTTTGTATGCTTCGTGCATCGACCTTTCCACAGACGCACGAATCTCTATTAATCTTCGCTTGTCGTCATCTGTGCGTTCCTTTTTGAACCGAGAGTGCAACGGCATCTGCTACCTCAGCATCCACCGAGTTTTGCTGTTAAACAATGGTGAGTCTTTTTCTTCCTTTATCCACTTACTAGGCACGTAACTCTCCAGACCACGATTTACAAACTGCTTAAACTTAACCCACAATTCCTCTCCATCCATCGTACTGGAACTATGTTATGCCAAACCACTGTCTAACTGAGATGCTAATAACTACTTATCTCTTCTGTCTAGCAGAAACACTCTCCTTCCGTAGTCATACACACATCAAAAATAAGTTTTGTATCACCATGGTTCCGAGAGTTGCGGAACTCGTATAGAAAATTGGAATAGAGATCAGCATAAACATCATTTCCACCCTTTTTATTGCTCATGAAAACCACACATTCCATGTTGTACCACCATACAGCGAGACCTTCAGAGGTGGTGGTCCAGACTGCTGTTCACACGAGTCCCTCTAATACCTAGTAGCATGTCCTTTTGCATTGATGCATGCCTGTATTCGTCGTGACATACTATCCACAAGTTCACCAAGGCACTGTTGGTATATATTGTCCCACTCCTCAACGACGATTCGGCGTAGATCCCTCAGAGTGGTTGGTGGCTCAAATCGTCCATAAACATCCTCTTTCAATCTGTCCCAAGCATGTTCGATGGGGTTAATGTCTGGAGAACATGCTGGCCACTCTAGTCGAGCGATGTCGTTCTCCTGAAGGAAGTCATTCACAAGATGTGCAAGATGGGGGCGTGAATTGTCATCCATGAAGAGGAATGCCTCGCCAATATGCTGTCAATATGGCTGCTCTATCGGTCGGAGGATGGCATTCATGTATCGTACGGTCCTTACGGCGCCTTCCATGACCACCAGCGACGTACGTCGGCCCCACATAATGCCATCCCAAAACAGCAGGGAACATCCACCTTGCACTCGCTCGACAGTGTGTCTAAGGCGTTCAGCCTGACCGGGTTGCCTCCAAACAGGTCTCCGAAGATTGTCTGGTTGAATGCATATGCGACACTCATTGGTGAAGAGAACATAATGCCAATCCTGAGCGGTCCATTCGGCATGTTGTTGGGCCCATCTGTACCGCGCTGGATGATGTGGTTGCAAAGATGGACCTCGCCATGGACGTCGGGAGTGAAGTTGCGCATCATGCAGCCTATTGGGCACAGTTTGAGTCGTAACACGACGTCCTGTGGCTGCACGAAAAGCTTTATTCAACATACTGACGTTGCTTTCATGGTTACTCCGAGCCATAATCCGTACGTAGCGGTCATCCACTGCAGTAGTAGTCCTTGGGCGGCCTGAGTAAGGCATGTCATCGACAGTTTCTGTCTCTCTGTATCTCCTCAATGTCCGAACAACATCGCTTTAGTTCACTCCTACACGCCTCGATACTTCCCTTGTTGAGAGCCATTCCTGGCGCAAAGTGACAAATGGTTCTAAACGCTATGGGACTTCACATCTGAGGTCATCAGTCCGCTAGACTTAGAACTATTCAAACCTAACTAACCTAAGGACAACACACATATCCATGACCGAGGCAGGATTCGAACCTGAGACCGTAGCAGCAGCGCGGTTCCGAACTGAAGCGCCTAGAACCGCTCGACCACAGCGGCCGTCTAGGCATGGTTGAACTACATATAACACGAGCCGTGTACCTCCTTCCTGGTGGAATAAGTGGAACTGATCGGCTGTCGGACACCCCCCCCCCCTTTCCCGTCTAATAGGCGCTCCTCATGCATGGTAGTTTAATCTTTGGGCGGGTTTAGTGACATATCTGAACAGTCAAAGGAACTGTCTATGATAAAATATTCACAGTTAACGTCTATCTTCTGGTGTTCTGGGAACCGCGGTGACACAAAACTTTTTCTGATGTATGTATCGCTATTCCCCGTTTCTATACTGACATTATTGATAAGGTCCGGCCTATTTGTAGCTACAAGGTCTAAGGTATTTCCATCGTGTGTGGGCTGTCGAGATAGCTGCTCAAGATAATCAGAAAACATGTTCAAAAGCATTTCGCACGACTGTCTGTCTGTACCCCCGCAGTGAATCCATAGACATCCCAATCTATACTTGGCAGGTTAAAGTCACCTCCAATTAGTACGGCCGGCCAGGGTGGCCGAGCAGTTCTAGGCGCTACAGTCTGGAACCGCGCGACTGCTATAGTCGCAGGTTCGAATCCTCCCTCGGGCATGGATGTGTGTGATGTCCTTGGATTAGTTAGGTTTAAGTAGTTCTAGGGGACTGATGGCCTGAGAAGGTAAGTCCCATAGAGCCATTTGAACGAATTAGTACGAGGGTCGTCCACAAAATAAGTTCCGTTTCTATTTCTATCTGCGGCAATGCTACGATCGCAGTTCCTAGCATTCGCGGCAGTTAGTCTGACTCAAGAAGACATGTACGTCATTTTCAAATCGCTGCTGCCGACGTGTGCTTTGTAGTGCTTCTCAATAACGTCAGCCGTAATTGAAAATGCCGCAGCGTGTGAAATCAGATGTGTGAAACGTTTTCTATATGCAAAGAAAGTTAAACCAAAGGAAGTTCATGGGCAAATCTGCGAGGTTTACAGACAAATGCTATGAGTGATACAATGGTTAGAAGATGGGTCAGACTGTTTAATGAAGAACGTGATCAACTGCACGATGAAGAACGAAGTGGACGCCCTTCTGTGGTTACTGATGAACTGGTTCACACAATTGAAGAGAAGATTAAGCACAACCGTAAGTTTATACTTAGTGCCCTTGCTATGGAAGTTCCGCAGATCTCACGATCGCTAATTCATGAAATTGTTACTATAAAACTGAACTTTCGAAAACTTTTCTCACGTTGGGCAGCCAAAATTCTTACTAAACAACGCAAAAAACAACGGATGGGCGGTGCACTTCAATTTTTGACACGCTACAATGAAGAAGGCGATGGTTTTCTTTCTCGGATAGTCGCAGGGGATGAAACTGGGGCATCGCACGACACCCCCGAAACAAAACGGCAATCAATGCAATGGAGGTGCACTTCATCCCCAACTAAGGTTAAGCCTAAGCAAATCTTGACACCTCGAAAAGTCATGTGCACCGTTTTTTGGAACAGAAAAGGCATTTTGCTGATTGATTTCTTACCAAGATTTCAAACAATCAATGCACATGGTTACTGCGAGGCCATTAAGAAATTGCGCTGTGCAATGCAGAACAAGCGCCGAGGATTACTGTCAAAAGGTGTTCTTTTTTTCCACGATAATGCCCGACCTCACACTGCGAATGTCACCAAACAACTCTTACGGGAATTTCACTGGGACGCGTTTGATAATCTTCCGTACAGCCCGGACCTCACTCCTAGCGACTTTCATCTCTTCTTACACCTAAAATATGTCCTTGGTGGTGAACATTTCGACGATGATGACGAGCTGAAGGAACATGTGACCACATGATTGAATACAAAGGTGGCAACCTTCTATGAAGAAGGCACACAAAGACTTGTTTCTCGATATGACAGGTGCCTACAAAATTTCGGAAGCTAGAAGCTATGTAGAAAAGTAGATTTTTGTACAATAAATATTTTTTCTGTATCTGTACACGTTTGTTTCATATAATCAAACGGATCTTACTTGTACTGCATGATTTGGGCATTTACGGGCTATTGACCATAGACTTTCTTTGAATGATTCTAAAACTGTGACAGCAGAATCGGGTGGCCGGTAAAAACATTCAACAATTAACTTGGTTTCACCTACACCTGTTATACGCAACTAGATGACTTCACTGTCACACTCAACTTCGACTCAAGAAATATCAAATATGTGTGAAATCTTATGGGACTTAACTGCTAAGGTCATCAGTCCCTAAGCTTACACACTACTTAACCTAAATTATCCTAAGGACAAACACACACACCCATGCCCGAGGGAGGACTCGAACCTCCGCCGGGACCAGTTCATGACTGCAGCGCCTCAGACCACTCGACTAATCCCGCGCGGCTCAACTTCGACTCATTAGAGACAATATTTTTGTTAACTGTAGAGACAGTTGGTACTCGATAGCTGCCACAGATTTTATGGAAGTCAGGTTGGACTTTCTCGAGGGAAGCAGTTTTTCTTGGTAGGTTATTTTATTTTGTACTAACCACTTTACTTCATGATTTAATGATTAATTGATTCCCTTTCATGTGTGCACAATAAAGAGATACACTCACCAGCTGTCTGTGTGTTTTCCAAAATTACTTTCGTAGATTTCTTAGCTCTTGACTATTTGTCGGTTCACTGATTCACTAATTTCAGTCGGAGCAAGATTCGTGTTATTAATGTGTAACCAATTTTTAAACTTTTAATATCATTAGAAAATGAGAGATGATCCCCAGATAATAAATAATTCTTAATGTGTCTGGTTGCTCGATTTCTCCGACAGACATCAAATGCCCGGCTTACGTATGTGGTACCCTGAAGTGACAGAAGTCATGGGATAGCGATATGCACACAAACAGATGGCGGTAGTATCGCGTACACAAGGTATAAAAGGGCAGCGCATTGACGTAGCTGTCATTTGTACTCAGACGATTCATGTGAAAAGATGTCCGCCGTGATTATGGCCGCACGACAGGAAGTAATAGACCTTAAATGCGGAAAGGTGGTTGGCGATAGACGCATGACACATTCAATTTCCAAAATCTTTAAAGACTTCAATATTCCGCGATCTATAGTATCAAGAGAGCGCCGAGAATATCAAATTTCAAGTACTACCTCTCACTATGGACAACACAGAGGCCAATGGCCTTCACTTAACAACCGGGAGCAACGGTGTTTAGAAAGCGTTGTCAGTGCTAACAGACAAGCAACATTGCGCGAAACAACGGCAGATATCGAAGTGGGTCGTAAGACGAACGTATCCGTTAGTACAGTGAGGCGGAATCTGGCGTTAATGGGCAATGGCAGCAGAGACTGACGCGAGTACCTTTGCTAACAGCACGACATCGCCTGCACCGCCTCTCCTGGGTTCGGGACCATATCAGGTGTACCCTAGACGACTGGAACACCGTGATCTGGACAAATGAGTCCCAGTTTGAATTGGTGAGAGCTGATGGTAGGGTTCGAGTGTGGTGCAGAATCCACGAACCATAGACCAAGTTGTCAATAAGGCACTTTGCAGGCTAGTGGTGGCTCAATAATGGTGTGGGCTGCATTTACATGGAATAGACAGAATCCTCTGTATGTTCGGCTACTTGGAGACTATTTGCAGCCATACATGGAAATTGGAAATTTGTGGTAAGTTCCTATGGGACAAAACTGCTGAGGTCATCGGTCCCAAGGCTTACACACTACTTAATCTAACTGAAGCTAACTTATGCTGAGGACAACACACACACCCATGCCCGACGGAGGACTCGAACCTCCGACGGGGAGAGCCGCGCGACTGCCAGTCATTCATGGACGTCATGTTCCCAAACAACGCGCTATGTCACCGGATCACAATTGTGCGCGGTTGGTTTCAAGAACATTCTGGACAATTCGAGTGAAAGATTTGGCCACCCAGATCGCCCAACATGAATGCCATCGAACATTTATGGGACATAATCGAGAGGTCAGTTCGTGCACAAAATACTGCACCGACAACAATTCCGCAATTTTGTACGGTTATAGAGACAGAATGGCCGAATATTTCTGCAGGGAGCTTCCAGCGACTTGAGTCCACGTCACGTCCAACTGGTGCACTACGTCGGGCGAAAGGATATCTGATACGATATTATGAGGTATCCCATGACTTTTGTAAACTCAGTGTAAGCTTGCAAATTACGAGGTGGATTAAGGAACTTTCTGGTTGTTAAATTTGATATACTGCGATGAGACGTGTAATTATAAATTAAAATTGAGGGTCTAATGGGCAATGTTTCCTTTATTGTTTGAAAAATTCTAAATACATCCAAAAAAACAACGAGAAAAAAATATGATTTTTCAACTGTGTTTATAGATTCGTTATTATGACTCAACGATGAAATAAAAAATTAAAAATGGGTAAATTGAAACTGTTGTGGTTGGCAAGAGAGCCAACCGTGTTTTTCTAAAGGAGGCCGAATTGCACGCGTCTTAGCTCACGCAGGCTGGCGTGAGGTCTGGAACATGACAAGGGAATTAGAATTGAAAAAAACGGACGTAGCTGGTGGAATACTTAACTTTAATCCATTAATGGAGAACGTCGCTCTTTATGGTACATGATTCACAATATCAATAGTACGGATACTGGCGCCTTGCTAGGTCGTAGCAAATACGTAGCTGAAGGCTATGCTAACTATCGTCTCGGCAAATGAGAGCGTAGAAGTCAGTGTACCATCGCTAGCAAAGTCGGCTGTACAACTGGGGCGAGTGCTAGGAAGTCTCTCTGGACCTGCCGTGTGGCGGCGCTCGGTCTGCAATCACTGATAGTGGCGACACGCGGATCCGACGTATACTACCGGACCGCGGCCGATTTAAAGGCTGCCACCTAGCAAGTGTGGTGTCTGGCGGTGACACCACAGAAATACATTACACTCCTTTTCGTATTTGTACGAGGACCTCGAATCATCATTTCCCAGAATCATCACAGGCTTTTGCGACGAAAAAATTTATATAATTGAACAAATTTGAAATAAAAGACCCATTTTAATTGATACAAAGTCCACTATTCCTCATTGTTCTACACTTAGCTTACTTCTCTACGGATGGAGGGAGCCTGGAAGCTACAAAAGTACTGGCGTCGTTTATGTTCTACAACATGACGAGAATATGATTCTGAAGACTCTCCTGGGTACACCCCTCACGCAGTTCAAAGCCTCGACCCACTAATCTTCAAAGATTTTGGATTTAAGTCCAGAGACTTTGCAACGCCGATACTTGTGGGTGTCTTTTCCGACAATTTTTGCTGTTTTCAACGCGTGCAGACTGTTGTTATTGTGTTCAAAGTCGATATTAGGCATCTTTTCTACTGGACGAAGATATCAACGGTTAGCAGCATACGTTCTCCTAACACTAGAGCGAATTCCGCGAGTTCATCTTGGGTGCAGCTTCAACCATTTCCACAGCACCATTTCAGTCGTCCAATAATAGTTAGGGTGGAAACTTCAAAATTCTTCACTTAGGATCATTGCAAATCTTGGAGAGAGAGACATCATTAAGTTAACATATTGTGCGTATTTTCATTCAGTAATGTCATATGGAACAATGTTTTGGGGTAACTCATCTTTAAGAAAGAAGGTCTTCAGTGCACAAAATAGTGCTGTAAGACTAATATGTGGTGCTCACCCGCAATCTCCTTGTAGTCATCTCTTTAAGGAGTTGGGCATTCTGACTACTGCTTCACAGTCTATGTATTCCCTAATGAAGATTGTTGTGAATAATCCATTACAGTTCAAAAGGAACGATGATGTACAATATCAGAAGGAAAAAGACATTCAGTGCTCCACATTAACGTTGTCTTTAGGACAAAAATGAGTCTACAATGCTGAAAAAAAGTTTTTCAATCACGTATCCAGTGACACAAAATGTCTGAAAGACAGAAAAGTAAAATTTGGAAACATATTCTGAAAGTTTCTCCTTGACAGCTCCTTTTATCCCGTAAAAGAATTTCTGTTACTGTAAGGTGTAAAAGGTGTTGGATAGGAATAACTACCTGACATTTGTATATCTTTTTTCTTTTTGTAAAAAAAAATACTTTGAAATGTTCGTAATGTAACCATATGTACAAATTAACTTGCGATGTGAATGTCAAATGACTTGTTCCACATCGTTATGTACAAATTAACTTGCGATGGGAATGTCAAATGACTTGTTCCATATCGTTATGATCTATCGTGCAATCCGTGGGACAAGCAACTAACTAACTTTGAAGGGGTTCCCCGTAATAATTTCTATAGTATTTCGATGAAGCTATGCGGGGAGCACATTTCTGGCATTACTTGAAACAGAAAACAATGGATGACGTTGTAGAAGGCTTCGTCAAGATCTATGGCTCATCTTACTTTGCAATATTCGGCTATGGCTAAGACCTCTTCATAGTCTGCTAAGATCTGAAAGGTGAATCTATCACAGCTACCACTAGTTTGATGAAGTCCTATGACGACATTCATCACTTTTTTCGTTATTCGTGTTAGGATGCACGTTAAGATTTTATAATCAGTGTTAAGTAAAGGGATCGGTCTCAGCTTTTCAACTGAGATACTGCCTGGTATTTTAGGAATAAATATGATTAACCCTTCTCTGAATTCTTGGGGAATTGTAATGACCGAACTCAAATGGCTAGACGACCAGATCCGACAAGGCTTCCGATGATGGAAACCAGCAATTTGGAGGCGTCAGAGAGCAGATTTCGCTCTCACTGCCAGATCAAAGTTTCTGTGCATTTTGGTAGCTGACACGAATGACTTCCTGATCCTGGCATCTAAATTCGCTCGATTTTGCTACCTAGTACTTTCTTAAGGCCTTCCCTCGTTTTGGGAAGTACTAATGCCTTTCTCGCCCTCGTTTTGAGGCCTCCATATCCACATTTTCACAGTTACTTTCGAAACGCCAGTTGTTTCTGTAGCACTAGAGATCGGGAGATCAAATTCCGGCATAATGACAATGTGGTCCTTTGTCATCTCAGATAATTAATGCATGATGGTAAATG
Organism: Schistocerca gregaria; assembly: GCF_023897955.1. Classification (NCBI taxonomy): domain Eukaryota; kingdom Metazoa; phylum Arthropoda; class Insecta; order Orthoptera; family Acrididae; genus Schistocerca; species Schistocerca gregaria. The sequence continues at coordinate 414,141,853 of NC_064931.1, read as the reverse complement.
AACTTCTTCCCGTTATTCGTTGCCTCGTCTTTATACAGCTGTTGACACAACTAACGTAGTACTTCAGAAATTCTCACAGTGAAATACCGATAATGAGCGCGTCAGAACTCCAGTTTATTTACAAACGCGAGGAGGAAGAAGTGTTGTCCATAGTTGCAATTGTCGCCAAAGTATACCTTCGATCATGACAGCCTGTGGCCGTCATGTTGGCAGATTTCGGGCGTCAATGCAAGTGACAGCCGCGAAAAGGGCCGTCAAGGCACGAGTAGACAGACCAGGCCGCGTGCGTATTCCAACTTCGGAGACACTGCTTCATCGTTTCATTGTTCACACGCCAGTTATAGTGGTACCTTAGTGGTTTTCATCCAGTATAATAAGCGTTTAAAATTGGAATTTACAGTAAATAATAAGGAAATTTGAGGTATCTCATTTTGATCTATGTGCGACGAGTAACCTGGCGGTTTGTAGTAGAACTGAGTCTATTTCCTTCTCCATGATTATGTGACAGCTGAGGATGATGCATACTCCGGGGCTAGTAAGCCCAGCGGTCTGATAAGTAGGCTCCTAAGAGTATGAATACCTGTCATCTCACTACGCTGGTGACTGTACCTGCACTTTTCCCATCTGCATGAGAAATGAAACTGAGCAGCGAAGTATGCTCAACATACACTGTGACTACGAGACTGCATTCAGTGGTTAGCCCTAGATCGCTATTTCGATAACCATGCTATTATAGATCAAGAAACGGAATAAACAGAGTACGAAAAACGGTTCAAAATAAAGAGTTATGTCCAAAATAATTGTGTCAGTTTCATGCAAGAGTAAAGGCGATAGGGAGTGCAACTACCTCGAGCAGCAATTCAAAGGGAAGGAAGACTATGGTTACCGTTCTGTAGATGACAAAGTCAGTAGAGACGGAGCACCAGCTCATTTTGAACAAGAGTGTGAAAGGAATTCGGTCATGTTTGTTTCAAAATAACCACCTCTGCATTCGCTATAAGTTATTCAGGAAATCTAGATCTGAATGGTCGGACGACAATTTGCATGAATTCCTCCTGGAGCGCAAGTGGAGTCGTCAATATAGCACTTATAATGATTTGTCAGTCGTGACGTCTATGAGCTCCATAGGAATTGAATACCATATTTCTCACTATCCTGATCTCAGCGCGTTCGTATCCGTAACGCGTTGCGCATAAGTACACTGTAAAAACCTGTCTCTGTTTACTGTCGTGATTTTCGAGCAATCACAGGAAATAGTCACATCAAATAAATATCTGGGAGTACGTCTACGGAGAGATTTAAAGGAATCTAAGAAAATGTAATCATCAAAGAAAGAAGTGGTTAAAGAACACTCACTCGACCGATTCTCGTTTTGCTCGTCAGTCTGCGACCCTTACGAGGTAAGACAAATACAGGAAATGGGGAAGAACTAAAGAAGAGCGATGCATACCGCGGGTTGAGTAGTGTGGGTGAGGGTAGAGCCCCACAAATTTCGGTTTTTCTAACACTGTGATAAGCGAGGGATAGATTTTCCCGCTATTTCAAATTCCAGCTTTGTCTGATTATTAATTACACAGAAATTTACAATTTAAAAAAATTGAGCGGTTTTACCCGACGAATGCAGTAAAGCCCCGCAATGCGTGTCCTTGAAATATCTCGTAAATTTGAACACAATGTTTACAAAATGGCTCTGAGCACTATGGGACTCAACTGCTGTGGTCATTAGTCCCCTAGAACTTAGAACTACTTTAACCTAACTAGCCTAAGGACATCACACACATCCATGCCCGAGGCAGGATTCGAACCTGCGACTGTAGCAGTCGCACGGTTCCGGACTGCGCGCCTAGAACCGCGAGACGCATTATGTCCTCCCACGTACATTTCGCAGTAAGTCTAAGGTGGAAAAATCTAAGAAATTAGTACTTACACGAAGGCTCACCTACAGCCATTCTCCCCACCTACCATCAGTGAATGTCACAGGAAAGGGGGGAAGTGATAATGGTAGCAGAAGGGCTCCCTGCCACACACTGTAGGATGGCTTGTGGAGTCGAGATGTAGAGGTCTAACTATTGCAACACATCCCTCGGTAATTGTAGTGATGCAACTGAATACCGTAATGGCGAACAATGACACTGAGCGAAAATAATATCCTCATAGAACATAGGCCGTAGCTGATATAGACACAGCTAGGTACACACGATCATGTTCAAAATAAACTGTAGCTTGCGAACTTGTTAGACGTAAAGTTACAGCCCTTATGCGAATCAGCATCATTTCTAAAACATTACCGCGTACCTTCGCATTATGCCCGTGCCCAAGGGAATAGGATTGTACCGAACACTGTGGGAGTATATTGGAGTTTTATTTTGAGGAATAAGCCAGGCTTGTTTTTCATGGAAATCAGCACTCGTCCTCACACATTTTCCCTTGTTGCTGACGCATCGTAGATTGAAAACAATGTGCGAACGAAATGTCCCGTGTATTCCCCGTTTGTATCTACCAGTAGCATACGTGGTACGATATAGCGACATGACATCGTGCTCGGTTGTTAGACTCCTATTACGGAGGAGTGCTGTTCAGTTGCGATCCGGCCATTCGGAATTAGGTTTCCATGCTTACTCTAAATGACTAATCTCAAGCGAATGTCAGTTTGGTTCTTCGAGAACGCCATAACAAATTTTCATTTCTATCCTTGAGTAAGAAACGAGTTGTAAGGAATATTCAAATTAATTTCAGAAGAGATAGTTTAAAAAATCCAGTGACGATTCTATAGGAATGGTGAAACGTATTTCGAGAGATTTAAACCAAAAGTATTCTTTGCAATAAGGTGAACCAGTTATCAATACTTATGTTCAAACTCAAGTAAGTGGCGAGAACAACTACAGTTGTTTAAGACAATTAGGGCACTCTTCTTACAGGACTTCTGTAGACTCTCGTGAAGAGTGACTCAAACACATGCACATCGGTTCCCTTATGCCAAAACTGTCAGAAAAAATTCCTGAACAACTTGAGAAACTTTGCCTGTGCAGTTCGAGTTTACCTATATACCTACATTTGTTTATGAACATCCAATGTAGCCTATAGCGCGCCGCGGAGGGCATCCGCTATGTGATCAAAAGTATCCCAACACCTGGCTGAGAATTTCTTGTAAGTTCGTGGCGCCCCCCCCCCCCCCCCCACCCTCCAATCGGTAATGTTGGAATACAATATGATGTTGGCTCACCCTTAGCCTTAATGACAGCTTCCACTCTCGCAGGTATACGTTCAATCAGGTGCTGGAAGGTTTCTTGGGGGATGGCAGCCCATTCTGCATGGAGTGCTGCACTGAGCCGAGGTATCGATGTCGGTCGGTGAGACCTGGCACGAAATCGGCGTTCCAAAACATCCCAAAGGTGTTCTATAGGATTCAGGTCAGGAATCTGTGCAGGTCAGTCCATTACAGGGATGTTATTATCGTGTAACCACTCCGCCACAGGCTGTGCATTATGAACAGGTGCTCGATCGTGTTGAAAGATGCAATCGCCATCCCCGAATTGCTCTTCAACAGTGGGAAGTAAAAAGGTGCTTAAAACATCAATGTAGGCCTGTGCTGTGATAGTGCCACGCAAAACAGCAAAGGGTGGAAGCCACCTCCATGAAAACACGACCACACCATAACTCCACCCCCTCCGAAGTTTACTATTGGCACTACACACGCTGGCAGATGACGTTCACCGGGCATTCGCCATACCCACACCCTACATCGTATCGCCACATTGTATATCGCAATTCGTCACTCCACACAACGTTTTTCCACTGTTGAATCATCCAATGTTTACGGTCCTTCCACCAAGCGAGGCGTCGTTTGACATTTACCAGTGTTATGGTGGCTTATGAGTAGCCGCACGACCATGAAATCCAAGCGTTCTCACCTCCCGTCTAACTGTCATAGCACTTGCAGTGGTTGCTGATGCAGTTTGCAATTCCTGTATGATGGTCTGGATAGATGTCTGCCTATTACACATTACGACCCTCTTCAACTGTCGGCTTTTGTGCTGCAGATGTACCTTCACGTTTCCACTTCACTATCACATCGGGAACAGTGGACCTAGGGATGTTTAGTATTGTGGAAATGTCGCGTACAGACGTATGACACAAGTGACACCTGACCATCTTCGAAGTCCGTGAGTTCCGCGTGACGACCCATTCTGCTCTCTCGCCATATCTAATGGCTACTGATATCGTTGATATGGAATACTTTTGATCACATAGTGTATAGTGTATCAGTATAATTTACATTCTTCGTATTACAACTTCATTTCGGATCATATTCTTAAGGGTGTCACCATACGACCATTTCAAGAAGTGCTTCTCCGCTGAATGGAGTTTTTGCTCATGTGCCTTCTTCGCGACCCACAACTCACTGTCATAGATCATTGCTAGTCTAATGGCTGTTTCGTGTGTCTTTTGGATCTAACCAGCATTTGTATTCCACGCAGTATTACAGTGACCATGCGCCATTATTTCCCAGATGTGTTCATGTGTTGGGTAATATTTTAATATATAGGTCCTCATCTGATATTAATGATCCTAGATATCTGAATCTGCTAACCCTTGGTAATTTAGTTCCATAGAGTTGGGCATCGTCATCGGATAGACTGGGCTTAGTGGTGTAGTAACTGAACACCGTGAATTCTGTTTTAAGTCTACCAAAGTGCATACCAGTACTTTCTTAGGCCTATTTTAAGGTCTATTGAATTTCCTATTTGTCTCCTGATGCCAATACCTCATCGTAAGCATAAAAGAGATTCAAAGATTGAAACATTGTATTGAGGCAACAAGATAATTCATAACAATGTCGGCAGAAAGTCAGCTGAGAGCACTACTTAGTTGAAGCGTAACATTTACATTGAAACTCTTCGACTGTCACACTCTGCTTCCGACGCATCTGGGAATAGTTCTACGAGTCTCCAAAAGTGTTTACATAATGTTAATGTACGTTGTGTGCTTTCAGAGCATGCCGTATTAATAACAGATGCACGCGAATAGAGGTGTCTTCTGTATCAACAAAAATAATTATTTGTATTCAACTATTTTAATAGTCCTTGATATAGTTGCAGTAGGTATTGGGAGATGAAGAAGCTTGCACAGGATAGAGTGGCATGGAGAGCTGCATCAAACCAGTCTCAGGACTGAAGACCACAACAACAACAATGCATTTCTAGAGACAATTCTCCCATCATCTCGTTTTTTACGCTCAGTTTGTAGCGTTCATACTGTAAATTTTATTTAAACAAAAAAAAACTTTGGCATATGGGTCCTTGTTTTACATAAATTTGTCCACTTCATACACCGCCACCGCGCAGTAGGTTCTGATCTGTTCTTAGACACTGGGTACCGAGAGTGTTTGTTTGATGCTTCTTCTGGTGTGCCTGAGGTACCACGGTGCATACGCAGCTTGTATTACTACTTCAAAGATGCTATTTTTCCAATCTTTGGATATTACATCCGTGGAATTCTAAAAAGTTATAAATATTCAGCTCCCTCAAATTAATCCAAAAGGGCGTTAAAAAGTATCGTTCAATTATCTATCATTTGCACATCAAGAATATTGTTGAACTTCTTCTCGTGAATGGCAACTTCTAATTCTTCCAGTAGGTCAACTTTTCTTCCTTCCTTTTTCATGTGCAGCATTTCCAAGTCGTCTCTTGTATCGTATAATGGGTGGTCCGTCTCATGGAAATGGTTGACTACTGCTGACTTGCCATAATTCATCAGTCTGAAAGCGTCTTTATGTTCTTTAAATATTTCTATATTTTCTTCCTACCTGTCCTTTGCAAAACAGAATGAGCATTGGATTTTATATACTCTCGGCTTTTCAGATTTTTCCATCTTGTTATCAGCATCATGTTTCGGGTAATACCTCATTAAATTGTCTGTCTCGAACTCTACTTTGATCTAGTGATGCGCCAAACGACTGGTTTTAACAACCTGTTGGCCAGTCAATTTTTTTCTATTCAAGCGGTTTTTTTCAATCGAATGAAACAACCAAATAAAATCAGTCTCTGCGATCACGTCAATTATATGAAAGTTTTTCACTCACTCTACGAGTTTGAGTAGTTTCACTTAATGTGAGACAACCGACGAAAACAAGTCTCTGACGGTTACGCCTATTATATCAGTTTTTTCACCCGGGCCGGTATTACACTATCAGTTTTCCTTTGACGAAGAAATGTGGTCAAACATGCATCATATGTTCATTGACAAAGATATCTGACGTGGTCCAAATAGCATCAAATTATCTTTGACGTAAATCTTTGATGTCATAGTTCCTTCAGAATGGCCGACGAAGATTTATTACTGCGCCCTTCAGTTGCGTGTAACAGAAATGCATTGTATTTAAATTTGGGACAGGAGCAGAAAGAAAAAAGGGAAACGTACTTGGATGAAGCCGTGGGATCCACGATGAAATGCTAAAAGCATCCAATAACGTCTGCTGCGGGAGCTACAAAAGGAAGGCGTAAAGTCGTATAGTAATGGACAGGAGTACATTTGAGTATGTGCACAAGATAGTCTCCCCATATTACAAAGCAGAGCACTCATCTCAGAAATGTTATATTCGCAAAAGACAGACTTTCGGTAAAACTGCGAATTCTTGCAACAGGAGAAAGCCACTCTAGTTTAGAGTATAGCACTCGAAAACCGCATTGACGAAAATAATACCAGAAATATGTGAAGCTATTTAGAAAGGACTGAAGGAGGAATCTCTGAAGGCAAATAACTATTTAGTATATACTGCAGCCATTAAGAAACATTTTTATTTCTACAAACGTTGTAGATTTTCACCTTTATATCCTCGGAGGGCATCCCCTCTTTCTCTCCTCTTTCGCTTCTTCTTATTCTATTTTTGTATTCGGGGTGTTGCACGTCACACAGTGCTCCATCTGCCTTTTACATTTCTATCAATTTAGTTGTAGGTGCGATGCACTATGAAAATCTGGGGACCATGTTGATAAATATTAGATGTCAGATAGCTGCTGCGATTTTAGCACTCCAAGCGGTTACATTTCTCCATTCAGTAAACAGAAGAAAAACCCTCTTTTTTATCAAATCTAATGCGAGGCGCGAGATTTGATGAAAGAAAATTTGACCAAGGCCTAACTTTAACAAAATTCCTTATTAAACTATCAAATTTTATTTGGTAAAGAAACTTTGTCAAATAAAATTTAATAGTGTAATGCCGGCCCCAGTCTCTAGGGTTAAATGAACCAGGGCAAGGGTTGTCAACATTTTTTGAGACAAATAGCTTACATAATTTCTAGGTGAGGTGAATAAAACGAATAATTCTAAAAATATTAGTTTGTTGGAGAAACGTCATTTTACGTGTTTCACATTTAAGAAACATTCAGCAGAAAATTAGTGGATACTGTTCTAGTTGTGAACGCCAACACATGGGCTGAGAGCCGCTTCGTATGCGCGGAAGGGTACTACTGATATTAAGATTGTTAATATTTGAGGCCATTTTCCTCAGTTGCTAACTTCAATAATGTTTTATCAATAAAATCATAAAAATTCCGTCTTTTACAACTAAACTTATTTCTGTGTACGAGACATGTTCCTACTATTCATATTAGGTACCTTCATTATTTAATTACACATATCTTGAGGTGAGATTTGTTGTAATTCTTCGGCAGTTTAGTTTAAACCTAGCTATTTCTTTTCATAATTATATGGAATGTAAGTAAAAGACACAATCATATAGCTATAAGGAGAAATAGCTAAGAGGGTGGATGTCCTCAATAGTAATGCCTCCGAATTTTTTATTCTGTTTGCAATATCGATTGAGGTATTACATGTCAAGCATATCACTCTATCGACGTCCCTGCTTGGCTGACACGAATTACAACCCTCCGCCGCTCGAGAGCTCTGAAATGTGTACCACTAGCCTTTCTCGTGGTGAGAAACAGCGTGCTGCAATCGAGTTTCTGACCGCAGCAAATGTACTTCCAACTGAAGTCTTTACAAGAATGAAAGTTGTGTACGGTGAAGATTGTATCGAAATCAATAATGTACGACTCTGGGTTGTTCGTGCTCATATTGAAGGGAACGGTTGTGCTAACCTCGACGTATGTGACAGAACTTGGAGTGTTGCGAACACTGTAAAAACACCTTCAAATACTTCATTTCGATAGTGATTAAGCGTTATCAACAAACTGGTCTCTCGTTGGGAGAAATGTGTTTGTCACCAAAATGTTGAGAAATAAATATGTAGACATTAAGAATAAAAATGTAGAATCTTAATACAGTTCATTGTATGTAAAAATTCTTTCACATGAAAAAATGAGAAGGATAACTTTTCAGGACGTGCTCATAGATTTAAGCAAGACTGCCTAAGAAGCACCACAAAATTTTTATTATCTTTATGATAAAACATAACTGTAGCCAGCCTTCTTACGGGCCAGGAAAACAGCCGAACGCAGGAAGTAGCAGCTAGCGAGCACCTCCTACTGCAACAGGCGGTTGCAGCCAACGATCGATAGACACCACCTCCCCGCTGCTCCTGCTACCCTGGGCGGCACCGCAGGTGACGTCACACACAAAACGTCGCTTCCAGCGGTCTGAGTGGTCACATTGAATACAGTGAGTGAGTAACTGATATGGATTGGCTGAACTGTGAAGCTGAAGTACCGGTATACGTTGATGAGCTAAAACGTTATGACCACTGTCCACCGAGAGATTGTACGCTGCCTGGTGGCGCTGAGGCGCGTGATGAGGTAAGAGACGTATGTGGGCGAAGCAGAGACGAATGGGAAACATTCTATAGACGATGTGGCGCGCATGCGGAAATCCGCCGACATAAGTGTCTCTGAAGAAAGCCAGATTGTTATTGCCCCGTGCCTTGGAGCGAGCACCTCGAAAACGGCGAAGCTGGTCGGCTGTTCACGTGCTACGGTCGTGAACGTTTATGGAAAGTGGTTGAAGAACGCTGAAACCACGAATAGGCGACAGAACATAGGGATCGGAGGCTTGCCAGCTCTCTAAAGCAGGATAGGCGTTGGTCTGTGGCAGATCTGACGACAAAGTACAGTGTTGGCGCAGGCACAATTGTTTTGGAGCACTCTGTTCAGCGTGAATTGTTGAACATAGTGTTCCGCTGCAGAGAACCCTTACGAGTTCCCATGTTGACTCAATGACATCGTCAATTATGATAACAGAGTTCCTAGATAACAGAACGCAGCATGTCATTCTCAGTGGAGAGAAGTCTTCCGAAGTAAGAGTGATTTCAGGTGTGTCGCAGGGGAGTGTCGTGGGACCGTTGCTGTTCACAATTACACTCCTGGAAATTGAAATAAGAACACCGTGAATTCATTGTCCCAGGAAGGGGAAACTTTATTGACACATTCCTGGGGTCAGATACATCACATGATCACACTGACAGAACCACAGGCACATAGACACAGGCAACAGAGCATGCACAATGTCGGCACTAGTACAGTGTATATCCACCTTTCGCAGCAATGCAGGCTGCTATTCTCCCATGGAGACGATCGTAGAGATGCTGGATGTAGTCCTGTGGAACAGCTTGCCATTCCATTTCCACCTGGCGCCTCAGTTGGACCAGCGTTCGTGCTGGACGTGCAGACCGCGTGAGACGACGCTTCATCCAGTCCCAAACATGCTCAATGGGGGACAGATCCGGAGATCTTGCTGGCCAGGGTAGTTGACTTACACCTTCTAGAGCACGTTGGGTGGCACGGGATACATGCGGACGTGCATTGTCCTGTTGCATCAGCAAGTCCCCTTGCCGGTCTAGGAATGGTAGAACGATGGGTTCGATGAAGGTTTGGATGTACCGTGCACTATTCAGTGTCCTCTCGACGATCACCAGAGGTGTACGGCCAGTGTAGGAGATCGCTCCCCACACCATGATGCCGGGTGTTGGCCCTGTGTGCCTCGGTCGTATGCAGTCCTGATTGTGGCGCTCACCTGCACGGCGCCAAACACGCATACGACCATCATTGGCACCAAGGCAGAAGCGACTCTCATCGCTGAAGACGACACGTCTCCATTCGTCCCTCCATTCACGCCTGTCGCGACACCACTGGAGGCGGGCTGCACGATGTTGGGGCGTGAGCGGAAGACGGCCTAACGGTGTGCGGGACCGTAGCCCAGCTTCACGGAGACGGTTGCGAATGGTCCTCGCCGATACCCCAGGAGCAACAGTGTCCCTAATTTGCTGGGAAGTGGCGGTGCGGTCCCCTACGGCACTGCGTAGGATCCTACGGTCTTGGCGTGCATCCGTGCGTCGCTGCGGTCCGGTCCCAGGTCGACGGGCACGTGCACCTTCCGCCGACCACTGGCGACAACATCGATGTACTGTGGAGACCTCACGCCCCACGTGTTGAGCAATTCGGCGGTACGTCCACCCGGCCTCCCGCATGCCCACTATACGCCCTCGCTCAAAGTCCGTCAACTGCACATACGGTTCACGTCCACGCTGTCGCGGCATGCTACCAGTGTTAAAGACTGCGATGGAGCTCCGTATGCCACGGCAAACTGGATGACACTGACGGCAGCGGTGCACAAATGCTGCGCAGCTAGCGCCATTCGACGGCCAACACCGCGGTTCCTGGTGTGTCCGCTGTGCCGTGCGTGTGATCATTGCTTGTACAGGCCTCTCGCAGTGTCCGGAGCAAGTATGGTGGGTCTGACACACCGGCGTCAATGTGTTCTTTTTCCCATTTCCAGGAGTGTATATATAAATGACCTTGTGGATAACATCGTAAGTTCACTGAGGCTTTTTGCGGATGATGCTGTAGTGTATCGAGAGGTTGTAACAATGGAAAACTGTACTGAAATGCAGGAGGATCTGCAACGAATTGACGCATGGTGCAGGGAATGGCAATTGAATCTCAATATAGAAAAGTATAATGTGCTGCGAATACATAGGGAGAAAGATCCTTTATCGTTTAGTTATAATATAGCACGTCAGCAACTGGAAGCAGTTAATTCCATAAATTATCTAGGAGTAAGCATTAGGAGTGATTTAAAATGGAATGACCATATAAAATTAATCGTCGGTAAGCGGATGCCAGACTGAGATTCATTGGAAAAATCCTGAGGAAATGCAACCCGAAAACAAAGGAAGTAGGTTACAGTACACTTGTTCGCCCACTGCTTGAATGCTGCTCACCGGTGTGGGATCCGTACCACATAGGGTTGATAGAAGAGATAGAGAAGATCCAAAGGAGAGCAGCGCGCTTCGTTACAGGATCATTTAGTAATCGCGAAAGCGTTACGGAGAGATGATAGATAAACTCCAGTGGAAGACTCTGCAAGAGAGACGCTCAGTTGCTTTGGTTGTAGTTTCGAGAACATACCTTCACCGAGGAGTCAAGCAGTATATTGCTCCCTCCTACGTATATTTCGCAAAGAGACCATGAGGATAAAATGAGAGAGATTAGAGCCCACACAGAGGCATACCGACAATCTTTCTTCCCACGAACAATACGAGACTGGAATAGAAGGGAGAACCGATAGAGGTACTCAAAGTACCCTCCGATACACACCGCCAGGTGGCTTGCGGAGTATGGATGTAGATGTAGAACAGTGGGCACTGGATCATCGAGATTGGACCGCGGATCAGTGGTATCATGTCGCCTGGTTATATGAATCCTGTTATTTTGTTAAACCAGGTCGCTGGTCGTGTCCAGATACGCCGACATCCAGGCGAACGTCTGCTCAAAACATGCAGAGCGCTACGGACCCAGGCTGGTGGGAGCAGTATTATGTTATGGGGAACATTCACCTGGGCTTCCATGGGACCTGCAGTAGTAATGGAAGGCACAATAACAGCTGTCGACTACTTGAACATGATTAGGGACTGCATGTAACATCCTATGCTTGATATCTTCCTCAAAAGCTGTGGCATCTTTCAGCAGGATAACTGTCCGTGTCAGAAGGGCAGAATCATGCTGCAGTGGTTTGAGGAGCATGATAGTGAACTCACGTTGATGTCTTGGTCATCAGATTCGGCATATCTGAATCCGATGAAACCCTACTGGGACACTATCGGACGCAAACTTCGCGGCCACAAACCAACTGGCCGACAATTACGGGTAGTGTGTGACCTGTGCGTCGGCAGCTGTAGCCACAAACCACTGGAAACTTATCAAGTACTTATCGTACTCATAGTACGCAGAATCACTGCTGAATTGCATTCCACAGATGGACCAACACGCTTTTAAGTAGGTTGTCATAATGTTCTGGCTCATCACTGTATGAATGAGAGAGTACTTCTTTATATCCGTCAAAAACTATACCTACTACTTTATAAACACTGTAAAATGTAAACAGATTTGCTAAGTGCATGAGCGTGATTTGTACGTACGCAGCCCTATGACGTAATTCTTCTGCACAGTATATTTGCCTTCCTCACGAATAAATGGCTCAATAACTGTTTAACGGATTGATTCAAATGGTTTTGAAACAATGGATATCATCATATCTTCTCAATTTAATGGAATGCAGACGCTAAAGTTAGGAAATATTCTTTTCTTCTTCACGCACCCCTTTCGGCAATTGCTATGCTCAACTTTGTAGCCACAACATCATTTTAATTGCTTATGTGTTAATTGCACCTGGAGCATCTTAATACACAGTAATTAATTAATCAGTTTTAAATGATAAAAAGAAGAATTAATCTATTCAGTAAATAATCAAATGAACCCTCTGGGGCTGTATATGCCCTAGTTGTATAAAAGTGCTTAATTTCAACTAATGAAGGTACTATAGATTGGTTTCACTCAGAAGAATGAATGGCTAGATCAGTCAACTAAAATACTAAAGATTCGTCTCGGTTGAAAGAACGAATGCATGCATAGTTCAACCTATAGAAAATCTACAGACTGATTCCAATTGAAAAGAAGTGATGAATAAGTCAGTCAATATGCAAAACCACAATGGGTTATGTTGACTTGTTTCATTCGGTTGCTCCCACAGACAGGTCTCACTCAAGTGCCCTGAATTAATTGTTTTCATTCGGTTGTTCGCATCACTACTTTGCCCCTGTGAGGCTTAAAAACTTTCGCCACCTACTGTGTCACTGTTCCGTAATATGGCACCTCATTTTTTCTTCACTTTTTTCCTTCCTTCATCTACAATTATTCTTACGTAGCAATTTGTTAATTACGTTCGTATTGTAACCATTATTGACTGCTGCCGTCTCAGTGTCATTCAATTCCTTCTCTTTATCCTGCTCACTCATTTGCACTGTGTACTAAGCTCTGAAAAGCAGCGTCATTATAAGCCACTGGATGACATTATTGATTAGGAATTACATCAGTCGCTGTCAGTTTTCTATTATCCATAAATGTATGTTTATTGTCCTGCATTTTAATGTGCAAATCGAGAAATTGTAAACTGCCACCAGTTTCATGCTCACCGGGGAGCTCAGTTTACCCGTGGTAATAGTTAACCGTTTTACAAGTTTCTTTTATACAATCTTTAGTATCACCAATAAGCAAAAGCGTGTCGTCTACGTTTATAATAAATTATTTTTTTCAATTTGGTGTTGTCAAATTTACAGCTTTTATCTTCCACGTAGTTAATAAAAATTAAAAATATAATTTAAAAAGTCTAGACTGCATAAAATATTTTATTTTAACAAACGGTGACCGGTTTCGATCACTGTCTGGTGATCCTCAGACCGTTACATATTCTGTAAATGGAGTAACATGGAAGTTATTAGAGGACACATGTAGGTAAACACAACAGTAAAAAATTATGTAAGTGCAGTATAAGTAAAAGAAGAGGTACCCTTGCTGACTGCTGGATCTGGTGGCGTGGAGCTCAAACTGCTCTACGCCTGTGTGAGGAGCAACTGCTGCAAGGTACGCAGCTGCCGTCGCATAAATAGAGAGCGCTCCACCCACTGTCTCCAGGATTACGTCGATAATAGCGAATGGCTGTCAAGTACGAATAAAATCAGTAAAAATACAATTATCCTATGAAATAGGACGACCACAGTCATGTAAATATAAAAATAGGCTTGCATAAAATATAACAAAAGAACATATAAAAGAAGACTGATAAAGAAATAAACCATTAACTTTCGAACACGACCCAGAGTGCTCTCTATGGTTATTTGCAAGTGACATATGTTGTACAAAGATTACTTGCAAGGATGTCACTAGTAACCACACTGTAACGGTATGAATTTCGATATGTTCCGATTTCCAGTCATAGATACAATAGTGTGGCTGCCAATTTTGGACTCGGAACGTTATCATAATTATGCGCAGAAGAGGTAGTAAGTACATTCGATGCCTTAGGAACAGTACCAATGATGTAAAAAAATACAAAGGAAGTACCAAAAACAATGAAACAATGGCATTAAAATTACACACAAGCTGCCCTCTATGGAGACTTGCATTTAACATCTGTTGATCAAAGACAGTATAAAACTAGGCCACCAGGAACTATAGTAAGAGTGTGAAGATCGATGCGTTCCCATATAATGTCAAACATTCAAATGCATAGCTTGCAATTTTCGGCTCGGAACGTAATCATAATTACATACAGAAGAGGTAATGAGCACATTTAATACAACAGCTCCTCATTGGTATTGCTTCTATCTTAGTGTTGTGGTTATCTGCAGGAGCGGGTAATAGCTATCTGAAGGCAGTTTATTGAACTGTTAGGGATTGAACACATTCCAGACTAGCGATCGGATCTCGGAATCCTCCCTAAAAGAAGTTAGACTGCTACAGGGCTTTTAGTTGCTCACTTTGGAGAAGTGAGAAGTTTAACCCAGTCCCGCGCCTGGAACCGATGTTGACAATCTTTTTTAAATTTATTTGAGAGTGTAGCAGAACACAGAACTAAAAGTTTTCGATTAATTCCGCGAGGCAGTACGTCGCGCAATTTGTCTCGTGCGCAGTACGTTGCCAGGAGTTATTTGGATTGAGGCCGCAGCCCCAATAAGTGTGACTTCTCGCGACGCCACGGAAGCTCCGAGTCACTTAAGGAACGTTCAGACGCTCATTTATTTTTTCCTAGACTTTTACGTTTGCGCATTAAGCTTCACTCTTCTGTTACGCGAGTTGTCTGTGAACGAAGTGCGCTAGGCGTTCAATAAGTAATGTAACGCACTTTTTCTGAAAACAGGCTGGTATTGTTCAAGATTTCAATACAACATATTATTCCCCTTTCTTTTGGCTACAAAACACTGTTTTTCAATATAATCTCAGTTCAATGTGGCGGCATTACTCCACCTAACTAGGAGGGTCTTCATTTCCGCAGGTCGACGTCGGAGTCAACGTCTTCTGCATCAGTAACCTTCCCCTCACCCAAGAACTGCTTCCCACGCAGTGCATCCTTCATTGGGCCAAACAGATGGAAGGTGCGAGATTGGGGCTGTAGGGTGTGTGAGGAAGAACAGTCCTATGAAGTTTTGTGAGTTTCTCTCGGGTACACAGACTTCAATGAAGCCTTGCGTTGTAATGAAGTAGGAGAAGTTCGTTTGCACTTTTATGTCGAGGAACACGAAGAAGTTTTTGCGGGAGCCACGGCCGTGTTTGGCAGGCCGGATTGCGGGAGATCAGACGAGTTTGCGTGACCTTGTTGCAATGATGACAAACGCCTCGCTCAACAGCTCACCGTGCTTTTGTTCAATCCGAGGTCTCCGGAGACGTTCTGCAAGTGCCTATGAATGTATGCTATTCTCTGGTTTTCCGCCAAAAGACACTGAATGACAGCTCTCTACCTGGAATGCACGTCCGTTATAGACGCCATTTTTAAGACTTAGTATAGAGCCGCCGCCTTTCGGAATTTCATGAAACAATACGGGGTAAAGCGGAAATATTCCACTATGTTCCACAAGAAATTCAATATTTCTAAACCGAAATACGCAGAGAAAACATATTTGTTGAATTATTTAAAGGACATTGTTGGTCGGCTGGTCCCGGCGGAGGTTCGAGTCCTCCCTCGGGCATGGGTGTGTGTGTCTGTCCTTGTTGTTGTTGTTGTTGTTGTCTTCAGTCCTGAGACTGGTTTGATGCAGCTGTCCATGCTACTCTATCCTGTGCAAGCTTCTTCATCTCCCAGTACCTACTGCAACCTACATCCTTCTGAATCTGCTTAGTGTATTCATCTCTTGGTCTCCCTCTACGATTTTTACCCTCCACGCTGCCCTCCAATGCTAAATTTGTGATCCCTTGATGCCTCAAAACATGTCCTTCAAACCGATCCCTTCTTCTAGTCAAGTTGTACCACAAACTTCTCTTCTCCCCAATCCTATTCAGTACCTCCTCATTAGTTACGTGATCTATCCACCTTATCTTCAGCATTCTTCTGTAGCACCACATTTCGAAAGCTTCTATTCTCTTCTTAGGATAATTTAAATTAAGTAGTGTGTAAGCTTAGTTTGGCTGACTCTGAGCACTATGGAACTTAATATCTATGGTCATCAGTCCCCTAGAACTACTTAAACCTAACTAACCTAAGGACATCACACAACACCCAGTCATCATGAGGCAGAGAAAATTCCTGACCCCGCCGGGAATCGAACCCGAGCGCGCGAAGCGAGAACGCTACCGCACGACCACGAGCTGCCCTACTGTAAGCTGAGGGACTGATGACCTTAGCAGTTAAGTCCCATAAGATTTCACACACATTTGAACATTTTTTTTAAAACATCGTTGGTAAAATGTTGATTGGTTAGTCCTTTGAACGGTACTCTTTTGGTATTCCGTTTCAGAATGTTGCTGCAGCCTAAATGCAACGTAACGCAAATCTGATGTCGGTATATACGCATCGACTCATAGACAAGGGATTACAGTGGAATTCGTGTCTTTCCGACTTGCGGGCGGTAGATGCGGGAATGTGAACTATGGCGACGTTATTACCAAATGGGTCCAAACGGCACTAACGGGTTGACATTCTTTTCTTTGTTGTCGAAGGGCAAACAGCAGAGAACTAAGATGTGTATGCGGCAGCAGGTCTGTCGAAAACTACCGTTGTTGAATGATGCGCCAAGTTCTGTGCCAATCGTGATTCGACACAAGGAGCCGGTCGCTCCGGGAGGCCTGCCGTAGTTACACCAATTCGAGTGGGAGGCAGACGGGCACTCATCCTACAGTCTCGATCTCTCCCCATGCGATTATCACGCCCTCGGTTCCTTAAAACAGGCCTTGAAGGGTCGAAGATTCTTATCGGACGAGGGTATGCAGCATGCAGTTACGGACTTCTTCATGTAACAAGAAGCCATGTTTTACCAAACGTGTATGTTCAATCTGGTGCGTCGGTGGGATGTTTGCCGCAAGAGATTATGGCTGATTGGCATACCAGTTCTGGACTGTACATCATTCGAACGGAAACTTTTTGATCGCCTCTTATAGTACGGCATTATGTAATTTATGTACACTCGCATATGGGCTGAACGAACGAGCGATGAATCACGCAGCTCCTCGTAACTCCCTGTGTTTTCTCCTAATCCAACTTTTTAAGAATGTGAGGTAGAGTCGGGCGCACGTACGACGTCCATTTAGGTGCAGAGATGCGGTTGCCGCGTGTGGGAACGCAAGTTCCCGGGCCCTGGGTGCTGGGCGCGGGCGCGAGCTAATGTGTTTAAACGCCGGCGGCGACGGCTGTCGGCTGGAAAACACACCGTCTCCCCACACCTCACCTCCTACGTTTCCGATGTAACTTTCCTCTCCGACCCGTTGCTGGTCTTCCGACTACACTTTTCAGTTCTCGCTGTCTGGTGACATTGTGGACATTCTTCTCCAATCCATTTCTATTTGATGCCTTCTTGTTTTGGTTGCAGATTCTGATCCAAGCGCATATTCGCACTCGGTTGCCGAGTTCGGCAGAAAATACGTCATGTACCACAATAGTTTCCCTTCTCGCACTCCGTTGCCGAGTTCGGCAGAAAATACGTCATGTGCCACAATAGTCTTCCTTCTCGTAGTCCACTCGCAAACACTGGGAGGGTATAACAGCTGTCAGTAAGCTACAGTATAAAGAGAAAGGTCTCCCATTTCGGCCTTGCTGCATGGATACACCGGTTCCCGTCAGATCACCGAAGTTAAGCGGTGTCGGGCGTGGCCTGGAGTTGGATGGGTGACCATCCTGGTCCTCATGCACTGTTGCCATTTTTCTGGGTGCACTCAGCCTCATGATGTCAATTGAATAGCTACTCGACCGAATAGTAGCGGTTCCGGTCAAAGAAAACCATCATAACGACTGGGAGAGCGGTATGCTGACCACACGCCCCTCCTATCCGCATCCTCAACTGAGGATGACAAGGCAGTCGGATGGTCCCGGTGGGCCACTTGTGGCCTGAAGACGGAGTGCTTTCTCTCATTTCACCGTCATCATTTCGTTGAATGTGTACGGCAGAAATTAATACAGTGTCTAGTCATATTAATGTCTGTCTGTAGCCTGTATAAGTACTTTTTGCAGCGCGGATCGCTGCGAGACGTGTGGGAAGAGAGTCAGTAACGCACTGGAAGCGGCCGACAAGGAAGTCGAGTCATGCCGGCACCAGTGCTGTGGCCTGCTGCGCTAGGTTCTCGGCTGAAGATCCACGGCATACATCCCGATCGAGATGGTCCCACAGAATCTGGACTGGGTTTAAATCCTGGGAGTTTGGTGGCCAGCGGAGTAGGGTGAACTCATCCTGCTGCTCTTGAAACCATACACGTACACTACGAGCTGTGTGACAAGTTGCATTGTCCTGCTGCTAGATGCCACTGTGCCGAAGAAAAACAATCTGCATGTAAGGGTGGACATGGCACTTGTGTAGGTCCATTAATGACGAGATCACTCAGGGAATGTCACAGAAACATTCCCCAGATCATAACGCTCTCTCCTCCAGCCTGAACCCTTCCGACTATTGTTGCAAAGTGTTTGCTTCAAGACGTTTCACACCATGGTCTTCTGTCCGATGGAGCATAAAACGTAATCTCTATGAAAACGCCACTTGTCTCTATTCAGTGGACATCCATTTGCGGTATTAGCGTGCAAAATCCAGCCCTCGTCGCCAATAAACGGCAGTCAGCATGGATGCATAAACCAGACGCCTGTTGCGGAGGTCCATATACAGAGTAACGTTGGCTGAGCAGTTGTTGAGGAGAAACTGTTGGTAGCCCCTTGGTTCATCTGGTCGGTCACTTGCTCAGCAGTTGCACGTCTACTCAGCCGTACATATCTCGGCAGTCCTCGTTCACACCTGTCATAGCCGGCCGCGGTGGCCGAGCGGTTCTAGGCGCTTCACTCCGGAACAGCGCGACTGCTACGGTCGCAGGTTCGAGTCCTGCCTCGGACATGGATATGTGTGATGTCCTTAGGTGAGTTAGGTTTAAGTAGTTCTAAGTTCTAGAGGACTGATGACCTCAGATGTTAAGTCCCATAGTGCTCAGAGCCATCTGAACCATTTTTCACCCCTGTCACAGGTGGTGCGTGGTGCACCAAGTTGCCTCAGCGCCAGTTTTGGATAGGGACGTTTTTCAGGGGCGGTATACTTTAACCACGGCGACAGGTAACTGTTTACAAACACCGTCGTTTCGAAAATTCTTCCACCCTACGTGTGAAAACCAACGATTATGCGCTCTCGTTACGAAACATTGGATGAATATAGTCAGAGTAATTTGTGCTCCATTTAAATCAAAAGCCAGTTGTTCAAGTACAATAATATAATTTTGCAGGTACATTCGATAGTATAGGTGGACATTCTCTGCAAACTGTGTAGCGAATAGAGTCGTTAATAAAGAAGTAATGAATTAAAGCCTCATGTCTAATGCTGAAGTCCTGTTGCAGGTACAGAGTAAGTGTAGGAAGCACTAACATTTTCTTTTCATCATTTTGTGGTTGATGTGAGCGAGAAAAAGGTTTGAAATTATATGTAAAGTTTGTTGGAAGTCGATAATGCTCTCTTTCTCAAATACAGGATGTAAAAATTCCGGGTATTTGCGCACCGTCAGTTACGCTGCCTCATGATAAAAACACACTTTTTAACTGTAACATTTGTCTCGCTGTGCTCAAATTTTAACATAAGATAATACCTTTTAATCAATAGATAAGGACAGCATATTAAATCTTTAAATCCGGACAATATTAGTTCCCCTGGAAGCCATTAGGCAGGGAACCTGCAACTGTTATTGCGTGCCGGCCGCGGTGGTCTTGCGGTTCTAGGCGCTCATCAGGAACCGCGCGATTGCTACGGTCGCAGGTTAGAATCCTGCCTCGGTCATGGATGTGTGTGATGTCTTTAGGTTAGTTAGGTTTAAGTAGTTCTAAGTTCTAGGAGACTGATGACCTCTGATGTTAAGTCCCATAGTGCTCAGAGCCATTAGAACATTATATATTGCGTTCGGGTTCCAGGATAGTCGCTTAGTACTACAGACTGTGTCAGCTTTATTATGTGTTATGGTGTGTCTTCTATGAGCAAATAGGCCCCGAATGAGCTGCACTAGCTTGCACTCAAATCAATAATTTAATCGAATTCTGACATCCACAAAACAACAAGAGACATGACGAGAATGAGTGCCTAAAAGGTGCAACAGTGCTACGGATAGAAGATGCACCGGAAACCGTCCATGGACGTGGCTGGTATTTACAGTGCATGAGTGTAACGCCACAAAATCTCGTCTTACAGGCGTCTAGCGTAACTTGCGGTAACATCTCCCACTGTTTGATAAGCACTCTGTGGAGGTTTCTGGTGGTTGTGTTACAACTGTCCATCAAAAGTGCAACATCTCAAAGGATAGCAATTAGCGAAGTAATGTTTCTTGTTGGTATAAAGTATAGTAGGAAAAACACATAATTAATTTTGTAGTTTACTTGGGGTAGGGCCTATACTGGATGAGAAATTTACTACACGGAGCTGTTATTTGCGGTAGCAACACTGACTAACCCAGCTGGACATCAAGCCGTATTGAGCTTGAAGGACTGATACGGGTAAGTCATACTATGCCGCTGCGACTCTACATCGGAGTTGACCAATCGTAGTGTGGAAAACGTATTGCCCAGGGAAACTCTCGAACACCCTCTGTAACGAGGTAGGCCAGTACAGTACTCGCAACTTCTTGAAGCGTAACGTTACAAAAACCTCAACGATATGGCGCAGCTACCAGCTTTAATACGTCATAAAAGTAACCACTATTGTCCAAATTATTGGCTCTGTGTACCAGGGATGATCGTGTACTGTACCCAAAGGCCAGGTGTTGGACCTATATGACGATGATCAATGAAATTTGGTAACGTTCGTCCTCCTCAGAGCCTCTACACATATCACAGCCGCAGTGTTGCGCACAGAAGCAGGACTCGTCCGAATAGACAACGTGCTGCCGCGACTGTGTCTAGTCCTGCACTTTTGGTGGAACAACTCTCTCAGCTGCAGCGTCGAGGGGTGCTAAACAATGGTCATCGTGCTGGCAGCCTGTGGTACTCTAGACTTCGTCTCGCTGTCCGTGTGACTACTTATCTTGCTGCAAGGAGACCATTACGTGACTCACGTACCTGCCGTGGCTGTACGCTCCTTCACGGTCGTGCGAACAGTATATCTGTCTTCTCGTGCACTAGTCACGTGGAGCCGATGGTAGCCTGCATTGTGATGTGTATGACTCTCGTAAGCCCATCGATTTTATTCTCACATGATAGTCTTGACATCCGGACAACTGTGAACAGCAGTATCACGGAACGACAGGCCACGATCCTGCTGCTGTCGTATCCTGAAGCATGCCTAATAGAGGTTGCTGGTACTTATACGAGGCGTAACACAATCTTCTCACAAACAACTCACACGCAAATAGAATATTGCTGAGTCACGTTGAACTCATATCACGTCGGTCTAGCAGGTCTACTGAACGTTTTCAATAGGCGGCATGAATAGTAACAGGTTTTTTTGAACGACGGGAGGATGAAACGAAAATACTGAAAAACGTGATCTCACAAACGCTTGAAGACAGACACCAACTATCCCACGCAAACCTACATACGAAGTTCCAAGAACCAGTATTAAGTGCTGAATCTAGCAATATATAACAGTCCCCTATATATCGCTCTGCAGGGACCGCGAACACAAACCTAGACTAATTACGGAGCCCAAAGCAGTCATTCTTCTGGAGCCCCATTCCTGTTTCCTTACATTTCGACGACAGTGAGATTGTTAGGGAGAACACGCTGGAATCAGATTTTGATCGGGAACGAATCGTCTGTTGCCTTGATGTCGCACCGTGTGTGTAGTAAAACTACAGACGACATCAATCAGGATGCAAAACTCGAGACACAGTCACCCTAATGATGTGATTCGATTTCTACTGCACTGCCAGCTCCGTCGGCTTGCCAAGTTTCCTGTTTCTGATAAGCCACACAACAATGATCCGCTAGATGTACGCGTCGTTAATTCATTAATAGCTACAGTAGAAACTGAAGAGGTTCTACTGCAGCTCATCGATGTGTGTTGTGTATAAATCGTTAACATTGCGGTGCTTAATGTGGCAAATCTAATATTCTGTTTAGAGCTCAAACAACCATACCATTCCCTCACTGGACCGGTGACTGTCTGCTACATTTTCTTGGCAACACATAAACCGAGTGTTTCTCCTTCATCATCAGAGCCGGAAGACACTTTAAAGAGACATGTGATGTAAGTTTGTCACTAGATGGGACAAATTACATTTTCCACCTCGCATTTTCTTCGAAATCGCCTGAATTCGGTGTCACTATTTGCATCGTGATTCGATAATTTCTTGTTTACTCGAACTGAAAAATTGCGTCGCATCGTATTAAGAACTGGCAACAGCATTTTTCACATTGGTTTGGTATTGTAAGTCGTAGCCGGCCGCGGTGGTCTCGCGGTTCTAGGCGCGCAGTCCGGAACCGTGCGACTGCTACGGTCGCAGGTTCGAATCCTGCCTCGGGCATTGATGTGTGTGATGTCCTTAGGTTAGTTAGGTTTAAGTAGTTCTAAGTTCTAGGGGACTAATGACCACAGCAGTTGAGTCCCATAGTGCTCAGAGCCATTTGAACCATTTTTTTGTAAGTCGTATTTCGCTAAGCAATTATTCTTTATATCAACGAAAAGTATTCATCTTCTGCTACATGTATTCAGTGCAAAGAAATAAAAATCCTGCCTCTACTAAAACATCTGCAGAAGACCCACACCTCTCGCAAGCAAATTCCTATTCTCTTCCACATCCTCAGCAACCGTGGAATGTTACTACCACGTTCCAGTAAACACGCATTTCGCATCCTGCCCCAAAGATATTTCAATAGGCCCCCTCTCAAAGACAACTCCTGCCACGTATACACTATCAGATCAATATCATCTGGACACTTGTGTAATGCGCAATGGGCCACCAGTAGACGGGCCGTATTGTGGTGTCAATAGAAAAGCAGTAAGGGCCATGCCGCACTGGGATGCCACGGCCTCTCTGCTGGCAGCACGCGGTCTGTCGGTGCGGGTGCCAGCAGGGACGCCACAGAGGGGGGGGGGGGGGGGGGTCTCTCCAGTTTGCGCTCAGTGTCGAAATGGACGTAGAGGATCTAGTAGCTGTGCTTCCAAAGACGATTCTTTTCCTCCGAAAATATCAACAACTTGTCCCCAACACATTTTTTTTCAGTTCGCGGTTCGAATAATCCACGGATGATGTGTCCCAAATTGCTGGTCTCGCCTGAAGTTCACATATAAAAGCTTCCGTATCGAAACTAACCATGGTGGCACACATGCAAAACTGCAACAAAACAGCACAGGTGAGCGGCAGGTAGCGCGTGGCAGGTCTGCTGGTGTCCGGGGGCGGGAGCTCCATAAGCCTCTTTGTGTTTCATTGGCAGCGCCGCCAGCAGAGGCCTGGAGCGGCGGGTCTGCTGGCAGCGCTGCCAGCGTCAGGTGGATGCCAGGTGCGGGAGGCCCCATTGAGCCCAATGTATTGTATCGGGCGTCTCTCCCATCAGAGATGCCGTGGCATCCCAGTGCGGGAGGCCCCTTACGGCAGAGTGGTCAACCACATGGCCGAAAAATGGATCACCTTTACAACTTACCCAGTTCTTAATCAGTTCTTAATGGAGTACTACAGATCAAAACTGAACTGACAGAACATGTACCATCCTATATTGTCATCGGCGGATGGTTCAAATGGCTCTGATCATTACAGTACTTAACATATGAGGTCATCAGTCCCCTAGAACTTAGAACTAGTTAAACCTAACTAACCTAAGGACATCACACACATGCATGCCCGAGGCAGGATTCGAACCTTCGACCGTAGCGGTCTCGCGGTTCCAGACTGTAGCGCCTAGAGTCGCTCGGCCACTCCGGCCGGCCATCGGCGGATGTAGGCGATTATTATGTATGACGGACAACCACGCACTTGCTCCGGTTGTGACCAAGAAGGACACGTCGGTTCGGATTGTCTCCGACGACGGCTTGCTCAAATCCCGGCAGGTGAATCTATGACTCCTTCTACGGCGAGGACCCTTTCTCTCAATTATGCCAGAATTGCACGGGTGGCCAACCTTTTCGATGCCGACCACATTCGTCCGATAGCAGTCCCCGACAGAGGGGCCACGATTTATTCTGCAGTACCTGACCAAGCCACTACAACGCCGCTCCCCCCCCCCCCCCCCCCAATCCCCTCCTCCCTGACCGACCTTGCAAGAAAGCACGGATGATAGGATGGACATTGACCCACGGATTGTGCCGACAGCGGATTTTCTTCCAGACACCGGAGCTACTGAAGAAATCCACCCACATTCGAATACTGAAACACACGTCCGTAAACAGCGTTCCCCGCGGAAACACAATAGACGGCGGCGTGCTTCATCAGACCAATGCTTTGCGAACGTCTGATATGGACTGTGTACAATCCGACGACGGTACAGGCGGTTCAGAGGTCGCAGTAACATCCCATCCAATAGATCGCCATGGTGACGGCTTCATTCCCTCCGACCCCACAGAACAGCGGGATCACATGCAGACAGCCGCTGCCGATTATCAGCCAGTAGTGCCGAAGGAGTCTGCGCCGAGTGCCGCAGCAGGCACCAACAGCCGTTGGCATTTCATGGTGACTGGGTGGACGACGGTGAGGAAAACTCCTTGACCATCGTGCCGGACGACGGGAATTCACCCCACCACTGTTGATCCTTTTCCACCATCAGTGACAGTGGTGAGACAGCCTGACGTCACGTGCACACACCCCTCACAATGATGTGTATGGCCAACATGCGTCCTAGGGATAGACCTCAAACTTAACGCGTTGCGATTATAAACATCAACACTATTCGGACGCGCTCTAAGTTGTCCTTGCTTCAGGATATGTTGAATTCTGCTTCCAGTGACATAGTATTTCTCCAGGATGTGTACATCGACAACCTCCAAGGCATGTACAGTTACGATGCATGCGTCTCTCCAGCTTCCCCCACAAGCAGCGGTGTCGCTGTACTTCTTCGGGAAGGGATAGTGGCGGACGATATCCTTTTCCTGCCAGGGGCACTCGCAGTACGGGGTGTCCGCCTTATCAATATATACGCACCTTCCAGAACGGACAAACGTCGCGAACGGTCACGATTCTTTGCGGAAGACTTCGTCCCGCTCTTCCAAGGCCGCCACGATCATCTGGTGTTTGCAGGTGACTACGATTGCGTGCTGGCACCCAAAGACCAACTCCCACGACATAATCCGTACCCCGAACTCGAGACGCTAATCCGAGACCTGCAGATGGCGGACACTTGGGAACATCTTCACGGCCGCCGACTGAGATTCACACACTTTACGAATTACTGCTCTAGTCGCATCGACCAGATTTATGTCTCATGCTCTCTTGCCACTGGGATACAGGATGCGGAACTGTGGCCTGCAGCTTTCTCGGGCCACTCAGCATACATCTGTTCCATCGCCCCACGGAGACAACAAGTGTGGAGAAGTCGTAGCCTATGGAAATTAAACTTCGCTCACCTGTCATACCCGGATTGCCGCCAAGCTGTTCAGAATACCTGGCATTCGTGTGAAAATCGCCTCCGCGCGTATCCCACAACGATCCGCTGGTGGCTGGATTGCGTCAAACCGGCGCTGCGGCGAACGTTGATAACCTACGGTCGCGACCACGCTGCATGGCATAGACATACACGCGATTTTTACTTCAGGGTATTGCGAGACTGGGATGCTACGGCGCGGTCCCCGGAACGACAAACGGCGGTCCAGCGTGCTAAGGCTCAGACCATCGCAAATATGCGACGCCATCCAAAGGGGGTGGTCATCCGCTCAAGAACGCAGGATAGAATAGTGAGCGAACGCCCATCTATGTTCCACGTATTCGTGAACGTAAACGACGCCAAAATGTGCTGATACTCTTCATCGCCAAAGAAGACGGTCGTCGCCTGACCAAGCAACAAGACATAAGCACAGCGTTCTACGATCATTATCCCCATCTCTATTCAGCTCAGACCCCTTATCCGACATCACTGGAAGGCGTCTCTCAGACGATTTACGGCACCATCACCGCGGCAGTGGAAGCGGCCTTGATAGAAGATATGGGGGGGGGGGGGGGGGGGTTGCTTGGAGGAGGAGACCAGACAGCAAGGTCATCAGTCTCATCGTGTTACTGAAAGATGGGGAAGGAAGTCGACCGTGTCCTTTCAAAGGAACCATCTCGGCATTTGCCTGGAGGGATTTAAGGAAATCACGGAAAACCTAAATCAGGATGCCCGGACGCGGGATTGAACCGCCGTCCTCCCGAATGCGAGTCCAGTGTGCTAGCCACTGCAAAACCTCGCTCTGTTTAATGGAAGAAATTACGCAAGAAGTGATCGACGCCATTAGAAAAGGAACTGTAAACAAGTCTCCGGCTCCTGATGGCCTCCCCTTGGAATTTTACCGGATTTTTCAATATTTATTGGCTACACGATGGACGGACATCTGTCGCAAACTGCTATCCCCGGATGTGCCACTCCCTTTGGCCCTTGTAGAAAGGATGATTATTCCTACCCACAAACCGTCCGGTGGCTCAAGGATGCAGGATTGCCGCCCACTGACGCTACTGAACTGCGACTTTAAGATCTTTTCTCGACTGTCGGCTGCGCTGGTACACCAGACCTTACAGCACATCATCTCACCCGATCAAACGTCATTAGGAGGCGACAATAAGATTGAAACAACACTCAGTGAATATCGTGACTTGATCTTACTGGCAAGGGCATGTCGTCTGAAGGGTGCGCTGTCGGCAATCGATTTCAGTCAAGCTTTCGATCGCGTCGACCACGAGTGTTTGGAAGCGGCCCTCCAACATATGCAATACTCACAGCCTCTTGTCACTGTCGTCATGCGACATCCAAGATGATCGTCAACGGCCGACATATGCAGCCCCTCACCATTACTCGATCGCTACGCCAAGGCTGCCCTCTGTCCACTTTACTTTACGCTGTGGTCACGGAACCACTCCTATGCGACCTGCGCCAACGACTAAAGGGTATGACGTTACGAGGCCACACTTTCCGATGTAAAGCACGACCTTGCGATTTTCCTCCGCAACGGCGACGACACCGCCAGCGCACTGAATTGGATAGCTACATATAGCATGGCCACTGGTAGTCGTATCAATGTCGCAAAGTCAGTCGCGATGGACATCGGGGTCGGACTGCCTGAGGACCATGTCACTCCCTTACATCTCAAAGATACTTTGAAATGCCTCGGCATTGATGTCACAGACGATATACGACGAACCGCTGCTCACAACTTTAGTCGACTTCTACGAAATATTCGGACTGGGGTAGCCAATAACCGCCTACGAGCAGTGGACATCGTCCAACGTACGAAGTATGTCAACACACATTTAGCTTCACGCATTCCGCACATCGCCCAGATATTACCAATACCGGTGATGTTAGCTCGCCGTATAGTGGCTGCTTTTCGGTCCTTCGTGAGTTGAGGAATGCTTTTCAGGATCAAAAATGAGACACTCATCCTTCCCCCGGATTGGGAAGGGCTTGGCCGTCATCACGTTCATGACAGAGCGGTCGGCCTATTTGTGAGCAAGTTAGTCAAACTATGGCATCGCCGTCCGGACAGTCTGATGAGTTTGTTATTAGAAGAACTAACGCCGCCCTCCCTCTAGCCACCTGTGCCAATACATCAGGTCCCCTCGCTCCTCTACTACATCAGTGTCTTTTATCTCGAACTCAGTTACTTCGACTTGCCTTACCAGCGACTCGACTGGCGACGACACGGACGGTTTATCGTATCCTGTAGCGTGGACGACCCGATACCATCGTGGAGAGGAAGCACCGGAACGTCAACTGGCGAGTGTAGGGCGATTCAGCACCTAACACTGGACACTGCCGTCACGGCGATGTGGCATATCACTGTCAACGGTACGCAGGTGACCAGATCAAGGCCATATGCGATCAATATGATGGACTCACCCATGTGCACGAGCTGTGGCGTTCAAGACAACGATGAACACCGTCTTGGGTGTGGCGAGTCTACGGCAGTGTGGCACTTACTGAAGCAAATGTCAGCGTACTTCCTTAGAGTGAAACCGAATCACATCGAACCCAAGACTATATTATTCCCGGATGAGACTATTACCCACGCACGAAAATTAATGCTGTGACGTGTCTTTGTGTACAAGCAGTACTTTATTTGCTTCAAGATGGCACTAAGGACACTTTAGACTTTTGAAAGTATTTGCAGGAAAGACATTGCAAGATCCTCCGTAAACCAAAGTACCGACAATATTCTTCCAATTATTTGTGGAGTGCGTTTCACAGCCCTCCACGCAGCTGGACCATCACGGGTGAGAGAAGCTAAAATCACAAGACGATGATAGAACACTACACGGTACAACGTGGGATCTTCTTTAGTCATTGCGAGAAGTCGTACCTGGATGATAAAGCAATGAAGAGATGCGTCGTGACCCCTCGCACTGTGTAGCAGCCTTTGCCCCCTTTCCTCTTTTTGTCCTAGACTTACATTTCAGCACGATAATGCCCAACTGCACACGGTGAGAGTTTCTACTGCTTCTCTTAGTGCTTGCCAAACCCTACCTTGGCCAACAACGTCGCCGAATCTCTCC
Source organism: Schistocerca gregaria (assembly GCF_023897955.1). Taxonomy (NCBI): domain Eukaryota; kingdom Metazoa; phylum Arthropoda; class Insecta; order Orthoptera; family Acrididae; genus Schistocerca; species Schistocerca gregaria. The sequence goes on along the minus strand of NC_064931.1, from coordinate 414,112,802 downwards.
CCAATTGAGAACATTTGGAGTATTACGGGCAGGGTCCTCAAACCAGCTCGGGAGTTTGACGCTATAACGCTTCAGTTGGGCAGAATTGGCACGATATCCCTCTGGAAGACATTCAACAACTCTGTCAATCAATGCCAAGTCGATTAATTGCTTGCATAAGAGCCAGATGTGGACCAACGCGTTATTCTTCTTCTTCTGTGGAGCTACAGGATGAAACTTGGCCTTTCCGACGAGCTGTAGAGCACAGTCACATACTACCCTCCTCCAGTTTCTGCATCGAGCTTCCGTAGGTCTTCTTCCACTCCATCCAGTCATCTGGCTCGAGGTCGATCTCGCCCTCTTTGTCCTCCTGGATTACCGAAGAGATTCTTTATCACCTCAAACTCCTCCATTCTTGCCACATGACCTGCCCATCTTATCCTTCCTGGTCGAATGATTTTTGTTCAGAAGCATCGACGTATATGGTGTGCAATTCTGCATTGTATCTTTTCCTCCACTGGTCTCTCTCATACGCAAGGCCAATTATTCTCCTCAAAACTTTCCTCTCAAATCCTTTGAGCAGCCTTGCATCGATTTCCGTCAAGGGCCTTGTTTCCGAAGCATAAGTGTTAAATGGTCTAACAAGGGTTTTATAAATAGTGAACTTTGTTGGATGGCTGAGGAGTCTTGACCAGAATAAATTACTCAAGGCGAAATATGCCTTATTTGCTGATATCAGCCTACTCTTCATTTCAGTTGAGATGTCATTAAAGCAAGTGACTGTGGAACCAAGATACTTGAAACTATCAGCTCTTTCAAATGTGTATCTATTCACACTGAAAGATGACGGCATGTTGGGTTGATATGCTTTTCCACAGGCCATGTATTTAGTTTTATCATCCTTTATCATAAGACCCACCTTCTTACTTGCTTGACTCAAGGCTGTAAAAGCTTCTTCCAGTGCTGGTACTGTCCGTGCTAAGATGTCAACGTCATCTTCATATGCTAAAATCAGCACTGACTTGTAAAAGATGGTGTCCCTGGTCTGTAGGCCTGCTTCCCTAATCACCTTCTCGAGTGCTAAAGTAAATAATAAGCATACTAATGCATTTTTCTTCCACGGGGTCTGAGTAATTTCCTCGACTCGGATGCAGCTTCTTATGTCCGACTGATGTCATGTACTGCTAGACCACAGGCATACATCTAACTTGGATGTTCGAACTTTTCGTGGCCCTAATGTGGATTCAGATAATTTTTTGTAGATGCCAAGATAAGAGCAAGGATATCAAATGTTCAGAAAGAAAGACATACTAGGAAAGAACGGTAGAATATTGCAGCACTGCAATCAACAGAAACTTACGAATCGTACGGTCAGAAAGTTTTTCGGTCCCTGGAACAAGAACAAGAGCAAGGGATAATGCGAGACAGTAATGACATAGAACAAAAATGGCTGACTGTAAAAAGAGCTATAGGCATTTCAGGGATGGAGAGAAACTCAATAAGACCCACGTGGTTTGATGAAGAGTGTAAGAGAGTGACTGAATAAAAGAACACTGCATACCAAAAGACATTACAGGCGAACTGTACAAGAAACTTGTTGGAGGATTATCGAGAGAAAAGGAGGATCGAGAAGATGACACATAGCCGAAAGAAAATGGAATGTAGTAAGGCTGAAATAGAATGCATGGAATTGTCCAAGAAGAAGAATGAAACAAGGAAGTTCTTTATAAAAGTAAACAATGCTAGAAGACGATTTCCTCCATTAACCAACTTGATTAGAAATGAAGAAGGAAACATAATAAGTGAGGGTAAACGGACTCTGGAAAGGTTTTTATGACCAACTCGTTATTGACTCGCTCAGTTTCTGAAGCTCTTTCTCTTGAATAAAACTCCAATTTTTCTGAGACTGTAATCATTTATTTATCTGTAGATGTATATCGTACTTAATTTCCGTCCCTTTTTTGAGTTTATATAACATGTGGACAGTTAAGTCATACTTTGTATGTAGTACACCATGTTGTAGCTTGAACCAGAAGATGGTCTTTTTCCATGGGACTAATGATACTTGCAAATGAACTGAGTTTTTCAACATCTTGACAGTTTTACCCTTTTTAAAAATGTAAATTTGTATTACTTTCCAATAGCTTCTGTTTCAAAATATATTTAACTTGTAACTGCTTTTTGATAATACTTCTGCTTAATTTGATTTCACTTATTGATTATTGGTGTGTAATAGGATAATAATGTAAGGGGTCGACTATTAAATTATGTATTGCCAAGATTTCCTCTATTGCAACGGTTATAAATTTCAGTCGAATATTTGTTCCTAAGTACGTTACCACGTTCTATCTGGGAACAAGTTTCCCCGTTTGGAAAAACCTCAATTTTATGGAGTAATTTTAGTAACTAAAGAAAAAGACTACAGCACATAAAAAGTGAATGCCATCATTTAAAAATGGAATTATTAAATACATTAAACTTCTATTAAAGGACTAGCTAGAGGCGAAAGTCTGAAAATTTACCACAGTACCTTACTCTCTCCTTCAGGTTGCTCCTCTATTCCAATAACAATGAACAACAGAGTGCAGACTGTCAGAGACTAACAATAAAGTCATCCGGTATTAAAAATAAAATTCATACCTTTCTGTGCTCTTTTGTGGGAACTTCATCGCTTGGAAATATTTATTTTCCCCTCTTGTGTTAAATACGAACAACTTTGTATATTTAATAATTTAAATAGTATTTTCTATGATACCACTACTGAAAACAAAAGTCCTCGCCCATCAAAAGCGTATCGTAAATTTTTCATTTACGAGCGTTGTGGTAGCTAAGTTTCAACAAAATTTATAGTGTCTTTTCCAACATCAAAATGTTACTGTCATCATAATTAAAAGTAAATCTAAAATTTTAGTTCGCTGGTAATCATATTTTCGTGAAAATATTTCGTATTTCTGTGGTACTAAGAAAAGAAAACTGATCTCTGAGATCACTAAGCTAATAACGAGGATATGTGTTTGGAGCTGGAAAATAGGGACTCTCGTTATTTTTGGCGAATGGAGTTCTAACTTACCACTCACGTCTGGCGAAACAACATTTTGGTCATTGATCGCGAAGCGCTGAACAGGCCCGTGAGAGAAAACGCAGATGAATTTACTGTTGAGTGAAAGCTGTGTTTTCGTAGCTCGCGGCCGCCTTCTTAGACGGAACTAATCGACTCGCTTACTCTAAATGTTTAACGAAGTTACAGATATTTGTGTGTGTGTAGAAAAACTGAGTATTTATAAAGGCTGTGTAATGATTTACGTGGCTGTCTGCAGATGTAACTGAACGTGTTAATGTTGTTTGGGGAACGAGCGCCATGTTATGATTACGGTTGTCAGTGTGTTTATCAACACGGCGCATGTAAAACATTAGCGGGACAGATGCGTCGCTCCTGTGACGAGCATTCTGGCGGCGCGGGCTGCCGCCGGGATAAGTGTCCTTAGGACATCACCGAGCTCCCGCTTACCTGCCCACCACCCAGCTCATCAACAGAAGCTCTTCGGTCCAAAATTTTCTTGACCTCTCTGACCGCTGTCATTGTCTTGGAAGAAATATACTTCGCAGAAAAATCCAACGATCTTGCAGCATTCAGTTTCCAGAATCTGCAACGTTATGTACCACATGCAGTTTCTTCGCCTTCGCTGTGAAAAAAAAGAAAAACAGCGCAATTTCGATGTAGGTAAGTTTCGCCTTATTGTTCTTTTTTAGCAAGTATTCGTGCTAGCCTCCCGGGAGAAACGATATGTCGCATGTACTCTAGCAATTGAAAATACTGTATTTATTTCTTATTATTGTGATCATTTCAACACGGTGCATCATAAGCATTGTTCTTGCTATATAAGACAATTGACAGACTGTGTCTTTGGATCCCTCGATTTCTACTTTGTCCTTAGTAACTGCTTTTTCCAAGTAACCAACACATCACAATGACCCGGAATATCCCTCTACAGAAAGCCAACATAGATTTCCCTCTCCCTCTCAAACCCCACCGCTCCTCCGATTGCTAAAAAATATTTCTGTCCGTCAGACAGCCAACAATGGCTGTTTATGTACACTGATAATCCAAAACGTTGTGGCCATTGCCCACGGCAACATTGAATGCCACCTGGTGGCATTGCGGGCACATGACGCGGTAACAAAAGTATGTTAGCGGGGTGGACATGACGAGGCGCGGGGGTCACCCTAGAGAAAATGGTGGCTGCAATTGGAGAAATCCATTGAGATAAGCGACTCTGCAAAGGGCAGATTATTATTACGCACAGCCTGTGAACGAATATCTCGAAAATGGCGAAGCTGTTCGAATGTTCAAGTGCTACGTTGTGAGCATCTACGGAAAGAGGTAGAAGGACAGTGAAACTACCTCTAGGTACTAAATGGTTGTACGTCCACGACTCTTCACAGATCGTGCATGTCGGGGGCTTGTCTGCCCTGTAAAGTAGGACAGATGGTCATACGTGGCATCTCTACCGAAAGAGCACGGTGCTGGTGCACGCACAAATGTTTCGGAGCACACTGTTAATCGTACATTGTTGAACGTGGAGCTTCAGCCCTACGTGTTCACATGTTTGGTCCAACGACATTGTCAATCACGATTTCAGTGGGCACGGGATCATCAGTATTCGACCGTCGATCAATGGAAACGTGTCGGCTCTTCGGGTGAATCACGTTTTTGCTGCACTAGGTCGATGGTCATCTCCACAAACTCCGTCATCGAGTTGAACGGCCGCTTGAAACGTGCAGCGCGCCACGGACGTAGGTTGGTAGGAGCAGTACTATGCTATGGCAGACATTCGCCTGTACTTGCATGGAACCTGTGGTAGTAATCGAAGACACTCTGGCAGCTGCGAACCACCTGCATCCCTTCATGTTTGATGTTTTCCCCGACGGCGATGTCATGTTTCAGCACTATAATTGTCCATGTCTCGGAGCCAGGACCGTTCTACAGTGGTTTGAGGAGCATCATAGTGAAATCGCGTTGATGTCCTGACGACCAAATTCGCCTGATGTAAATCCTATGGAACCCATCTGGGTCACTATCTGGCAGCATCACCGCGTACGCAAATCAGCAGAACGTTATTTACGCGAATTCCATGACCTGAGCATAGACATGTAATGCCACATACCTCCACAAACCTACCAACGAACTGACGGATCCCCGATACACAGAATCAGTTATGTGTTTCGTTCCGACAACGGACAAACAAGCTATTAAGCAGGCGGTCATAATGTTTTGGCTCACCAGCAGTGCTATGCAGTGATATGATATGCTACCAGTCGCATTTCTAATTTGATATTATTCACTGTACCATTAAACATTATAAGAACATATTTTGTTTTTTGGATCAGGTGCAGCTAGGCACTAGGTTTTACATTAAACGAAGTAAACCAAATCCACCTAAACACTGTGTGTGTGTGTGAGGGGGGGGGGGGGGGGAGGGGGGGAGGGGGGCGGGGGGGTGTCTGGCTAAAATGTTATGCAATATAATCACCAGGACCCTAGTGTCTAGCTGCACGTGGTCCAGAAAATAATGTTCCTGTAACACCTCTATCTGATGATGAGCGTGCAGTGGCTTGAAAACTATTAAATGGTACAGTAAAATATATAAAATTAAAAAACGCATGGGTGCACATCGTATCTACATAAACCGCCAATTTAAATCAGAGTTGCAAATCGCCAGCCACCATGGATATAATGAAACACGCAATATACTACATCTATTAAAACTATCAACCTGCCGATTCTGGAGACTGCGTTCCTCAACCGTTGAGTACATCCATAAGACTTCGGTCCTATTCCTCTTCCCTTAGAGCAATGTCGCCTTGATCTCTGCATCTTCAAACTTCTATCTGTCAGTCACAGTCTTTGCTCTCCACCTCGTTTCTCACAGTCGCTTACAATTCATCATATGAATTCACCTTATGCACTTCCTCTCCCTGCTTACTCATTTCATACACTTACTCATAACCTATGCAACTGTAAACTCGGTACCAAAAACCCCATTGTTTCTCTCATAACTTGTCATCCTGGTATGCTACCGCGACTTTTCGAGTACCTCTCTCTGGCGCCTTCCCAGTCTTATACATAGATTCTGCCACGACGCAACTCAATAAACTCCCTTTTCCAAATCCCTACACACGCCCTCGCATCTGTCCCTCTTATCAAATCTGGCATCTACCGTCTCTTCGCTCACTCCTCATTTCTCTCTTCCACTTTCCGCATCTCCTTAAGCCACCGTTTCGTTTCACACCTTCCGAAACCTTTCGCTTATTCTGTTTCCTGTTGCACGACTAGAATTTCATCCAACTTTTTCTCCCCTCATCTCCAGAATCACATGTAACATTAAAATAATACCACCATTTTCCCTACCCCACACCCTCAGAACCCTGATTTAATTTCCTCACAAGAATTCACATTTAACAGTACCAACACTACCATCTCAGCCTTTGGTAAATCGTCGTATAAATCACACAGTTTTAATTAAAAGAACATACGTTTCAATTGTTCATTCTTACATTCAAAATTTTGTTATCACACTTAAATTTTTACTTTCTTTTAGCTGAAGAACAGTTAATTGTAGCCATCGAGGAACGTAACTCTATTGAAATTGTATAGTGAGGAAACTAATGGCACCATTCGAAATAACCGATATGAAGACTGCGGAACTCCGTTTTCTTTTGCTAGCCAATATGAACACTCTTGTGTGTGTGAACATCATCAGTAATACTACACCGAGCGAGGTGGCGCAGTGGTTAGTACACTGGACTTGCATTCTGGAGTACGCCGGTTCAATCCCGCGTCCGACCATCCTAATTTAAGTTTTCCTCGATTTCCCTAAATCTCTTCAGACAAATTCCGGGTTGGTTCCTTTGATAGGGCACAGCCGACTCCTTCCCTAATCCGATGAGACCGATGATCTCGCAGTTTGGTCTCCTCCCCCGAATCAACCCAACCCCCCTTGATGCCTCAGTATTGCTACAGAGACCCATCTTTCTTCTTTTTCTTCTTATTTTCCTCTCAAATATTAGGTTTTGACCAGTTCCTCTGTTGCTTGTAGTTATTTTTTGTTTGATTTCTCTATCTTCTCCCTGGTCAGCTTATTGATCTTTCCTAACATTGAATAATTCATTTCATTTTGGACATTATATTTTCATTCATTCTTGTGACATGATCTCATTTATTTCTATACTCCTTGATCGGTTCATTTATGGTTTTAAGTCCTAATTCTAATTGCAGTACTCATCATGTCAGGTAATCTATTGTAAATTACTTTTCTTAAAAACTGTATTTCTTTAATTTGTATTCTTCATTCGTTTCCAACTGTTGTTGTACGATTGTCACTGCCATGAAGTGTAAGTGAGATTTTCACCGTTTTGTAGAACTTTAGGTTTATAGCCTCACCCTTTTGTACATGGTCCCATTACTGTAGCTCTATCTTTCAGTTTTTTAATCTCTTTTTCGATTGTAAAATGGATAGTATTTCTCACTATCTCCATTTTATGGTCGTTTATCACAATTTTGCTTGGGGCAGCGTCTTGACTTTCAAAACGCATGTCTTTTGTTTTGGTGGTTGATGTAATTCAGTTTTAGCTTTTGGCATTTATATGTAATTTGTAAATGGATTTTTGATGAGTGTTCTCGCTGTCAGTAGTAAGAAATTAATCGTCAGCAGAGAGTGTTGACATTAGATAATTTCAATGGTCGAAGCCATGGGTGTAAAACAATACTTCTTTTGAGCAATGTCTCACCATACCGTCAAATAGCTATTAAAAATATGGAAGATAAACTGTGTTTTCGTCATAAGCTTAGATTCCTTATTATTGTAACATTATGTTTTCCTGCAATGCTTATTTTGGTGTCTTTGTACATTTGTTGGGTTACCCTTAATAAAAGGAGTGGTATACCTTTCCTGTCTAGCATTTCCCACAACATTGTCCTATCTACATCTTACACCTCAGACAAACAAGTGAGACACTTGGCGATATTGCACAGGAGCCGTGCGTGGTAAAATGAAAGAGCGCAGCCTGCGGCTTGGCTATCATCTGTGTTTCTGTTCTAGCATGCATTTCTCACGGTGTTCCATTATTTTTGCCCAACCGCTGTAGACCTGCTGTTATGTGTGCTACATACGGTGCATAGCCTAGATTTTAGGCGCCGCCATAGAAATGTGAGGCAGTAGTATACGGTCCAGTTCAAGACCGCGCAAATCCTGTGGCACTAATGAACTTTCGTTCCCTATTCAGAGAGATGCACTCAGATTTTTTTTTTAAATCCATTATTTTACTTAGATATAATACGTGAGGATAATGTCCAACAAAATTTTATTTCGTTAATGTAAATACTAACAGACACCATGCACCTTGAATTTTGGATCTTTTCTGAGTAACATAATCAATATTGCTGTGCACACTGAAACAGTACATCATAATTGACTCTTAATAACTCCATACGTACAGAAGAAGGTACCCATAGTTTAATAATAGCAAGTCTTATATTATAAACTTATAAATTTTATTTTTTTATTTGTGTGGCCATATTGTACGCAGTTGCTTTACAATTCCTGAGGGTATTTTCGTCCCGTCGTTACAACTACAAGAATATTAGTGTTTTTCTCACCAAACACGCATTTTCTTATAGTTGTGTGACTGAAATTGAATACCTTCAGGAATTATAAATTCTAATCCTCTGGGTAGAACGAAATATCGCGACACACTTTATAAAAATGTGGCACACAGCAAAACGTCTGAACACACCTTTTGGGGAAGCTAAACTATCTTTGCGTTTTATGCCGAAAGACGTAAAACTAACGCTGCAACATACGACGGGAGAGGAACACAGAATGAGCACACTGGCGTATTTGAATGGATTAATCATTCAAGAATACATGAAAATGTTGCAGAAAAGCGTCGACATATGGTAGACAAATGTTTTTAAAGAAACATTGTGCCTGAGATTTGGTGAAAGGAAAGTAAAATAAGTCCGAAAAACTAGCACTAAGAGCGATAGATACTAGCTAAGTTTGCCGCGCGGGATTAGCCGAGCGGTCTCAGGCGCTGCAGTCTGGACTGTGCGGCTGGTCCCGGCGGAGGTTCGAGTCCTCCCTTGGGCAAGGGTGTGTGTGTTTGTCCTTAGGATAATTTAGGTTAAGTAGTGTGTAAGCTTAGGTACTGATGACCTTAGCAGTTAAGTCCCACAAGATTTCACACATATTTGAACATTCGAACTCACTAAGTTTAATTCAAAGATTTAAATGTCATATTTGGTTCAAATGGTTCTGTGTTCTATGGGACCTAACATCTGAGGTCATCAGTCCCCTAGAACTTCGAACTACTTAAACCTAACTAACTTAAGGACATCACTCACATCCATGCCCGAGGCAGTATTCGAAACTGCGTCCGTAGCGGTCGCGCGGTTGCAGGCTGAAGCGCCTGAAACCGTTAGACCACACCGGCTGGCCTGTCAGATTTCATAAGTATTCTTGTTATCCAACTGTTTCGATATACGGCCTAAATCTTTTGGTGAAGAACGCATCAACAGATGATATATATGCGATCTTTGTTACAAATAATCTCTGTCGACAACACTCTTCCTCAAACTTTTCAAAATGCTCAAAATTTTGTATCACCGATCTATGATTTCCAGTGCGTTAAAAATATGCCCTGTATGTCCACATAATCCTAAACAGTGTTATTGTTTTCAGTTCAGAATTTCCCTCGAAAAGCTGAGCAGTGCAGTGCCGGGCTAAGTAGTCGGTACGATGTGCTACGTGGATAAACCGCCTCTGATATACAAGAGTGTGCTGAAAACTGAAGCTTCCGAATTTTTAATTATGTTCTCAATATCGGTTGAGGTACTACAAGCCGTGCATATCACTCGCTCAATTTTCCCGCTTCGCTGACGTAAGTTGCAATCCTCTGCCACTAGAGGACTCCGAAATGTAGCGTGTAACATGGCGATGTGTAGCGTAACTACGTCGCTGCGTAAGAAAGAGCGTTCTATAATCGAGTTTGTAACCTAAGAATGCTTCCACACATTGAGCACCCTCTCATGCAACACGAAAATGCCAGGCCACACACGAGAGCTGCATTTGCAGCAGTCCGACGCCTTGGATTCACTGTCATTATTAATCCTCCATACAGTCCCGACTTACCGAACGAGGTAACGCAGTGGCTAACACACTGGACTCGCATTCGGGAGGACGACAGTTCAAACCCGCGTCCGGCCATCACGATTTAGGTACTCCGTGGCTTCCCTAAATCGCTTCGAGCAAATGCCTGGCTGGTTCTTTTGAAAAGGCACGGCCGACTTCCTTCCCCATCCTTGCCTAATCCAATGGGACCAATGACCTTGCTGTTTGGTCCCCTCCCCCAAATCAGCCAACCAACAGTCCCGACTTGGCACCATTCGATTTTTATCTGTTCCCAAAAGTTAAAGAACAACTTTGAGGACTTCACTTTGATAGTGATGGAACGGCGCAAGCACAGGTGAGTTTGTGGCTCTGTCAACAAAATAAAAGCATTTTGCAGTGACAGTATCAAGAACCTCGTCTCTCGTTGGGAGAAGTGTGTTCGTCTCCTGGGTGATTATGTTGAAAAATAAATGTGTATACTTGAAGACTAAAGACGCAGAATGTTAATAAAGTTTCTTTTATTTCAAATCTTTAAGAGTTTTCACATAAAAATTTGGAGGCATTGCTTTGCAGGACGCCCTCGTAGGTTCACAGTCAGCTATGTTAAAAACCGTATCCCTGGCGAGGCAGGAAAAACATATCAGGCTGGGACCAGTATTCCACCTAACTACCGAGATACCGCATTGTACTTGGAAAGTATTGTGATACTGAAATGTGTAATGAGAAACACTTGGGGTGCCCTTTGCAACCATACACCAAGCGTACTCTTCCAGACAGGGACGCAATACGACACACAACTTCCTTCTCATACCACTTTCTAATAAATACGACAAGTGTGCATGTCACAAGTAAATCTGACGTTTGGCAAATATTTCAATTCGTCTGATGATGATCTCATTGAAACGCGTACTGGGTTTAAAATCGAGATTATTGAAGCAGTAAACGGTTTTTTGTGTGTTGCCTAATCACCAGCAGATCTGGACAAACAGTTTGTTATGGGCAACGTATTTGTTAATAATTACGGGACGCCGTGTCCACCCATCTTCCGACGAAGTAGCGCATTGCAAGACCCGTTTCTTTTGATCTCTTCCCATCATATATATGGCAGGTTTTAAATGTAATCAGATGCCATTCCTGACACCAAAACGTCTCTTTAACCTAGCCTTAAGCAGTGGAGTACAATGTACGCCACAAGTCTGTGAATAGTGTAATCTGTGTTTCTTCCGTGTTTTATATACTGAGATGCCAAAATCACGGGACGGGTTGTCCCACTGTAAGACATGTATGATGCTCGAATATTATGACTAGTTGTTGATGATGGAATTAGTGCAGACAGGATATCTGAGCATTCTGTCACAGACACATGTGTAGTAAATATGGCAGCACATCGCGCGTTAATCTACCTTCAACGTAGGGTGAGGATCGCTGCAAGACGGCTAAGACTATTCGTACTATACCACATCTAGGTACCATATATTGCACTTGAGCTAAATAGTAGGACGTTAGTGGGCCTTGAGAATACAAATAATAATAGTAACAGAGGAAGTAATTACCTCACAACCATTTCAAGGACAGTTTTTCCAATAATGAAGCTGATAAAAGAACCTCTTGTCCAAGTTAATAGTGCTCCACTGCTAGTACATGTTTACCTACAATAATCACCACCCAACGGCCTTGCCGCAGTGGTAACACTGGTTCCCGTCAAAGCTGTCGGACTGGCTAGCACCTGGATGGGTGACCATCCAGTCTGCCGAGCGCTGTTGGCAAACATGGTGCACTCAGACATTGTGAGGCAAATTGAGGAGCTACTTGATTGAGAAGTAGCAGCTCCGGTCTCGTAAACTCCATTTCCGTATCCAGTGATGCCTGTGGGCTGAATATGACACGGCGGCCGGTCGGTACCGTTGGCCCTACATGGCCTGTTCTGGAAGACTTTAGTTTAGTATAATAATCAGAAGCTTTCTGCTTAAATATACAGATAGTAAGTGTTATTGAGAGCCAGTATGTGCAAAAACTGTAAATATTCCTTGTGTTGTTCATGCCAAACTACTGTAACCTTGCTTGATGAATTGCACTAGTGTTTGCTGTCTTATTTGGAAAATATACTTTATGTATCAAGTAAAGTCAGTCTCAATAGTTAACTTTCCTTATAAATCGTGTTGCCGGCCGGAGTGGCCGAGCGGTTCTAGGCGCTTCAGTCTGGAACCGCGCGACCGCTACGACCGCAGGTTCGAATCCTGCCTAGGGCATGGGTGTGTGTGATATCCTTTGGTTAGTTAGGTTTAAGTAGTTCTAAGTTCTAGGGGACTGATGACCTCAGAAGTTAAGTCCCATAGTGCTCAGAGGGATCTGAACCATTTTTGTAAACCGTGCTATTACTTGGTACAACTTTGTCTAATTAGGCTAGCGACCGTTCCCATTTACGTAATTACAGTTTACCTGATTGCTAATAGAACCCTGGTTCGTTTGCCTTTGTTCTGCTACTGATTCCTTTCAATAGATATCTTTAGAGAAACGGAAATGGTCCGACACCTTATTCCGCACGACCAAGGGCAAATTAAAATACTTTCAAGGGAGTAACAGTATTGGTGCGTTGCTAATTTTGTAATAGCTGGTAGTGTTATAACCTATTTTCTGTTTGTAATAAATTAGTGCAGTTATCACAGCAGCAGCGTATATGCCATCCAGCATTCCTAACCACATTATAATTGCACAATATTATTGAGTAATCTACGAGAACGCCGATAATACTGCACAATATTATTGTGCAACGTAATTGACTGTCTAGAGGCCGTTTAAAAGGCGAAACCGGTAGGAGGATGCAAGGCGCCAGTCATAACCCATTCCAGGTACTTAACGGGGTGCACGCATTATCCAGCCGGCGCCAACTTGGCAGAGCACGCAAAGTCCTTACGAAAGCGGTCGATGGCAGAACATGAGAGACGGCTCGAAGTAAAATGCCGGGATAACGAACTGTAGTTAGAGACTTGGGCCGGCGCAGAATGTTGCGTCTTTTACGAGCTGAGCTATTCAGTCAAGATACACTTCAGCAGAATCTGTTTGTTCGCTGGATGAGTGCTCTTCCCAGAAGGCGATGGCATGAGGGAAAAGCCACCAGATAGCGATCTCTGCTTGTATCACAGGAGTGCCGCATTTGTAGTAGAAATTCCTTCCGATGTTGATAAGAGGAGGCGCCGACTTTCAGGCGTCTGACCAAGTGAGGTCTATCGCCTCGTCTTTTGAAAATACCGAGAAGAGACGTTATCGGCTGTTACTAAAAAGCAGGAGGAATGGGATCTTGGACGCCAACCCCTGAGTATTGCTGATGCGGAAAGACAGCAGCCAATCGTCCGTCTTACTCTCTAAAAAAATCCTTCATAGGCGGGAAATAGAGCAGTTTGTAACAAGTAATTTTGTTGGGGAACTTTAAACAAAATCTTCCGATTGGCAGATGAGAGATTTGCCAGGAGATTGTAGAGAAGAGGCTAGGAGTGAGATTTTGTGGCAATGGTTCTTCGAGTTTTGGAGAGAAAAATTTCGGTCTTTGATCTTGAGAGACATGATCGCGGTACTCACCTCACTCTGGTGTAAAGATCACACTACCCACAGCTGCCTTCATCTGGGTGATGAACTGAGGTAAGATTCTGCAACGCAAACGATTGCGGGATGAGAATTAATATAGAGTTGTAAAACTGCCGTCGACTTCCGTAGACCATCATTAGTAAGGGTAGACTACGGTAGTTTTCCTGCCTTGCCTGTACGTTAGATGTGTTGCATACCTACTGGGCGTTACCTCATTCCAACCGTTTTGTTTGCCTATGCGATCGGCGCCTTACTAGAGGCCCCTAGAATAGAAAAACGAAATGCTGACACGTCTAGAAAGTGAGTGAGGACGTATAAAGGCCTGCATAACCTGCGAAACATTTCATTTCCCCACCTTCTCTGGAAGTTCAATTACTATGATGACCTCTACCTGAAAGATGTATAGAGAAGTTCGAAACTTTCATTCCCTGACTAGTCGTGTGAAAATTATACTATACCATAAGTAATATCGAAGCTGCAAGTCCATGACATATGGCAAAAACGAAGGTCTGATAAATGTCACAGGTTTAGAACGCACATGATACGGGAGCAGATATCGTTTTCTGGCTTCCCTAGGAAGAATATTTAAATACCCCACTACGGATCTCTTTTACGTTTTCCAATTTGAGTAGGCGTGAAATATGTGTGTCCCACTGGTATTTGGATATGGGAACTATAAGTCTCAGTAGTGATGAAGTGAATGGTTATCCCGTATTTTCATTTATGACACATACTTTCAGAAAAACACTTGGACTGTATTTATCATTACAAATATTTGACATTTCGGTGTATTATTCTAAATGACAAGCACTTTATCATTACGTGCAAGTTAGTCACATAGATCCTCCTACTTGTGATATGGTGTGAAACAGTTTTAGCACAAAAAAATTTTACACATAGTACATAACAATAGCACATACCAAATTCTTAATGGTTCTCTGCAAACCTATCGCGGGGTACTTACACTATCTGATCAAACGTATCCGGACACCCCTGTGTCAAACATCAGCAGAGGTGGACACGCCATTATAAAAGGTGACGAGTATTGTGTTGTCATCAGAGAAGCAGGAACAGCAAAAATGATCGGTGAGGAGAGCTCATTGTCTTTGAATGTGGAGTAATCATTGTCACCTGAGTAACAAATCTATCAGGGTCATTTCAACCACTCTAAAGCTGCCCAAGTCGACGTGATTGTGAAGTAGAAACGCAAAAGAACAGCCGCAGCCAAACCGAGACCAGACAGACCTCCTGTACTGATGGACAGGTCGTGTCGAGCCTTGCGGACGGTGGTTTTGAAATTCGCATGATATCAGGGGAAGGGATCACTCGTGAGGTCGGAAGTGCTGCCAGCATTCCAGCTAGCACAACTGCATGCACCTCTCTGGGCTTAAGAAGCAAAGTTCGTTCTACTCCCTAACACTCTGGACCTATAGTATGTGATCAAAAGTATCCGGCCCCCTTGGTGAAAATGACTTAAACGTTCGTGGCGCCGTCCATTGGTAATGATGGAATTCAGTATGGTGTTTGCCCACCCTAAACCTTGGTGACAGCTTCCACTCTCGCATGTATACGTTCAGTCAGGTGCTGGAAGGTTTCTTGGGGAATGGCAGCACATTTTTCACGGAGTGCTGCGGAGAGGTATCGATGTCGGTCGGTGAGGCCTGGCACAAAGTAGGCGTTCCAAAACAACCCATAGGTGTTCTATAGGATTCCGGTCAGGACTCTGTGCAGGCCAATCCATTACAGGGATGTTATAGTCATATAACCACTCCGCCACAGGCCGTGCGTTATGAACAGGTCCTCTATCGTCTTGAAAGCTGCAATCGGCATCCCCGAATTGCTCTTCAAAACTGGGAAGCAACAAGGTGCTTAACACATCATTGCAGGCATGTGATGTGATAGTACAACGCAAAACAACAAGGGGTGCAAACCCTCTCCATTAAAAACACGACCGCACCATAACACCACCGCCTTCGAATTTTACTGTTGGTGCTACATACGGTGGCAAATGACGTTCACCGGGCATTCGCCATACCCACACCCTGCCATCGGATCGCCACATTGTGTACAGTGATTCATCACTCCACACAACGTTTTCCACAGTTGAATCGTCCAATGTTTACGGTCCTTACACCAAGCCAGGCGTCGTTTGGCATTTACCGGCGTGATGTGTGGTTTATGAGCAACCCCTCGAGCACGAAATCCATGTTTTCTCACCTCCCGCCTCTCATAGTACTTGCAGTGGATCCCGACGCAGTTTGGAATACCTGTATGATGGTCTGAAAAAATGTCTGCCTATTACACAATACGACCCTCTTCAACTGTCGGCGGCCTCTGCCAGTCAACAGACGAGGTCGAGCTGTATGCTTTTGTGCTGTACGTGTCCCTTCACGTTTCCACTTCACTATCACATCGGAAACAGTGGACTTAGGGATATAGAACGAGGATTTCCGCCTTAGGCAAGACATCATTTTTTCTGTTTTGTTTCACCCAGATATGTTTCAGCAGTTTTTGTGCTATCTTCAGTGGAAATTTTTTTATTGTCTAACTGTAAAATTGATGTTACATATTAACATTTAGCGAAACTATTGGTACATCATATTTACAATTGTGAATGAATAGCCTAGGGATGTTTACGAGTGTGAAAATCTCGCTTACAGACGTATGACTCAAGTGACACACAATCACCTGACTCCGTTCGAAGTCCGTGAGTTCTACATAGCGTCCCATTCTGCTCTCTCACGATGTCTAATGACTACTGAGGTCGCTGATATGGAGTACCTGGCAGTAAGTCGCAGTACAATGCACCTAATATGAAAAACGAATGTTTTTAGGGTTTTCTGGATACTTTTGATCACATAGTGTAGTGTTACAGGGAGCCCCCATGAACAGAGCTGCCACACGTGAGGAACATTACTAAATCTCTAATTGAAATACACTGAATAATTAAGGAAACGGCGGCAACAACTAAGTTATGGTGTTGGATTCGGCAGCACAATTAAGATGGTCACACTATTTACTAAACTGAAATGAATAATCCAGCAATAGCAATTTATTTTTAAAACGACAACGAACAGGGTCACTGCAAGCAGTAAACATCGCAGTTCTTACCACACCTGGCGCGATGATTACGCTTGCAGACGACGCTATGTGGCTGCAACCCGCGTCTTCGCTACGTCTGCGAGTAGCATACACAGATACGCTGCTACCCTGGTACGACTTCGCAAGCCACCAATGCTGATGGTCAAACATCATTGCACTATCCATTGCAGGATAGAAGACTTCTGTCTCGAATCAAAGTAAGCTACTGCTCACAGAAAACATCCTAGCTCTGAACCCGAGCTACTGCTCTCTACAAACCAGACTGCGCTCTAAAGACTTATCACCACGGATTCACTTGAGCTGTTCTACCTATCTCGTCAGCTGAGCTGGGAGCAATGCGCCCGTTCTGCCCCCACGACCTGTCCCGAAGCAGATTCTAGACGCCGCTCCCAATCAAATAAATTGACAATAATATTTAACTCCCACCAGCGTAGTCAGCACAGAAGAGCCAATCGAACACACTCCCTCCTAAAGCAGATGTGTCGCCCAAACTCGCCCTCCAGCTTCTCACGCAGGTATCGAGTTCCTCCCCTAAAAGCAGGCAAGTCAAAAACCAAACATGTAACGTTAAGTGTCAAATGGTTCAAATGGCTCTGACCACTATGGGACTTACTTCTGAGGTCATCAGTCCCCTAGAACTCAGCACTACTTAAACCTAACTAACCTAAGGACATCACACACATCCATTCCCGAGGCAGGATTCGAACCTGCGACCGTAGCGGTCGTGCGGTTCCAGACTGTAACGACTAGAACCGCTCGGCCAGCCCGGCCGGCTCGTTAAGTGTCTTATGGCTTCACGAGACTCTATGAAAGATGTTATCTGTCCTTAAACACTCTGCCGCCAGATTCCGAACGATCATGTTTCACAGCGAACAATGTATTCTGACTGGCTGGCGCTGAAAGCTCAATTTTGTAACCCAGAGGGTCTCTCTTGCTAGTGTGCAGACCGTGCGCAGAGCTACAGCCCTTACCATTTTCAAAAACAGATGGGCGCCATAGCACCTCAGCAAATGACCCTGCCAGACATCGCCTGCTTCCGTGTCCCACGCGCTCGTCCCAACAGGTTCCCAAACAGAAATCCCATTATATAGTCCTCCCTTTCCACTAGTGCTGACAAACAGAGCTTTTACAGTCAATGAAATGTTCCAGGCTATTATCTCGTGGTCAAATGGGTTCACATTTAAACCCAAAGTTTCGTCTCCATCTGCAGAGGTATTGCAACAGCTAATCGGATTTTTCCTCCCAATATTGTAGAACTGCTTAAATATTGCCTCCTAACCACGTATTTCAAATGGATCGATAAGTTATATGAACTAGACGGATGGCGCGGCTATGGAGAGCCCCTAAAGCTCAGTTTTAGCGAATTTATTTATGAAAAAATCGGAGGAGCAGGCACTGGAAACTGCCAACAAGAAACCGAATATTTGCTTCCGCAACGTGGATGATACATTTGTTTTGCGTAGGCATGGCAGAGAGGAATTAGGTGGTTTTCACAAGCATCCGAAGATTCAGTTTATCATGGAGGAGGAGGTGTGAGGAAGATTAAATTTTCTTTATGTACTAGTTTTTAAGAAAGGTGATGACAGCTTTGGACACACAGTTTACCAAAAACCCGCGAACACAGAGAGTTACCTACACCGGGATTCGAGCCACCACCCACAACAAAAGCGAGGCGTCATAAAAATGTTAGCGGACAGAGCAAGGAACATCTGCGAACCAGAGCTGCTTCACGCGTAATTAAAACATCTCACTAATGCATTGCTCAAGAGTGAGTATTCATCCGCTGGGGTAAAAAAAGCTTTAAGACCAAAGCGCAGAAATCATAGCCATGCACAAGGGCAGATGAAATGGGAAGTTTTCCTGCTTTTCATTAAGGACGTTACTAACCGCGAAGGACAGATCTTGAAAAAACGGAACTGCTTGGTAATGTACAAACCCATCCAGGAAATATAAGATCACCTAAAACTGGCCAAAGAGGCTTGCTGACCTCTAGAAAAATCAGAAATTTATAGGAACCCATGTAATTTTGGGGAGGTGTACATGCGTACTACAAAAATAAAGGTCAAAAATAACGAGAGGAGCAAAGGGCAATTGCAGAAGGTGGGAGATTGGCAGATCAGCTTTTGCGAAACATGCTTTGCAACAGGGAGACCATCACATTCATTTTGATAGGACTCAAGTACTGGCAGCTACAGATTCCATGGGAAGCTATACAGAGAGGTCATAGAAATAGTAAAACACCCCAGGTATTTCAATGAAAAGGAGGAGGGCGTGAAATTGAATGACATCTGGATTCCGGTGCTGAAGAAGATTTGTAACTGTCTTCCACCATCGGGCGATAGCAACAGCTGACGATGGCAGTCGACAACGGCCAGTTGCCCTCGGATATTCAAAACATGTAACGTCACACTACTGCGCGTACGTCACACAGGTAGGCCTGACTAGCTCGCTCGCTCAGCTGAGCAGACAGACTACGACTCTGCACCTGTTAACCCGTGATTGCGTGTTTATCTACAAATGATAATTGCATCTTCTACTGTGAATCCGCTATTATTAAGTCTTATTATCCCTACAACGATCGAAAGTTTATGTGCCTACTAATAATTTGCTACGGCTGTGCTGGGTATAATAAAATTTTATCGGTTGGATGAGACACCACATCTTGTATGAAATGAGGATTGTTAAGCAGCAGAGACTAAATGCTATAAACAAACTTTTATACCATTTATGCAGAGCATAGATCTTAAATTGCAGCTACTGCACAGTCGTGTATTTTGTTGTAGTACTAGTAATCTGTAAGACTCTATAAAAGCAGATTTCAGTAGAATATGCAATTCTCGTTTGTACGTAAACACCCAGTTACGAGTTAACGCATTTCGACTGCTAAGCTGAGCGAGGGAGCTAGCTAGCTGAGGCCTACCCTCGTGACGTACGCGCCACAGCCAGTCTTTCTCGCAGGCCTCGACTGAGCGGTAGCACGCGTAAACGGAATTTTGCTGCAGTCAGTAGCGAGCCAGGGTGTGAATCGGAAACTCAAACAAACTACGATCCCCCTTGAAATGTCCTCCGCAGATGGAGGCGAAACGTTGAATTTAAATGTGAAATCAGTTCTACCACGGCATAATAGCCCGGGACATTTTATTAACTGTGACATTTCCATCCGTGAAAGTTTACATTTTACATTTTACAGTCAGACAGACTGTACCACATGCACTGGCATTATGCTAAAGGCAAGACGAAAGTAAACAGATGAAATCAACTGAAGAATATACAACATATGGACTTAGTAATCACTAATTACGTTTTTAAATTAAAATGATATCAAATAAGAACAAACTCACTGAAACTCGATTATCATTTAGTGATACATTGAATTAAAAGTGAGAGGGGGGGGAGGGAGATCCAGACAAGGCTTACGTCTTTCACAGCCACTGAGCGTAGGGAGTTGAAAATAAGTTAAAGCGCTCGAGAAGTTCCTCATAAGCCACCCTTACCTGTACAACGTTAGAGGCGATGAAAAGAGTGATACGACTGGATAGTGGATGACTCATCATGTGTGGTACTAACAGTCAACTACGAAGGAGGTGGTGCTACGGTATTGGAGTGTTTCTCGTGGATAGGTTGTGGTTCGCCTTGAGAAAACGTTGAATGCGGAAGGATGTGAACACATTTGACAGCACTGTGTAATGCATCAAGTAGAGGAAAATTTCGGAGACGATGGCTGTTTGTACCAGCATGAAAACGCACCCTGTTATAAAGTAGCATCTGCGAGGCAAGGGTTTGTAGACGATAACATTCCTGAAATGGACTGGCTTGCATAGAGTCCCGAGCTTAACCCAATGGAACACCTTTTGGATGAGATAGAACGTCGACTTCGTTCCAGACCACCACGTCCTCTAGTTTCGGCTCTGGAAGAAGAATGGGCTTCCATTGCTCTGCAGACAATCACTCACGTTGAAAGTGTCCTCAACAGAGTTCAAGACTAAAGGTGTACACATCCCCAATTAACGTCCACTAATAGCCGTCCAGATACTTTTGATCAGATAACGTACGTCCTTATAATAGGGCTAGAAACGGTACTTGCTTCAATATCTCCGTTGATAAAAGAGTTAACAGGATCATTGAAGACCGAAAAAATTATGTATACCGCTACCTACTATCATTTACCAGAAACCTCGTTCAGACATCTTAAAAAAGAAAGGAAGAATGAAGATAGAGTTTAAAAAACGTATCATTGACAGCGAGGTCGTTGGAGACAGAGCACAAAGTTGGATTACGAGAGGATGGGGAAGGAAATCGACCTTGCCCTTTTTTAAAGAAACCATCCCAGAATTTGCCTAGGGTTGTAAGTAGGCTGTTTAGGTTTTATATTGGTAACGACACGTAGAGCTCTATATGAAAATCACTGACTGTGCTGTGTGCAGTCTGTGGCTGGTTTGCATTGTTGTCTGCCATTGTAGTGTTGGGCAGCTGGATGTTAACAGCGCGTAGGTTTGCGCAGTTGGAGGTGAGCCGCCAGCAGTGGTGGATGTGGGGAGAGAAATGGCGGAGTTTTGAAATTTGTAAGACTGGATGACATGAACTGCTATATATATTATGACTTTTGAACACTACATTGTTTGTTCTCTATCAAAATCTTTCATTTGCTAACTATGCCTATCAGTAGTTAGTGCCTTCAATAGTTTGAATCTTTTATTTAGCTGGCAGTAGTGGCGCTCGCTGTATTGCAGTAGTTCGAGTAACGAAGATTTTTGGTGAGGTAAGTGATTTGCGAAACTTCTAGGT
Organism: Schistocerca gregaria; assembly: GCF_023897955.1. NCBI lineage: Eukaryota > Metazoa > Arthropoda > Insecta > Orthoptera > Acrididae > Schistocerca > Schistocerca gregaria. Next base: position 414,091,185 of record NC_064931.1, on the reverse strand, counting down.
TAATTTAGTCAGGGCCATTCTTTTGTAGGGATTATTGAAAGTCAGATTGCGTTGCTCTAAAAAATATTGTGTGTCAGTTTAAGCACAGTCATGTACAATTTTTCTAAGGGGACGTTTCAGGGTGATTTGGAAAAATCACGGAAAACCTAAACCAGGATGGCTGATCGCGGGATTTGAACCGTCGTCTCCCCAAATGCGATAGTGTGTGCTAAACACTGAAACCCCGCAATCGGTAACGACAGCTTGAACCGCTCACGAAACAAAAGGTGTGTTAGCTCTTATGCGACCACCCTACAGTTTAGCGTCGCGGCAACAACGAGATCATAAGAGACAGAGAACAAGATCGTCCTGAACAAGAAAGAACAGGAAATAGCCTTTGTCCACCAAGCGAACCATCTCGCCATTTGTCTTAAACGATTAAGGGAAACTATGGAAAAATCTAATCTATATGGCCGGATCTTGAACTGAACCGCCGTCTCCCGAAATGTGCGCCCAACTTGGCCGCCTTATTTGGTCTGGCTATCGAGGATGAACGAATGGAATGGTCTTTCCTAGAGACCGTTCCTTGACCGCGAACCACGTGCGGACTCCTTCGGCCTAACATTAGGTGCCGCTGCCAATAAGCGAGCTTTGCGACAAGGGCGCAGCAAAAACTTTCAAAGAACAAACATATCCTTTTCAGGCAGTTCAAATAGCACAGTTTTCAAATAAACCATAGATTATAAAGGTGCATTATAACCGTTCTTAGGCATGAAAACTGTCTGTAGAATCACAGTGTACTATTTGTAGCTATACCACGGATGGTAAACTCGACGCCACACGACAACGTCTGCCATAAGGTGAGGTGCCGTGGCCAATAAGCCACCTTTGCGACAAGGGAGTAGCAAAAAATTTAAGAGAACAATTCATATCCTTTTCAGGCACTTCAAATGGCATGGTTTTCAAGTGAACCATACATTATAAAGATGCATTATAACTGTGACTAGGCATGAAAACGGTCTGTAAAATCACATTGCACTATTTTTATCTATGCTATAGATGGTATACTGGACACCACCCGACAATGTGTGTATAGGTGGTTTATTCGGTCAATGTTTCTAGCAACACTCCTGAGCGTGTCTTAAATACGAGGGTTGGAGCTTAAACAGTGGCAACTATTTATTCACAAACGATACAAAAGAGTTACATGTTTGCACCTGTTACTGTCCTTCAAAGTAGTAACCAGCGTTGTGTAGAACCCGTTGCCAGCGACGTGGAAGGCGTAGTATACCGTTAGCTGAACCTGTTCTGTTGATGGTGCGAATGGAGCAGTGTACTACCTGTCGAATCTCTGGATCAGTTCTGAAGAAGTATTAATGTTTGTTTTTGGAGCATCACCTGCGACCGGCTTTGCGAAAGAAGCGGCGATACTTTCTGTGCAACCCACTCATCATTTTGCACGACAATGCGTAGGTACATACAGCGTATTCTGTGGCTGCTCTGTTCGACGATGGGACTGGGAAGTAATGTACCATCCGTCATACTCCCCGGACTTAAATATTTGTGACTTTGATTTGGTTCCGAAGATGAAGGAACCACTTCGTGTCATTCGCTTCAGAACTGTGCCAGAGATTCGACAGACAGTAGACCGCTCCATTCGCACCATCAACAGAACATGTTCTGCTAACGGTATACTACGCCTTCCACATCGCTGGCAACGGGTTCTACACAACGCTGGTGACTACTTTGAAGGACAGTAACAGATGAAAACATGTATCGATTGTGAATAAATAGTTGCCACTATTTAAGTTCCAACCCTCGTAATTTAATTCAGGCCCGTAGCTTTTAAGCAAAGCATGTGCAGTTACGAAAATATTTCAAAATAAAATACTACATTTTTTACACAGATTGTTTCAATGAATGTTAAAAGCATCTTAGAGAAATAAAAATGCAGATTACTTGCAAATAGTGATAAAGCTTCGAAGCTTCGTAAATGTATCTGTAATAAGTTAAAAAAGAAGGAAAAATCGTATTTTTTGTGTGGCACTCATAGTTATTTTATCGGTAACAAGGGCGTGCCTGCGAAACCGATGTCGCTACGCCGCGTTACAGAGGTAGACGGTTAGAAATCTCGTGATGGAAGAAGGAACGCTTGGTGACGTACACATGCGTCACTGTCTTAGGTTGGATTCGAAACCTCTCCACAGTGTCTCGTGAATGGAGGCCAGGTGAAAATGTTGTAGGAGGTTCATCAGGCGAATGAGAGTGTTAATCTCCGCTACCCACACGGTGCTACTCAAGAGTAGTATTATGTATTTGATGTACATCCTTCTTCTGACGGGTATTGGGACAGCAGCTGCTATGTTTACGCGCAATAATAGCAATACATACAGCAGAAGCTATTATCAGTATTTCATGTAAGAATTGTGTATGACGGCACCGGGCTTTAGTCTCTCCCTTCCTTTTCCGTAATCATCCATAAACAAACTAACCTACCAGTGTTCACAGCCACCCAAAAAAACCTAAGGACATCACACACATCCATGCCCGATGCAGGATTCGAACCTACGACCGTAGCGGTCGCGCGGTTCCAGACTGTAGCGCCTAGAACCGCTCGGCCACTCCAGCCGGCCACAGCCACCCAGTGGGCACAGTTACGCACTATGATGAGGAAGGAAAGAAGGACCCCACTTTAACATTTCACTATATCCCACTATCACCCCATGGTAATGAGTCACAATAGCTACATTCGAGGTAATGAATAGAACATGGCCATGATACGACATATACTATCAGTACACTGCTTCCGGTAGGAGCTTTCATTAATTTAAACAATTAGTATCAGAACACAATGTATGTGATAAAATCGCTTGCGATTCATTTCCGTAATTGTACTCATGGAGAAAACAATATAAATTTGATTCAGAGTCAAATGAAGCGAAAATAAAAATGATTTATTGATTGTCGATTCGTCGTAAGGACAAAAATATCTTACTGTGCATTTGTATTAACGTTAATTAATTTGTGTTTAAGCTTAGTTTTTCTAGGTCGTGCCGCGCGGGATTAGCCGTGCGGTCTTGGGCGCTGCAGTCATGGACTGTGCGGCTGGTACCGGCGGAGGTTCGAGTCCTCCCTCGGGCATGGGTGTGTGTGTGTCCTTAGGATAATTTAGGTTAAGTACTGTGTAAGCTTAGGGACTGATGACCTTAGCACTTAAGTCCCATATGATGTCACACACATCTGAATATTTTTTCTATGCTTTGTAACAACTAATGAAAATGAATACCTTTACAAAGTTCTCGTTATGTATTACAAGACTTCCCACACAACCAACACCGTTCAGTCTTAATTGAAATAGGGACAAAAATACCACTCGTTTTATCCTATCCACGACCAAGATGGAACTTCAGAATAGCAAAGTGGGATGTATATGCTAAAAATCTGGACAAATGTCTTGGTTGGATTCCCCCTTAAAACAGGAAACTAAGAGACGCTTGTTGGATCTATGATAAGTGCAGCAAAGAAGGCAATCCCTGGGGGCTAACGGAAGCAACCTATTCCAGGCTGGAATGAAACTACTGAGAACTAGTATGATGAATTTCTAAAAGGTGGCGGATAACCTACTTCATAAGTTCAATACAGCCAGACGAATTAGGTGGGCAGAGACTGCTGAGTCATTCGATTTTCAATTATCTAGTAGAAAAGCATGGACATTACTAAGAAAGTTTTATGGAAACAAAGTTAAAGTAAGGAATAATAGTTATATATCAGCTGATAGGATTGCAACACATCTACTGTCCACATAAAGACCATGCGGGGGGTGGGGGGAGGGGGAGGGGGAGTGAGGACGGGATGGGACGGTGCAAACCCTTGTCCGGTCATCCTGATTTAGGTTTTTCGTGATTTTCCTTAGTCACTTTAGGCAAATGCCGGGGTGGTTTCCCTAATCCAATGGGACAGATGACGTCGATGTTTGGTCACCTCCGCCAAATCAACCAACCAACCAACTCTGACGGCACAATAGTACGTCGCAGACAACCTGCGACGTTATGTATTACCTTTCATGCTACAGTATCGAGGTGCCAATTTTCAACAGGGAAACGCTCGTCCACACATGGAACATGTCACTGTGAATTGTCTTCGTGATGTTGAAGTACCCACGTGACCAGAGAGATTCCTATATCTGTCCCCGATAGAACATGTGTGGGACCAATTCGCACAACTGCGTACCAGCGCCGTGTCCAAGATATCGATAGCCATTTACAATAGTTGTGAGCCAGCTTGCCTCGGGAGAGAACACAACGACTTTGTAACGCCCTTCTCAAGCGAATCAGTGCATCCATCCAGGGCAGACGAAGTGGAACGTGCCGGCCGCGGTGGTCTCGTGGTTCTAGACGCGCAGTCCGGAACCGTGCGACTGCTACGGTCGCAGGTTCGAATCCTGCCTCGGGCATGGATGTGTTTGATGCCCTTAGGTTAGTTAGGTTTAAGTAGTTCTAAGTTCTAGGGGACTAATGACCACAGCAGTTGAGTCCCATAGTGCTCAGAGCCATTTGAACCATTTGAAGTGGAACGTCATACCGATAAGTGGACTCATCCTATTTTAAGTTCTTTGTAGATTCTCAAGTTTCATTTCGTTTCCTCCTCCTCTTCTTGGTGCTGCATTTTTGTCAGGTTGTGTACTTTTTTTTTACAGAAAGCTTGTAACTTTCTTCACTGGCTCTACGCTACCTTTTACAGGCTCATTCTTCGTCTACGTTATTTCGATTAGACACCATATGTCGAAAATTGTTTTGAAATTTAAATTTCGTGGCTTCATTGTTTGCAGCAGGCAGAATCGACGGAATTTAGCTTTATAATAGTCCAGCACTCAGAAACATCGGAATCAACAGCTACATCTACAACTATACTCTGCAAACCACGATATGGTGTTTGTCGGACGTTACATAGTGAACCTCTATCGTGTTAACTCTTTGCTCCTATAGTCGCGAGTGGTAATCTGGAAAAAAAATATTGTCAGTACCCTTCTTGGAGTGCAAATTTCTGTAATTTAGCGTCATGGTCACTAGTAGAGATACATCTCCCAGGAATTAATATGTTTCTTGAGTCGTTTTGGGATATGAGCTGTTTGATTATGTGAATAAGGATCTCCGTGACGCGCTACGTCTTTCTTGTAACGTCTCCCACTTCAGTTCGTTGAACATTTATGTGACAATTCCATGCTGACTACACAATTCTATGACGAATCGTGCACCTCTTCTCTGGACCTTTTCTATCTCTTCTGTTAATCCGCGTTGGTAAGGGCACGTGAGCGACGAACAGTAGTCAAGAATTGGCCGAATAATAGTTTTATAAGCGACCACTTTCTTGTGTGAGCCGCATTTACTCAAGATTTCCCCCATAAACCTGAATGTGGAACCTGCTTTCCTCCGTGGTTAAATTTATGTGGTCATTCCACCTTAAATCCTTTCGGAGAGAAGCTCCTGAATTTCAGTGATTGATCGCTGAGGGTATCGTCAAACAATGCCTGATTTGTTCTCCTGCTTACACGCTTCACATAACAATTACTAATGTTTGGGGTCAGCTGACAATCTCTGCACTAGCCTCTGATCATTAGTTAGTCTCTCTGTATTTTAGAACAGGTTTCTAAAGATGGCAGCTCCTTGTATTCAAGTACATCGTCTACGAACAGCCTCAAAGTACTGCTGACTATATCTGTCAGCTTACTTACATACCAGGCGCGTTTTAAAGTAAGTACCGTTTTGAAATATAGCCGTTACAGCTTTGCAATCTCCGTATAGCACTTGCTTGCAAAGTACTTTCAACTGTTGACCTCCATACGGCAGCTTTCGTTTGAAATAACGTTTATTTATACACGTTTAAAATGGCCCAGACGATGAAAGCGCCGCCAATTGTGAAATACGTGATGTTCCTCATTTCTTAAATGCAAGAGAAATGAAAGATGCAGAAATTCATCTGCGGATTAGTGAAGTGTATAGAGAAAACTCGTGATCGTTGGAACGGCTAAAAACGGTGTAGAGCATTTAAACATGGTCCACAAATGTGCACGATGAGGAACGTAGTGGGCCATCATCTGCCATTGCTAATGATCTAGTAAAGAAAGTCGACAAAAAATTCGATAAGACACAAGCTATGCAATTTCATCACTATCTCATGCCTTTGGCCACATTCAAGAAGTTATGACAGAAATTTACAGTATCGGACGTTGCCTCCACGCTAGGTTCCATAAACGCTGACTGTGTTGCACCAATCCGGTCGTTTCACCAGTGAAGTGACATTCCTCCAGAGGTGCTGTGTCGCTGGGAATAAGTTTTTAAGCGAAATTGCCACTGTGGACGGAATATGGATTACTCACGTCACGCCTGAGTCAGAACAGTCCTGGGACTGGAGGCATTCAGTATCCACCAAGAAACTGAAGCTCCAACAAACAATTTCAGCCTGCAAAAATCCTGTGCACCGTGTTTTGGGATAGACACGGTAATTTACTTGTCTACTTCTTGCCTCGGGGGTGCAAAATCAGTGCAAACGGTTATCGTGAGATATTTCGGAAATTGCGCCGTGTAATGATAATTAAAAAAAAAAGCGTGGCACGCTCAGTAGAGGAATCGTTAAGCTGCAATGCCTGTCCCTATGTGGCTCATCACCCTGAAGGTTTCATCGCCGTCGTATTGTTGGGAACAATTTTATCATCCTCCGTATGTACTTAAACTAGCACCTTGCGGGTCAGCCCTTCCAGGAAGATGATCAGTTAAGGTCTGGTTAAAAATTCAGGTGATAGGTTTCTATGAAGCTGGATTTCAGAAGCTAGTCATCGATACGATCAGTGATTTATTATAGGTGAAAATTATGTTCAGAAGTAGGTTAAGATCTAGGCTTTCATGTTCAAATAAATTTTTTTGTTTTTTATTTTAAAACGGTACTTGCTTTAAAAACGCACTTCCTATATCATGAACAGTAGTGGCCCTATCACACTACCCTGTAGTACATCAGATGCTACCTTCACTTCTGACAATGCCTTTCTATTAAGAACGGCATGCTGATTCGCACGAACACTGCTTGCAGAAACCATGTTGGTCCTGCTGTACAGAGGAGTGCTTTAGTCTCCGTAGAAGCGATCATACGCGAGTACAGTATGTGGCTCATAATTCTATGAGAAGCTGACGTCAGAAGATAGAGTTATAGTTCCGCGCACCTGTCTTGTGGTGCTTCATATAGACGAGAATTATCTGCGCTTGTTTCCAGTAATAAGGTACACTCCATTTTAGGCTTCTTTTGAGAACTCAGGAGCAAAATTATCAAGTTTATCAAAAGAAGGATATCATAAACCGTTGGGAAGTGAAACGGAGATTTCAACTTCAATAAGACTTGGGATCAAGCTTCTTTTATCAGTCTTGTGACTGATTTTACGCGGCCTCTCCTGTTCCAACCTCTTCATATCAGCGTTGCACTTGCACACAACGCCGTGGGTTATTTGTTGAATATTTTGTAATCCTTGTCTTCGCCTACAGTGCTTACCCTCTACAGCCCCCTCAAGTCTTATTTCCTCTCCCTTCCTCTTTTCAATGTTTCCACATATTGCTCTCCTCGCCGATTGTGCAGAGAGCCTCCTGATGTCTTGTTAGTCCACCTAATTCTAAACATCTTTCTACAGCACTCTATCTCATAAGCTTCGATTCTCTTCCTTTCCGCTGGCTGCTGTGACCAAGCGGTTCTAGGCGCTTCAGTCCAGAATCGCCCTGCTACTACGGTCGCAGGTTCGAATCCTGCCTCGGCCATAGATGTGTGTGATGTCCTTACATTAGTTAGGTTTAAGTAGTTGTAAGTCTAGGGGACTGATGACCTCAGAGCCATTTGAACCGTTTTTTCTTCCTTTCCGGTTTTCTTCCAGTCCATTATTCACTTCCATAAAACGCTGAGCTCCAAATGTACTCTGATGCTCAAAAGCATCCGAACGACTTGAATTGCGTTTTTCCATTTGCATGCAGCCCACGTAACGTAACTGCCTTGTAGGTTCTCTTATCTCGTCTCGGTACAGTCGCTTGACTATAGAAAATGGTTACCACAAGTGACCACTAGAAAACGCTGCTCTGTATGGCAATTACCTCCAGTTGCAAATTATGCAAATATCAGGGAACACCTAAGACAGTCCTTAATATTTTTAAACTAACACTTTATTACAATAATTAACATTTCTAAAGTATCACCAATCTCATTAGTATCTGACACAAATAATGCGCGCAACTATAGCACATCAATTATTCCGAAATCCTTACTCAAAAGTATATTTTGTTGCGAATAAGGGACTTAAACGAATGTGTGAATTCCCAAACCCCTATAATTGTCCGAAGTATTCTTGCCCTCTAAAAGGTTTTCCAGGCACCTATTATCAGTCGTTCACTAAGCGAATGCTTTTGAATAAACTGAAAAATGAAGTAAGTAGTCACAAAAATCACGATTAACAGAGCCGCGCGCTCTATCGAAACTCCACTACCATCAACGGATTCATTAGTAATTTCACTATCTTCATGATGGCACGTTGGGCAACATGTAGTTCGAAAACCACGCATCACACTTGTTATCCAACAAAAAGTGACATTAAAAATGAATTATTAATGAGAAGGTAACTGTGCATATGTTTGAACTTAAAACGGCATAACGAATTGCTTTTTTTCTGGATATGGACTCAGACCCAATACTAACTAAGCAAAATTTCGTGCCTAACCGACATTCGACCACAGAACGTAACGTCATTACTAACTAGTTTTAAAGAGACGTGATATAATACATTTTTTCCAGTATTATTTAGCAAAGCTGAACATTAAATTACGTGATGAAAATTTTTGTACTGGATCGGACAATTCCCAGAAACTGTTGTCCCTGATAACTAACCACGAAAGATGTTAAATACGGTTTCATTCCCAAGTAACTCATGAACATGAATCAAAGTACAGCACCTATTCATTCAAACTATCGGCCAGTAAAATTCACAGAAGTGGAAAATATTTTCAGTGAATTGGTAGTTCGTTCAAGTAACTAATGGTCAGTAAAATACAGAACAGCGTAAACAATTGCAATAAACTGGTTATTAAGTTGTCGTAATACATAGAACCTGAACAGTGACTCTTATTCCACTAGATAGCAGACGACACCATTTGTTTTGTAAATATCTAAATATTTCACATTACTATCTGGCATTATCATTATTGTAGTAGGTGACCTTTGAATAGTGTTGTAGACTTTTTTTATGTTATAGTCCTCTTTATTAGATCTTTTTATTTGCCAACATCGCCAGGAAGGGTACCTCGATTAGCAGTTTCTGCCTGCCAAATGGTCATCTTCAGATCATATAACAGAATGCGGCGTCTACGGCAACTACTAAAGCAAGACACTTTGTAACAATCATGTTTACAATGTCAAAGTCAAAAACAGAAGTGTTCAGTTTTCGAGTTTATAACTGTAAATATGATTGTGACAAAGCGTCATGTTTGAGCAGTCGATGTAGACACTGCTTTCTATTAAGTAATCTGAAGATTTAACATACTTACCACAAAAATGAATTCGGTTGTAATTTTAATCGCATTTACAACACAAGAATGGAAACTCACGTTATCTAAGTCAGATTACTCAATTTCATGCTATCTTCAAGATACAGCCTTGGAAGTTCACCTTTTGTGGTATTTTGCAGACAATTGTAATAGACTTATTCGCAGCGTGAGCAATATTTGTCATTTATTATGTAAAATTATTATTTATAACATAAAGGGCGTAAATTAATAATCATTTTTGTGAAAAACCATACTCGTGAGGTAAAGGTTCTCTCTATACAGGCGTTGTTGAATAGTACAATTTACAGCACGGTACTTATCTTAATGTAAACTGAGCAGCAACTAAGATCTATCTGTACATACTAAAGTGTTGGAAGGTGAAACAATAACGGGTAGTACCTGGAGAGTCTCCTGACACTACAGGGGCCACGTAAAACACCACGACCGCGTCAACGCTTGCGACCGCGATCACAAGCTTGCAAAGTAAGTCTCCAAAAAAGACCAAGGGGCTGTGAGGACATTAGGTGGAATGTGTATTTATCGTTCTAATTTTGAACTATTAGTGCGAGCCCAATTCTTTCATTTAAAATGATCTGATCAATAATATCTGCAGACTTTTTTTCCTTGTTTTGGACATCTGTAACACTTTAGGGGTTTAGATCAAGCAGTTTTCTTCATCCACCAGTCACAAGCCTCCATTACAACATCTACTCACCAAAGCTAAAAAGGAGAAATATATTCGCATAACAGAACATCAATTTGCGTTCAGACTCGTAATTTACGAGAAATCCACAGTCTAAATGCGGAGAGGAGTAGTATGGGTGCACACTAATGTTATAACCTGTCTCTCTTACCACCTGCATAACGAAGTGGCAATCTTCTGTGGAAGATATTAAATCGTCTACAGAAAGGTGTAAACATTCGACATTCTGCTGATGAACAAGCTTGAGGACCGGTTGCGATATAAAGCCTCGCAGGAACATTGCAACAAGTATGTATTTACTGAAAATTAACTTATCACCACGTTATTCGGTCGCTAACACTGACAGTCAACTTGTCAAAAATTTATTTATTTACGTCTTTCGGGCATAGTCCCCATCAGAACGTCATGTAAAAGGACTTAATACACAGTGCCGTACCACACATTGGTGCTCAATGAAGATTGAAATGACGTGACACAAATCTCTGGTTCGTGATTAAAACCATTTAAATCGTTTTATATGAGGGACATTCAATAATTAAAGAGACATACTGGTCTACATCTACATCTACATGGATACTCTGCAAATCACATTTAAGTGCCAGGCAGAGGGTTCATCGAACCACCTTCACAATTCTGATGTAGGAAAAACTTTGCTTCTTTTTGCAAAATGAGACTTTTACTGCTTCTCAACATAAACCTCACCAATATTAATACACTTCTCCCAACTGTGAACGTTTTTCTTAATACCTGATGCAAAGAAGTCTTTCTCTGGTTTGAGCCACTTTCCCACATGTCGTTATTCCATGCTTTGTCTTTTGGAATCTGGTTGAAAATGGTGACTCGAAGTTTTATCACACTCTAAAATCTTCTGTAGAAATGGGTTACATTGCCTTCCATAGCGTTATTTTAAATCTGTACACTTTGAGTCTTGATTCCTTGTGTTGTTGCGTTAACTCTTTGGGGCCCGTCTTGCACTTCTTTTGCTGTATTTGAGCTTGTTGTTGATAACGTTATGAGCTATGCCAACACCTATTGGATTTTTTGCTATATGTTCAACTGTAACACGTACGTCTTCACGAATAATGTCATCAATGTGGATTTCAAGTGAAAGATTTAACACTTATACTGACCTGCCAGGACGTTGCTTGACAGTCACTGAGGTTGGACTGACTTACAGTTCCTGCGGTTCGTATAACTTTCACCTTATACAAAAACTTTCAAGAACAGGTTTTAGCCAGTTTTTCACCTTCAGACAGAAAAAAAGACGGATCACTGAACGTTGTTCAGTGAAAAGTTTAAGCGTCAACGCCATCGTTAAATGCAATATTGAGCTATAAACAAAAGATTTTATCCGTTAGCTGTTCTCAGCTCATTCCAGTGATGAGAATCGGAAGCCATGAAAGGAAACACTTCGTGCAAATTTTTTCATTTCTACATCAATTTTTCTCTTTAATTATTGGATGTCCCTCGCATATATCATTATTCATCTCTTTTAGGTTACTGTCATCACAAAAAGCAATGTATGGAGTCCTTTTAAATAATTATGTGATAATGGGCTACAGCCAAAATGCGTAAACAAACAATTTTTTAACTACACGTAGATCGTTATCGTTAGCTACCTAATAACACAGTAAAAAAAAGACTTTCTCAGTATTAACTACTATAAACTGAGACTGTGGTGTGTTGATGCCGTTCACACATTGTTGAGGGGGTCAGAGTAATAATCTGGTTGACAACGAACGCTGTTATGATATTGGTATTATAACATAGTACATCTACAGGTTCTGGATTGTCTGTACACATTCTGACACCGTCTGGATATCTACACCGTCGCATTCGCATCCTCAGAGATTGCTGTGTGTCGCTGACTATAAACGCCACTCCAGACTACTTACATGGTGACAGCTATTAAACTACATGAAATAAAATCGTCATAACTTCTGAACGGTTTGCGTTAGGACGTTCAAACTGCATGGACGATGGGAATTAGTATGGTTTGGTTTAGCGATGAAACCCACTTTTATTTAGATGGATTCGTCAGTAAGCTAAACTGGAGCATTTTGGGTCTGAGAATCCGCATTTCGCGATCAAGAAGTCTCTTCACCCCAAACGGATGACTGTGTGGTGTGCAATGTCCAGTCACGGAATAATTGGCACAGTGACTACCGAACGCTGCGTGAAAAATTTGGAAGATGGTTTCATCCTCGTTATCCAAAGTGACCCTGATTTCGAGAAGATGTGAGTCGTAGAACACTTCCTCTTATCTTAAGAAATCCACTTTAACCAGACTTAACCAAGTCTTGCAGTGCTCCAAGGATACGCCAGTGCATCCAGGATTCAGTGCGACGGCGGGTTTACGTATGAATCAGTTCTGATGGATAGCACATGAACATTTCATGTAAGAAACAGTTTACTGGTATGGTCTGTCCTGCGCGTTTCCCACCATTAATGTACTATGAACGGTTGTAGAAAATAAGTTTTAACGGGACACACAACCTCATAGCAGATTTTCTTCTCCTGTTTGTGTCCTAAAAGCTTGGAATAGCTTTTTATTACACCGTGTGCGTCTGACACAATATGACATTGAATGTTAGCTTTAAATGATTGAGATTTTGTTCAGTAAAGGAAATTATGGAAGTAGCGATAAGCCTAAACCAAGATAACCAATCGGAAATATGAGGTCGTTCTCCTGATAGCAAATTCAGTGATTTGCACTCGGCATTTTCACGTTTAAAAAATACGAAAACCGGACGCCGTCAACTATAGGAATCAAAATTTCTTTCTTGTACGATACAATTGTTAACTATAAGGTCATTTACCATACCGGTATTTTATAACGCATTCCGATGCGTCAAACCTCGAGACAGACCGGTCATTAAACTGCAGCGATCCAAAGACGCACTGGGTAGAAAAAAAGAAATTAAACAGATATGACTCAAGGCTGAAGAATCTTTCGCCCTTCTTCATTACACCGAGCGAGGTGGCGCAGTGGTTAGCACACTGGACTCGCATCCAGGAGGACGACGATTCAAACCCGCGTCCGGACGCCCAGATCAGATTTTCCGATGTTTCCCTAAATCGCTCCACGCAAATGTGACGAGACGGTTCCTTTGAAATGGCACGACCGATTTCCTTCCGCATCCTTGACACATTCCGAGCCTGTGCTCCGTCTCTAATGACCTAGATGTCGACGGGATGTTAAACCTAATCTTCCTTCCTTTCTTCGTTAACAGTTATATGTTGTATTTACTTAAGTGTTTCAGTGCTTTTCAATGTCAAGTCTTCAGGTGCCTGGAGAAAATTCCTTCTCAGGAGGAGGGTAATTGTCATGTTAATACAAACCTTTAGCTTCTTTTCCAGCAAGATTCTAATTCATATGGACAATTAAATTACTTCAAAATCACTTTTTTCTTCATCCACATCTACGTGATTACTCTGCTATTCACAATCAAGTGCCTGGCAGAAGGTTCAATGAACCACCTTCAAGCTGTCTCTCTACCGTTCCACTCTCGAACGGCGCGCGCGGAAAACGAGCACTTAAATTTTTCTGTGCAAGCCCTGATTTCTCTTATTTTATCGTGATGACCATTTTTCCCTATGTAAGTGGGTGCCAACAGAATGTTTTCGCAGTCAGAGGAGAAAGCTGGTGATTGAAATTTCATGAGAAGATCACATCGCGACGAAAACCGCCTTTGTTTTAATGATTGCCACTCCAATTCACGTATCATGCCTGTGGCACTATCTCCCCTATTTCGCGATAATACAAAACGAGCTGCCCTTCTTTGAACTTTTTGAATATTATCCGCCAGTTCCACCTGATACGGATCCCACACTGCACAGCAGTACTCCAGTATAGGGCGGACAAGTGTAGTGTAAGCAGTCTCTTTAGTAGATCTGTTGCAGCTTCTGAGTGTTCTGCCAATGAATCGCAGTCTTTGGTTTGCTCTACCCATAATGCTATCTTTGTGATCGTTCCAATTTAGGTTATTTGTAATTGTAATCCCTAAGTATTTAGTTGAATTTACAGCCTTCAGATTTGTGTGAGTTATCGCGTAATCGAAATTTAGCGGATTTCTTTCAGTACTCATTTTAATAACTTCACACTTTTTTTTAAATTCAGTGTCAGTTGCCTCTTTTCGCACCACACAGATCTAAATCATTTTGCAATTCGTTTTGGTCAACTGATGACTTTACAAGACGATAAATGACAGAATCATCTGCAAATAATCTAAGAGGGCTATTTAGATTGTCTCCTAAGTCGTTAATGTAGATTAGGAACAATAGAGGGCCTATAACACTTCCTTGGGGAACGCTGGATATTACTTCTGTTTTACTCGATGACTTTCCGTCTATTACTACGAACTGTGACCTTTCTGACAGGAAATCACGAATCTAATTTTTTCAAATAAGTTCCTGTGGGGCTTGGAGGTATGTTTCACCTCCTTCTCTAATAAGAGAAGGTGAAACTTCGCATGGCCTACTATGTTCTCAGTATATTTGTATCTTCATGAATACACCTTTTGTTGAATAGTATCTCCACTATCGCAGAAGTAGGGCGTAGTGAAGAAATTACAATAACACAATAGTATTTTTTTTCGGTTCGCAATCTCACTGACTTTTTTAAACGAAAAGGTTTTCGCTTTGGATGCACTGTTTATTTAATGGCTTTTTTTAGCGGATGAAGTCCGAAAATACACCAATTTACACGTTAGTAAATACTGCAGGGGACATCTAACTTTATATTCTTTTTACTTATTTTACTAATGTTGAAAACTACTGTGTTTTCAGCAACATAAAGATTCCAAAATGGCGTAAAAGTCGAAATTACAATTGGAAAAATTATAATAAGTAGTGCAGTCCATGTCT
The DNA here is from genome assembly GCF_023897955.1 of Schistocerca gregaria. Lineage (NCBI taxonomy): Eukaryota > Metazoa > Arthropoda > Insecta > Orthoptera > Acrididae > Schistocerca > Schistocerca gregaria. The sequence goes on along the minus strand of NC_064931.1, from coordinate 414,076,071 downwards.
AAACTGTTTTTGTTGAAATAATTAAAATAATTTCAGCTTTCTGGGGAAGATGATGAGAGATCTTTTCAGATTACGCGCAACAACAGACAACTCGCGAGATTCACGCCTACGTTCAGAAATGATATCCCTACAATAGAATCCGCATTTCATTATCAACTACAAATCATAAGTAGAACTATCCATGCTATTCCACTTAGTGGTATATATCAATTAATTTCAATTCTTTGCTCCATAAAGACGGATACAAGTAAACTTCCTATGAAACGCCAGGAAATAATATTCTTAGAATATATTTCACAATTTTAGCGAGTATAGTGATTACCGAAAAAGACACAGAAAGCCATCGCTGCTTGTCTTCTGAATAAATACTTAGTATTTTCTTAGTTATTAAGCTATATTTAGCGAAATATAAGAATATTATTTAAGGAAATATCCAGATAGCAAATATTAAGTAACTAATCCTATTTTTATAGACTACTTTTCGTAAATTCCAAGACACAAAGTAGTTTTACCAAATACAGTATTTAATACGATGAAATGTTAGTAATAAAACAATAAGCTTCAAAGATAAATCTGTAAAAGTATATATAGTACTTCTCACTTTTCCTTATTTTCTGTGTGTTTGGCAAACAATTTACTCAATTCACTTTTTGTTGATCAAATATTTTGGTGCGAAGCGTTTCAGCTGCATGCGCTTGTTCTCAAACGCCTTAAAAACTTACTTCAAGGTAACTGCCGACACGACATACTTTTTGCTTTACTCTCGATATTTTTGCTGCCTTCTCTCTTTGGGCGCAGTTTTGACGCCTCCGATCGAAAAAAATTCAAACGCAGTGTGATACAAAACCATTGTTTTACATGTACTGTTTTATGTGGTTACATATTTTCAGTTAGAAATGATAACCCTGCTCTGGATAAATCATGTGAGACGAACCACAAAAACAAAGCATTTGAACTATAATTTACTTTCTGCTAACATATAATAAAATTAAATAAGCTAGTGTCTATGTTTAAGACGTTCTACCAAAAAGACTGACGATAATTTATTTTTTAAATAAAATTTTTAAAAATGACGTTCTTTTTCAACCATTGGCATTCATTCCTTGCCCGAAGACAGTATGTTTTATGAAAATATCGTTATTCTGTGGCTCACTCACATCTTTAGAAAGTTCATACTTTAGTGTATGTGTAACGTGACAGCAAAAATTTGTTCGCTTGGTGGACGATCTTTCGAAAGTCGGCAAACATTGAATAACTGGAATAAGTCTGAAACTTGACTTATTCAGCTTACATATACAGCGAAGTTCAGCGGATGAACAGAACACCAAACAAAATTCTTCACTTGAAAGGACCGAGGAGTTTACGGTGATGCACTACTAATCCAGACGTACTTACCTCAAATAAACAGAAGTTTTTGCCGTCTAGAAAGACTCTATAGCTAAGATGCACTTGCGAATGTTTGTATTTCTCAGCTGTTATATATTCTTCCTTTCGTACGACATACGTCACAAGGACTTTGTGTGTATATAGAGTGGTTTCCTGCTGATTCTTAGGTATTGGTTCTGATAGTACGTATGTCTGTTCCAAGATCTAATTCTTTTCCGTTTTTGTAATTTTTAGTCGTAGAGTAACTGTGGGCTTAGTAACTAGTTTCTTCATTTCATTTCATATAAATAATGAAAATATCCTCTGATACAATCACAAAATATACAGGACGTAGTTAGTATGATTTATCGAGATGTACGAATCTCCGAAGGATTTCATAACGCGCTACTTGAACTGAGGACTGACGAAGCAAAATTTCTCGTATTGTATCATTTTGTTAGTGAACTAGAATTTACTTCCCTAAAAATTTACTTTTCTATATTTTAATCTTTTTTCCACAGTTTATATTTTACGGGGGTACAGTTAAATATTTCAGACATACGGCTGAGTTGTCAGGAGAGAATAGTCTAACGTTTTTAAGCACGCGAGAACATTAGACACGTTATAAATCCATATTGTGTCTACTGTATATATATTATATATATATCTGTAGACAATGCAAAAATATCTTACCAAGAATGAAAGTCTAAGGCTTTAATACATTGAACATAAGGTCAAAGCAATCTTCAGATATATCTCCGATCTCTGCTTGAACTACAGAATGCGCGTCAGAAAATGAAAATAGGATATTACATGATTTATCATATTAATGTACAACATCGCTCGTGTACATAAAGATAATCAAGAGGTCTATGGTTCAATTAGTGAAAGTCAACATAAGACGCAGCAGATTTGGAGAGAAGAATTTTGAAGCCAACTGCTGACAATGAGCTTTATTTTTTGCCTGGAAGAAAGGTCGAAGACAATTTAATTTGACATTATTAGTTATTGAACATCAATTACACGTTACCTAGGTGTAAATCTGGAAACGTCATTAATTATCGTTTTTGCTGTACTGTACACATTGCACAGTGGAAATATCATCTTTGAGACTCTGACAAAAGTAGAAAATTACTTAATTGCCTCAATAATCAGAGTTCATAGCATAGAGTTAGTAAACAGAAAAAGGTAACACTCATGCAGACTACGAAGAATAGATAACCGTTAGGCACTGAAAAATTCGGTCGTGAGGTGTATATTGAGCTGAACGGAACACTTTTTGTACTAATACTACCACGTTCAGTTTCTCTCGCTTTTTTTAAAATAATCGTACTAAATACACGCTGAAACGTCTCAAAAAGAGAACACTAACAAACGGAGTTAGAATCATCATTTAATATGATGTCAGCCCTTCCAGCAGGTACAAAATAATGTCCCAGGTAGTGAGCAAATAAATACTGTTTCTTGGAAAGTTTGATCATAATTATTGTTCTCAGAGATAAGTGTTACTTCAAGCTTTGTGTGTAGCCAGAACAACACTGGATAGTTTTCACTTCTTTAGTTCGCTCTCTGCATACAACAACGGGTAATAAAATTTCTGTAAACAAGCATAGTATTAAAAACATACTCGTTCAGGTTAGGCCTGCTGTGACTGTCTGAAGCAATTGTTTGGAAAGAGACAGATAGAGCAACCTCTCACATCTTATGACCACAGTTTCGCACAAGGCATTCCAAGACTTCAAACATTGACTCAGAAATATAAACTTGACACAAGACATTATTTACATTTTGCCTTCCCCATTATAATCGCGGCATTTTGATTTAAAGAAAATTAAATAGATGTGCGTCTAGGTATATTTAAATCATTTTTGATATCATTGAACTATTTTGTTATCAGCTATCTATTAGTTAACTGCATTCGTAATTTTGAAGCGCTACCCGAAGGCGCCACAGTAGTGTAACACAAGCAACTGCTACACTGAAACTCGTAACAAGCCTGTTCCTGTATATGAGGAAGTACACCTAGAAATGTGCCTCAATAAACTAATACCACTTTATGTTGAGCGTTTGACATATCTTCTATGTTTTGGCAAATAGGTGCCGCTGTTAACCGTACGAGCTACAACCAGTGCATGGGAAATATTATGAATGCCTTGGGAATTGTTGCAGGAGCATGTGTTCTGCTACTTCTATCATTTGCTACAACGACGTTTGTATTTTTATCAGATACATCCTTCTGTAGGTGGTAGTTCTAAATAGTTACAGCGCTTTTGACGGCGTCGGAACTGCAAGTTCTTTTACAGAAACTTTCTCTCACAACTAGTGGCGATACCTGTACAATAAATTGCATCCTGTACAAAGGAACGTTTCTTTTTTTCTTCTCTCACAGACTCGGTTATATAGCAAATTCTTTATTCGAAAACTCTGTCTTCAGCGTTGTCAGTTCAGTACTGCAATACTCGTGTAGTCTTAAAAGTCATAACACAAGACGAAATGAAGCTTACAGGTATTTGCACATTCAGAAACACCATGTGACATTAGAATCAACAGGACGGACCATCATTTTTTCACGTCTCTATTGTGAAATGTGCTTTTACATTAAAATGTGCAAAATATTTTGTTCTAATGGCCTTAAGAATACCGATGGTGTCAGAAGGAAAAACATACGTTAAGCAGCCACAGTACAGGCTTTGCTGAAGAGAAAATTTTATCTACGCATATATTTTACTGTCGTCAATTTCCTACATGCAGGCAATTGAATGTAATACTGCGCTAATGGGAGAGATACTGTACACAATAAATTAAGAAATCTTTGTTTTGTGCGATTTATTGCCGATTTCACTTTCAAATTCATCTTCAAAAATACAAACGTCAACTTCGCTGCATTTTTTCACTGGTGTAACAAAAAGCAGTGAAGTTGACTGGACACAAGGGTCGAGATCGGCAACAAATCAAAATAAGCTACAATCATTTTATTTACTTCATTTGAATGTTCTCATACCTGACAGTTTCAGACAGCTGCGTCTCGGAAACGCTTATGTGTTTGAGTGATTTTTAGCCTTCGGGAGAGTTTACCTATCAGCGTACCTTCTTTTACTCCTGAATATTCTGGGAAAAATTATTTTCTGCAAAAGTTATAGAACGTGACAGTCGCAACCCTTACACATAGTAGAAGACGACAAATATAGAAGTACAGTGTACAAACGTTATTTATCGTTTCGGAACCTTGATGTAATAGTCTTCTGTCCGAAGAGTGGTGCGATTCACGCTAATGTACCCTGTGCTGTTCTCTTCCTTTATGCATAACTACTGCAACCTATACACAATAGAACGTATTTACTCTACAATGTTTACCACCCCCACCCCCAAACTCTTTTCTGTTTCCAAACTGACGAGTCCTTGATGATGTCTCAGAACGTGTTCTGTCAACTGATCCCTTCTTTTAATCATGTTGTGCCATAAATTTCTTTCCTCCCCAGTTATATTCAGCACCTCTCCATTACTTATCCGATCTGCCAGACTAATCTCCAACATCCTTCTGTAGCCCCACATTTCAAAAGATCCGATTGTTTTCTGAACTTTTTGTAGCCCACATTTCACTTCTGGAGTGTACAAGGCTCCATATAAATACCATCAGGAAAGACATCCTAACACTTAAATTTATATTCGATATTAACAAATTTCTCTTTCTCAGAAACGCTTGTGGTGTTGTTGGCATACTGTATTTAATAACCTCGCTTTAGAAGCTTATCTCGACGAAAACTGTACTCAGCATGAATAACATTTTTTGCGCCTCACAGAGTGATGTAGCTTCCATTTGTGGCTGTTAAGTCTAACGTTAGCAGTGTTAGAGCGCAGAGCCGTGGACTTACCTGCGCGTGTAGCGGAGACGGAGACGCAACTAGCGGTAAGAGGCCACGCAGCCGGCGACGGCGGCCCGCCCGATGCACGCCGGCGTGGCGCGCTCCCCATTGGCGGACGCCCGGCGTCGCTCACCCCCATTCGCCGCGTCCCTTTCATAAGATGGCGTCAATAGGCGGGGCCTGTTCGCTCAGCGAAAATCCACTCTGCCAATACGTTGCAGCCCTGTTACCCACATCGGCGCCCGATCGATATACCATTTTCTGTTGTCAACAGAACGACCCTATGCAGTTCCGTAACAAATTCACTTATTAATTAACTACATTTTTTCATAATTACGTAAGAGTCAGCGTCGATTGAAAATTTATTTTTATTTTTAAATAAAAATAAAAAATAAAAGTAATTTTTTAACCAAGATATTCTCTTTACATAATTTTGAGAACCGGTTGCTGTACCAATCAGCCTATCATGGAATGGAATAACCTTTTTTTTACAGTTTATGAATTTTAAAAAGAATTCTTCTGCTGTATGCATGTACGAGACATTACACATTTCTTTGGAATTTTAAATTAACTGTGTTAGCAAACTGAGGTGAAAGTTAAGTAACGCCCCTACCCTTGCATTTTTCATAGTTTATGTACTATAGGAAATTGGATAATTTTTTTTCTATTTCGTCCGTCTCAGTTGCACTGACACAAAATTCTGCTACAGTGGTTACCTGTTTCAGACTGATACGCCACTTCTACAACCACACACCTTGGTATTAGCCGTAATTATTCATATAACGTGGTGCAATATGGCCCGAACAGCTTCTGTACAGCAAAGTATACTGTGGGCAACAAGTTCCCTCGTTGACCTTAGTAACAGACACACAGACTAAGATGAATGGCGGTACTTATTGCCCATAGTATACTTTGCTGTACTGAAGCTTATGGTGCCTATTGGCACCATATGATATGAATAATTACGATTAATAGCAATGTGTGTGATTTATGAATGGGCATATCAGTTCCGAAACCGGTATCCACTGCACCATAATTTTATATCAGTGAGACGGACGAAATAAAAAATTATACAGTTTCCTCAGTACTGAAGCGTTGGGGACCTACCATGGCATGTCTCGAATAAGTAAGTACGATAGGCCAAAATGACATAAAATACGGTACAGTAAAATGTTCGTCGGAGGCTTGTCTATCCTCTAATATAGGTTTCCTGAGAAAAGTGCCTTAAATATGGGAAAGCGCGTCAAATATGGCACGAACGTAGACATCAGAAAAGCATTTGCCACTCTTAACTTTGACATATTTGCTCAGAAAACCGCGACAGCTAAAATTTTCAGATAGGGCGCTGAAGTGGTCTCAGAACTATTTGAAAAACGTACGGTAACGTGTCAGCTGTGGAAATGTAAAGTTGTCCTGAAAGGACCTTCTCTCAGAAGTGGCACAGGGGGCAGTCCTGGGACCACTATCGTTTTTCTTGCACGTCAAAGATATTTTGTCGACAGATATTTTGTCGATCCTTTCTGCTGCAAATAATCTATGCCTTTACCTAAGACGCAGCCGCAAAGATATCAGTGGTAAGACTGGCCCAAAATCCGAAACTTAAAGTAATGGGGAAAAGTTCCAAGTAATTTTAATAACACATTAGAAAATTGAGAGTTCTGGATTCTGCGAAGAGTTTCTCCATGTTCTTCCCGGTTGTATTTCAACACCATACCAGAAAACAGCAAAGAATTTGTGTACAATTTTGGATGAGCATCTACAATGGGCAGAAAATACTGTCCTCACACGCAGTAAGACTTCCAATTGCTTCCACAGGGCTCGTTATATCGTACCTATGCTACTTTGATGTAATACAACACGACTCTAGTAATGAGAACACTGGACGGTTAGAAGTAACTATGAATGCTTGAGTACTTCACATCTGCAACATCCGGGTGTCAGCGCTAGGTACACCCAATTAGGTCAGTTGCGGCCAGACAAGTTACATGGCTAGCACACGCGATGTCTTCTTCATCGGCTCCTTATTGTGCATGCACGCTGGTACCTCGCAGTCGTGATTAAGTATATGTCGTGTCGTAATAATCGAAACACAAGATCTCACTTACGTACGGTCTTAGCTGCGCCCATCCATAAATCAAAATTATTTGCAAACTCCTCTGTTGCTACCGCCTGCTACACTGCACTCTGCCCACAATTCAGTTGTTTTTAAGAAACAGCTGAAGCACGTACTACCGCCAATCCCGTAACGTTTCCCCAAAAATTAAAGTATGTTGACAGATCGCTTCGCCAAAGAGTAAAGGAATAGTCCGATCATCTCCCAGTTATGCTGCTTTTTTTTTCATTTCTCAATCAGTGATGTCACTTTCTCTTCCTCTATCTACACAATTTTTATTAAATCACGTTTCTCTTTCTCTCCTCTTCCTCCCCTTCTGCAATGTTCATTGTTTCTTGCGCTCATTAAATCTGCCTGCTTATAATTTGACTTTATTGCTGTACTTGGCATGAACGAATGTAAACTGTGTTTTTTTCTACACTACAGTAACTTCTAATTGTTGGATTCTGTATTAGATGTGACTTATAACAACCTTATCATAAGGGATGTAATATAAATCACGTAAAATTCCTGATTATATGTAAAAAGAGCCTGGTGGTCCTAAACTTGCCAGGTTAAAAAAATCTATAAATAAACTAAATAAATAAATTGTGACCTTCCAACCTAACATAGACTCTCGGCTGCTCTATAGATCAGTCTGTAGCCCCAAGCACGAGATTCCAGGAGGGCGAAGGAAGAGGGGGATCACGCAATGGCCGGATGGTGTGGCCGAGCGGTTCTAGGCGCTTCAGTCTGGAACCGCGTGACCGCTACGGTCGCAGGTTCGAATCATGCCTCGGGCATGGATGTCTGTGATGTCCTTAGGTTAGTTAGGTTTAAGTAGTTCTAAGTTTTAGGGGACTGATGACCTCAGATGTTAAGTCCCATAGTGCTCAGAGCCATTTTTGATTACGCAATGTTGAAATTATTATTTTTATTTATTTAATACCACCAAGACACTTTGTCTTACGATACCCAATATGACCCCGTCCTGTCAATATAATCGATTTAGAAGACAATCCGAGCAGCCACCTTAGGTTGTTTGCATATGATGCTGCCGTTTATCGACTAGTAAAGTCATCAGAAGGTCAGCAGAAATTGCAAAACGATTTAGAAAAGGTACGTGTACAGTGCAAAAATTGGCAGTTGACCCTAAATAACGAGAAGTGTGTGGTCACCACGGGAGTGCTAAAAGGAATCCGTTAAACTTCAAAGCTAAAGGCCGTAAATTCAACTAAATACCGAAAGAATTACAATTACGAACAACTTAAATTGGAAGGAACACATAGAAAATGTTATGGGAAAGGCTAACCAAAGACTGCGTTTTATTGACAAGACACTTAGAAAATGTAACAGGTCTGCTAAAGAGACTGCCTACACTACGCCTGTCCGTCCTCTTTTAGAATACTGCTGCACGGTGTGGGACCCTTACCAGATAGGACTGACGGATTACATCGAGAAAGTTCAAAGAAGGTCAGCACGTGTTGTATTATCTCGAAATAGGGGAGAGACTGTCACTGAAATGATACAGAATTTGGGGTGGACATAATTAAAACATAGGCGCTTTTCGTTGCTACAGAATCCTCTCACGGAATTTTAATCACCAATTTTCTCCTCCTAATGCGGAAATATTTTGTTCACACCGACCTACAAAGGGAATAACGATCATCATTATAAAATAATGCAAATCAGAGCCTGCACGGAAAGATATAGGTGTTCGTTTTTCCCGCGCGCTGTACGAGTTTGGAATAATAAAGAATTATTGCGGAGATGTTTCGATGAACCCTCTGCCAGGCACTTAAATGTGATTTGCAGAGTATCCATGTAGATTGAGATGTAGATGTTATCTTTCTGACTTGGAAGCCAGTGAACCTAATGGAAAGATGCTTGTACCTCTCCTAGTAATATAATCACTTGATCACACTAGCTTCAGTTACGTAATTTTGACTACAATTCAATATGTACTTGCGTTTACTTAAAGACTGAATTCGTAACTCTTGTGAAGATCTTTTTCTACATATTTACTTGCACGAAAAAAACTTTTGAGATACGTAAACAGTTACCTGATTTCAAATTCAGCAGAACTTAGCGAGAGCTACAATACATCTGTTTGTAAAGAGATACGTATTACAAATATATGTCCCTTTTTACATAACAGTACCACATACAATTATTTCATTCTTTATCCTACTCAAGCAAGTTAGATGAAACTAACAATCAAATTCTTGCCATCTATGGATCTGGTTGTGCTGCCATACAAAACCGAATAGTTATCCTTATTCGCACTTCATAGATTGCAAACTAAAAGACTAAACTAAAATGTGTAGCGCTCCCAGAAATACATTATAAAGCTCCTAAGTAGCCATCTCTGTTACGTTGCAAAATCATGCTACAGAATTCATGCATTCTCAAGAACTAGTGGAACAAAATTTCTATGCGCACTTTTTGACCTCAAGTTTTGTAACAAAACTGTGCGCAGAGGACAGAAGGATAAAACAAAATTATTCTTCTGAGCTCTTTGGTTCAGCCCATCATCCCGCAGAAATGTGTCAAAAGCCAGGGAAGTTTGGCCTACGTACTAGAGGGAAAAGTGTACTCAGCTTGTTTAACAATTTTTTACTTATTTTTCTTAACGAATTGCAGAAAAGTAGAACTGTCTCAAGATAATGTGGAGGTAAAAACGTCTGGCTTAAAATCCCATTGAAAATTCTCATTGAATCGTAACTTTACCTTACGATTATCTCTTCTGTTGTTGAGATGCAAGGAATATACCAGGAACCTGAAACTTACACTAATATTCCTCGTGGATCCTTTTTATGAAACTGTTAATATGGAAAAGGTGATTTATGTGCAAGCTACTTCCTCAGTGAGTAAGTACATCAATTCTAAAGCGACAATACCCATGGGAAGTTTCTAATAAGAATTTCTGTAACACATCTGTCAGAAACTGTGATAGTAGATGACGTAGCGAGAGGTATTTCGTGCGTATCTTTATCAGTGATGGATAGATATAACTCAACATTAATATCGTTTATTACTCTGCGTTTCTTTGTGACGTAGATGTTAAATTATTCGTAAGATACATCTATATATTAGAAAAAATACCGAGCTAACAAGCCATAAACCGTCTTACATAAAATACGTATGTAAATATTCGCTCTAGGTAATGAGATTAAATTCTCGAAACGTGTCGAGCTATGCAGGAAACAACGTAACTTGCGCAGTATTTCATTATTTGAAAAAAAAAAAGTACTGATCAATGCTTCAAAATATCGTTTCTTTAAGGGATACGTCAATTTGGAAAAGTCATTTTTCGGCGAAGAAATTATAGCCTTGTCGAAATAAAATGAAAACAGTAGTTTATTACCATTTCCTGACTTGTATTAGTGAGAAAAATAATGAAATTATCAGTAGTATTTAGATGTGTTCCAATGAAAGCCTATGTAATAGGAATTTGACGGACTAAACTGTACTGTAATCCAATTATGGTACAATTATTAAAATAAAGACGATGGAATAAATTTTAAGCGAACGAATTGTCAATGAATGCTTCCTGGCGTTCGCTATCTTGCGCCTAGCTATTCTGCAACCCGCTAGACATACCAGATGCGCTGAAAATCTGTCCCAGAATGGGGACGGGACGGGCAGAATTCTATCAACAGGTCCATTCTTTAATGACTTTGACGAGATAATGAGGCACTATCCATAGGTCGTCATTTCGTATATGTTTTTTTGTGGGGCTCCACGCTGGTGGCTAAAAATAAACTCATTCGTATAGATTAAAGTGACAGTCTCAGAATGATGATGACGTGGGGTAAAGGATTAGACAGCTTCTTAGCTAATGAAAAACAGCAATTTGGTAAATTTACCAGGCCGTTTCTCTAAATGCGGCCGATTAGGTAACCGAGTTACTTAGCACAAAGTAGAGAACCTGAAACTTTTCAGTAAGTAACTGACTTATGATAGTTTCTTCGGACAAAGAACTTACTGCTGAACAATAACTGCTATACAAAATGAATGCTTCCTCTCTACCCAGACCACTGGACGAAACAGCACTTCGACATTGCTTTTTCTCCGCTACTCACTTCATGCATCAGTTGACTCCTCCTCAAACATGGAACGCCAACTACATATTCACGACTTCTGTACTGAACGCCAAGTGGAACGTTCATACGCCCTCCGTCAGAACTATACTTCTAAAACAACCGCAGGCTTCTGTAGATTATAGTAAATGAGCGTAAACTACAGTAGTTTTCCTAGTAGCCTTGGTCAGTTAAAATCGTAACCGCCTATTACCTATACCTTAGGTGTGTTGCATACCTATCGGGCGTTACCTCATTTCGTGTATGCAATCAGCGTCTCACTTGAAACCGCTAGAAACCGGAAGCGGTGACCTGTCTGGAAACTGAGTGAGGATATATAAAGGACTGCGTGACCTGCGGAACATTTTTGTTCTACATAGTTATCCTCGTGCTTGTTACTTAAAAATAAACAGCACTTATATCAAAATTGAAATTGTCAATGTTTAGTTCAGTTTTTATTCGAAAATTGTTGATTTGTTGCGTGAAACAGAAGGACGTTGTAGCGAAATTAAGAAAAATACAGAGTTATCATACAGCGCTACAAAACGCAATTGCCTCAAAAATAGCTAAAATTTGAAAAAAAAACGCGAAACAGAAACATATCCACTATCGCTCCAATGCTTCCTCGAGCTTATACAAAACATGTTTCTGTTATTCATAAATAACTTTCGCATATATGAATAAAAACAAGAGACCCTTGGCTTTGATCACGATGAAGAACGTTCTATTGATTACAAAATAACAACAATAAGTATATGCGAATTTTTATGTTTGTGAGTGTAAAAGGTACTTGCATCAAAATTAATTGCTTTGATTACATAAAAGTGCAGAGCTACACTATCAACAATTTTTTTTGCTTATAAAATGCAATTTACATTTTGTTAGGATATAAAATACATAATGGTCTACCACTGAACGATGTGCAGCTCTAATCATGTGAAAAACATACAAACAAAGAACAAAGAGTGAATTAAAGAACTTCCTGTTGGCCAACTCTTTCTACTCCATCGGTGAATATCTTCACCAGGATTGTAGCTCATAACTCTGTCTGCAATAGAATTGTACAATATCCATGTGTCTGAATAAAAAAAATAATTCTTTGACTCTTTCCACATCCCAGACACTCCTCTCCAAGGGATCCAAGGAAAACGATAAATGTAATGTAATGTAGAGAGAAGTCGGCTCCCAGTTTCTGTCTCACACACTCATTTACGTTTCTTTCTCTATCAATGCTGCCAGTACTACCGATAATTCTACCATTTACTACGTTATTCATATATTGTACCAAAACCGCCGAACCGTAGTTTTGGTAGAGCGCAGCTCTAGCGAAAGCACGTCAGTTATAGTCCTCATACAAGGTGTTTATTTCTTCAGACCTCTCAGATTGTACAATGTTTCATCGTATCTGATACATTAACTTTCGGTCCACAACCTGAAAATATCATTTAGCATAACCTTAACAATTTTCCATCACGTTTAGGGTACACCACGGGCAGCGTACTTCATGAACAATTAAAAAAAAATTAAAAAGTTACAAATTGCGTCAACTGTCGTTGACACTTATTCATAATATAATTTTTAAAATGTATTTATGTATAAGAAGAGGCCTCAATCTAAAATTATGAATATGGCATTTGTTATGAAAAGTCATACTCACGAACGGCCAGCTCTCAACATCCCAGTAATACAGTGGGATGACATCGTTTTTTGTTTGTTTTTTTTTTTTCACTTTCTACTGCTGTAGACAGAAGGTGACAGGCCCACGTAGAACCCGTGGCACTTTGAAATCGACACTTTGGATAATCTCCTTATGGCATCCTCATGTTCTAGATGAAAGTAGTTCTTACGACATTTGATTTTTTTGGCATATTTGGTACCTGATGGTGAGACTATACAGGGTGAGTCGCGAACGACGTAACACTTCTTTTAGTTCTTGAATGGTTCAACATATGGAAACTAGATTTTCGATAAATGATTTTACAATGCGGACACGTAATTTTGTTGCATGCTAAGTACTCTTAATTCTTGTAACAAGTGAGGTTTTTGAAATAGAGTGACGTACTTTTTCAACGAAATTGTAAAGCTCTTGAAAACACGAGCACAGTTATATAGTGGTTGTTAACGTTTTTTGATTAAAATAACGAAGAACCTTTCTAAAACAAGAAATAATGGGGAGAGAAATTTGCTAATGCTGTGTAAACTTTGCCAAGCGGGACTGTCATGCCAGCTACTTATGTATTTTACTGATCTCTCGTTATGAATGTATTATTATGCGTATTTAGAATTAGAAATTCATTTCTTTTATGGTGTAAATTATTTGCTGTTCGTGTTTCCACCAAAGCGCGCAACAATATCTTTGTCAGTTACGCTGGACAATGGGTTAGTAACCCGAAACACAGGTCGCATAAAAGTAATGCCTCCGAATTTTCCATGTGCTAACTGTTAATGCTCTTGAGGTAAAATAAACGTTATTAACATTCTACATATTTATCCTTCATGTCTACGTATTTCCAGTCCTCTACCGCTAGAGGGTGTAACATGGCGTTGTGTAGACTAACTATGTGGGTGTCTGCGAAACGAGTTTCTAATTCGAAGGGCTCGTCCACTCATGGAGCATCCTCTTATTCAGCATGATAATGCCAGACCACACACGAGCGCTGCGACACCTGCACCAACCCGACGCCTGTCACTCTCATCAATCATCCTTCATACAGTCCCGACTTGGCACCATCCGATTTTCATCTGTTTACAGAATTGAAATGTATGAAATATACATCTGAACATATTCATTCAGCTAAAATTTGCATAAAAGTATTTGGCACTTGCCTGTACACCGTGGTCTCGAATTACCAATCCCGTTGTCAAATTTATATGCCAGTATTTTCATGCGGTGGAGAGATAGCTCTCATACTTTCTTTGTTTTTCAGGGCATACGTAAAAGCCCATTAATAGTGTTTGTAAGCTAATGATAGTTTTCAGACTAGTGACAGTTTTCAATTACTGCTCAGTTCCATTGCCAGCATATTATGTAACACAATGGCAATTATCATGGCTGCAATATCCTAAAAAATAAGTAGGACGCGTAAACCGCGTTATTATTACATTATTTACAACATGGTAGTAGCAACAACAATTTATTAGTGTTTGTGCGACACGGTATAAGTGTCAAATTGTATTTTTTCCTGGAAATTAAAAAACATCTCAACTTTTATGTAATGTTTGTCTGCCATTAAAAATGGTTTTATTGGATCATAATTACTGATACTAGTACTGAAAAGGAAAACTTTCAAAATAACAAATAAGGAAAAAATGTTAAGTATTTTAAAATTTAGTTCCAGTTCTCTTTTTTATTTCAATTCCTTCAGTAAAACTGTTTCTGTAAAACACGTGGTATTTCTTATCCATGTAAGGAAGGACAGACAGAAAATCTTTTGTCTTTTTCGACACTTATTCCAGATGATGGATTTAACTGAGAACATTCTCCAGACGTATCATATCTTGCATTGTATAACCTTTCTTGAGGACTGAATAAGTATTCCAATTTCTCAACTTCACTGAAGGTTTTCCCGACAAGAATTTTTTTGGAATTACGCACTTCAACTGAAGAGCCTTGGGTCAACTTGAGTTTTGGTTTATAGATGAACAGATCTGTTAGTGCACCCATACAGAAATAGTCTTCACCTTGCGTATTAATGAGTGTGAAGGGCGCTTTCACCTGCCGCGATGGCCGAGGGATTCTAGGCGCATGAGCCTGGAACCGCCCTGCTGCGACGGTCGCAGGTTCGAATCCTGCCTCGGGTATGGATGAGAGTGATATCCATATGTTAGTCAGTTTTAAGTAGTTCTAAGTCTAGGGGACTGATGACCTCAGATTTTAAGTCCATAGTGCTCAGCGCCATTTGAACCATTTTTGAAGGGCGCTTTCAATATGGCTGACCTCAGCATATTTTGAGTTTCCAAAGACAGTACATAGTTCTCGAACGGAATTATTGCTGATTTATTTACCCCCGTTGTGATGTAGTGTAAGCCTTTCCATAATCACTCAAGTCTTTCCTAGCAGTCGATTTCTTTTTAACTGTATTACGTACTGTATTTAGGTCTGTCTTAGTACGATAAGTTAATAATTAACAAACTGAAACACGTAAATGTGTATGTTGACGGGTAAAGCACAGAGAACAGAATGTATAGGAGGTCTCTTCCCTATGGCACTTATATCAGTCTCCATGATAAGTGTAATGGAGATACTCCAGGAGCCATACTTGGACAAGCCTTTGAACTGAATGAGAATGGCCTGGTACTTGTATCGTTTCCTACAGTATTAGCACCAATACAGAAAACGATTTCAATTCGAAGCTGAAAATGAGATATCCTGGCACTTATACCGTTTGCCACAACGAGTCCTCAGTTGTGATTAGAACGAAACCGGACCTCTGCTCTTCGCGGATAGTGTGCTACCAAATGTGTTATCCGTTCGCATCTCATCAGTCCACACAAAGTCTGAATTTGTGGCCTGATTTCTTTCACATGTTTCACACAGTTTTAACTTGTCAAAAATGTACATCGCATCTTATTCCCCTCGAAAGTGTAAGGAAATGTTATCTCAAAATGGGAAAGGTTCACCAAGTGGTAGCGAAATAATGTCTGTGACGAGATTCCTCAACTATTGGAAACTAGTCGTTTATTTTAGTCGCATTTGCAATTTAATATAGCTGGTTACCGGTTTCGACCGTTATGGTCATCTTCAAATCTACCGAAAAAGAAAAATGGCAAGTATATAGATAGAGCCAAGCTATCTCTCATACAGAAGACATGGTCGGATAACAGTGTAACTTCGTACACTTATGCACACAATCAATCTGTATATAAGCAACTAGAGCTGTAATTCTCTGTTACAGGTAGAAGGCCACCAGTGGTACATTAGTGTTCCTCGTGCTTAGTGTGGTTACCAGGCCTGGTGGGCTATAATGAGAGTGAGCAGCGTCAGATGTTGAGTGATCACTGCGAAGGACACGGAGGTGCCGCGTATACACACACTGTCTGATAAAAAAAAGTGAAGGGGAATAAAATGACACTTCACGTTTTGAGAGGATATGTGATGTTATTCCAACGACTACAATATCGAGTCAGATTTCCAAAGAACTTGGCAGTACGAGCCCTGTTATCAGTCGGAAGTTACAACCCGTCTCGCCTAGATGCATGCGCTGGTTTGGTTGTGAATGATGTCGTAAGGCCGTTGTGTCCTCTCCAGAGGCAAGCTGGCCGTCAACTATAGTAGCTATTCCTTGATATCCTGGATTATGGCAGCGGAACGGAGTTGACGTCCTAGCTGGTCCTATTCGTGTCTATTTTGAAGAGATCTGGGGATCCTGTTGGCCAAGGAAGTACCTTAACATCACGCAGACAGTTCTTAGCGACATGTGCGATTTGAGAACTAGCATGGTCCTGTTGAGAAGTAGCACATCATGACGCATCATCTACATGGCGTGCTTTTATACCATCAGAATTCCCTAAATCAATACCATCCATGACCTGAAGTCGTAACCGTTGGCTTTCCACAAGATGATACCAGGAGTAACACCGCTCTGCCTCTCTAAAACATTTAAGAGTGGTATTTGTCCGTAGGTCGCCTACATACCTGCCGGCGATGGCCATCCGCGGTAGTACAGAAGCACGATTCATTGCGGAACGCTGTACGACGCCATTCATCGACAGCCCATGTTTCCCGACCACAGAGTCACTCCAAACGCAGCCGTTTTGGTGATGTGCTGTTAACGGTAGCCTAAGAGTGGGAAGGAAACTTCCTAGATAGGTTACTGCCAGTCTCCAACCAAGAGTGTGGGATGACACAGAATGTTACAAGGAGTTCATAACTTGTTCTCGGATAGCAAGCGTAGATGTGAAGGGCTTAGAATGTGATTGGTGCTTAATACAGTGATCCTGCTTGTGGTGGCCCGACGTGGTCGACCGGAACCTTGATGACGAGCATGCCTGCTCTGACGCTCCTATGCAGTCCAGTATCGGGTCATCGCCATCCGAGTGCTCCACAATTCTTCACATTTCACGATTCGAGCAGCCGGCCAAATGGATAGCCACAATGAGGCTCCTTTTAAACTCTGTCAGTTGCTGATTATGCTGTCTCCGACAAGTACGCTGTATCTCCGTCCCCTGCACAATGATCACTCAACATCTGATGTTGTTCCAACCGCTTGTACATCCTACCAGGCCTGCACTAAACACGAACAATACTCTCGTGACCGTTCTACCTGTCACAGAATATTACAACTTATTCATTTACATGCCCGCCGCTGATATCTACGTGTACGAAGTCAGCTTGACATCCAAGCCTGTTTTCGGAGTGTGTCAGTTACTTTGTCAGGCAGTGTATACTGGGTGATCAGAAACAGTCTGAAAAGCTTGTAAGGTGTTGCATGGGGGGTTGCTCTCGAAAAGAACTGTTAAGGAAAAACTTCGATTGGAAGCTCCCTTTCCGAGTATTTAGCATTGAATTTAGCCTATCAGGTCATTGCGCACACGAATTCGGGCACTTGTACGCTCTAAAATGCGGTAATGCACAGACATCTGTGCGTCCGTGAGTTACTTATTGTTCAAATGCTCATTACTAGTTAAAATTCACCTTTTTCTTAAATAATAAAATTAAGCTAGGTGACCAAAAGCTATGTTTTTCGGTTTCAGGAAAGCAAACGAAAAACGCGTTTGGCGACACTGTCTCTGGCAGGCTGCTTAAATATGCCCGCCACGACGTGAGTGGTTAACTTTAAAGCCAAATACCTCGCGAACGTCGCAACGTAACGAATTTTTTCTTAACATTTATTTCTTAGCTCAACACCCGTTTCAACGCCCTTGCACACTTTTCAGACTGTTCCTGACTTATCTTGTCTACCATAAATTACTTTTTGTGCAGAGGCAAAAGACAAAATGTATCTAGCAAATGTTGATTAACTTCCAGGGAACTCTGCAGAGGAGTGTGCGCTGATATGAAACTTCCTGGCAGATTAAAACTGTGTGCCGGACCTAGACTCGAACTCGGGAGCTTTGCCTTTCGCGGGAAAGTGCTCTACCAACTGAGCTACCCAAGCACGACTCACGCCCCGCCCTCACAGCTTTACTTCTGCCAGTACCTCGTCTCCTATCTTGCAAACTCAACAGAAGCTCTCCTGCGAACCATGCAGCTTCCAGCTTCTGTTAAGTTTGGAAGGTAGGAGACGAGGTACTGGCAGAACTAAAGCTGTGAGGACGGGGCGTGAGTCGTGCTTGGGTGGCTCAGTTGGTAGAGCACTTGCCCGCGAAAGGCAAAGTTCCCGAGTTCGAGTCTCGGTCCGGCACACAGTTTTAATCTGCCAGGAAGTTTCATTAACTAATATAATTGTCTTTCTTGTATCTTTGTTCATTACGAAGATATGAACAGAAGCACGTCTTTTTTTTAAAACAGTACCTTTTTATTTGTTAATCGACTTCATCTTCTTAAGACTTGTTCAAAAACGTACAATAGTGTATGATTCAAGTAAACGTGATGTTATTAAAAATGTAACACCAAATTCAATGCTCTACTTTTTCCGCCTGCTGTTCGAAAGTGGAATAATAGAGAATTACCATAAAGGTGGTTCGATGAACCCTCTGCCAGCCACTTCAGTGTGATTTGCAGAGTATCCCTGTACATGTAGATGTACCAGCAGACAGTGCATGTGCCCGGCTTATCGTAACTCACCCACTTACTGGAGTAGACAATAAACAAATGTAAACACTATTTATTAAGAACAAATGGCCAGCACTACCATTATAATGAGCATGGACACGTCCAAGCAATATCGAGGGCGCGTAACATGGTTCGTGAAGTTAATAACAGCGGCTGGTTGCTTAAAAAAGCTTCTCAGTCGGCAATGTGAGTCGGGAAAAGAGAAACTGCTGGTTTAAGCCATTTTGGCAAATGTTAGGTTATGATCAGGAGATGGATGGGAATGAATACCGTGAATATGGTCAGGTACGTCTGATAGGGACATTCTGCCATTTTGGAAGTTTATCAAAGAACAAATTACGCAGGCCTCACGGAGCGACGGTGTTGGTAGTAGGTACAGGCGCCTGCTGGTGGCGCCGGACGAGGTAGGGCGCCAGGGAACCTATACAGGAGATACAATTCGAAAACTGATTTAGCAGGAAAAAAAACGAGAAGTACACGCGAGTCTGCAGACGAGCCGCTTACGAGGTAATTTAAAATGTGTGATTACGATGTCTTCGATATCTCCATCGACAGAGCATATGCCTGCGAAAGGCAACGCTTCCGCTTTCGAGGGCTGGTCCGACAATATCTTGACACTTAGTAGCATACAAGTGAAACGGTTCCCATTAGAGCGGTTAGAACAAATGAAACCCATGGTCCGAAAAAGGAAAAAAACAACAGGGTAAGAGAGTATAAGGTACAAAGACCCAGAAAATCTAATAGCACCAAAGATGAATCGGATATGGGGATATTAGAGCACTAAATGAAAGTAGATACAACTTCACAGGGACAAACCACAGACGAGGACAGCCAAGGAGAGGGTGGCACGAAGGGAAACTGTAAGAACACCAGTAATGCTCAACAATTCGATTGGGTAGGTACCCCCGAAGAACAAATGCCTCCACATAAGCAACAATCATATAAAACAGACACAGTTACTATCAACAGAATAGGAAGCACCATTAAAGCTCTTGCTTACAATACACTGAAGTGACAAAAGTCGTGCGATATCTCCCAATGTCGTTTCGGACCTCCTTCTGACAGTCGTAGTGCAGCAACTCGACTTGGCATGGACTCAACAAGTTGCTTGATGTCCTCTACAGAGATATTGAGCCATACTGCCTCTATAGCCGTTCGTAATTGCGAAGGTGTTGTCGGTGCCGGATTTTGTGCACGAACTGACCTCACGATTATTTACCAAAATTTTCGATGGGGTTTATGTCGGGTGATCTGTATAACCGAATCATTCACTCGAACGGTCAAGAAATGTTATAAAAACCAATCGTGAACAATTGTGGCCCGCTGACATGGCGCACTGTCATCCAAAAAAATTCCACCGTTGTTTTGGAACATGAAGTCCGTGAATGGCTGCAGATGATTGACAAGTAGCACAAGATAACCATTTCCAGTGAATGATAGGTTCAGTTGTACCAGAGGACCATGTCCATTCCATGTAAACACAACCCGTATCATTATGGAGCCACCATCAGCTTGCACACTGCCTTGTTGACAACTTGCGTCCAGACTTCGTAAGGTCTGCACCACACTCGAAAGCTTCCCCCCCCCCCCCCCCCCCCCCGGGCCCCTCCCCAGTCAGCTCTTACCCAATAAAATTGGGACGCATCTGACCAGCCCACTGTTTTCCAGTCGTCTAAGGTCCAACAGATAATGTCACGAGTCCAGCAGAGCCGCAGCAGGCGACGTCGTGCTGTTAACAAAGGTACTCGTGTCGGTAGTCTGCTGCCATAGCGCATGAACGCCACATTTGGCCACATTGTCTTAATGGATACGTTCGTCTTAAGCCCCATATTGATTTCTGCGGTTATTTTACTCTGTGTTGCTAGTCTGTTAGCACTGACAATCCTACGCAAACGCCGCTGCTCTCGGTCGTTAAGTGCGGGCCGTCGACCACTGCGTTGTCCGTGGTGAGTCCCTGAAATTTAGTACTCTCGACACAATCTTAACACTGTCGATCTCGGAATATTGAATTCGCTAACCATTTTTGGAATGGAATGTCCCATGCATCTAGCTCCAACAACCATTCCGCGTTCAAAGCCGGCCATAATCAGGTCGGAAGTCATTTCGCATGACGCGCCTGAGTACAAATGACAGCTCCTTCAATGCACTGTCCTTTTATACCTTGTATACGCGGTACTACCGCCATCTATATATGTGCATATCGCTATCCTATAGCTTTTGTCACTTCAGTTTACTTAGGAGCGGCAGATTTCGATAGTGTGGTGATGCAGGAAGTTGTCGCGTCCAAGATATTAAACGTCACGCACTATGACGCCAGTAAAAACTACGTTCCCATACAGCATTAGTCGGGTGGAACTTGACGCAATCATGTTGATTAAATATCTAGGTGTCATGTTGCAAAGCCATATGAAATGGAATGAGCACGTCAGATTGGCAATGGCGAAGGCGAATGCTCGACTTCATTTTATTTGGAGAATTTTTGGAAAGTGTAGGTCATCCACAAAGAAGACAGCGTGTAGAACGCTAATGTGATCCATTCTTGGGTACTATTCAAATGTTTGGGATCCCCATCAGGTCGTATTAAAAGAAGACACCTAAGAAATTCAGAGGTGTCCTGCTAGATTTGTTACCGGTAGTTTCGATCAGCACACAAGTATTACGGAGAAGCTTTGTAAATTCAAATTGGAATCCCGGGAGGGCACACGATGCTCTTTTTGCAAGACACTATTGCGAAAATTTAGAGAACTGCCGTTTGAGGCCTATTGCAGGACCATTCTACTGCTTCAAATGTACATTTCGCGTAAGGACCACGAAGACAAGATGCGAGAAATTATGCATCGTACGGAGGCTTTTACCCCGTCGGTTTTTTTCTCGCTCTATTTACTAGTGGAACAGGAAAGGAAATGACTAGTAGTGCCACAAGATATCGTACTGTGGCTTGCGGAACATGCATTTAGATGTAAACGGAGATATAAATGTAGATACACCGATCATATAAACATTCTGCCTCCAGATATCTAGACAAATGATCACGTACTTCCCATAAATTACTGGCCAACGGTTCGAGGGCGCGAAGCTGGCGCCCGCTAGAGTCCCAGATGTGTTCCATCGCATCCATATCAGGCAAATTTACTTGCCAAGACACCAAAGTGAATTCGTTATCATGAGCCTCAAAACACTGTAGCACGAATCAGATGACATGGACAACTATTCTGGTGGAAGACGTCAACGCCGCCGGGGAAGATATCAAGCAGGAAGGGATTCAGGTGGTCCGCAGTAATGTTCACGTAAACCACAGCTGTCATGCTATCTTCAATTGCTACCACACGATCTACTCGTATTGTTCGTGGAAAGAAAGATTGTCGGTATGCCCCTGTGTGGGCTCTAATCTCTCTGATTTTATCCTCATGGTCTCTTCGCGAGATATACGTAGGAGGGAGCAATATATAGCTTGACTCCTCGGTGAAGGTATGTTCTTCAACAAAAGCCCGTACTGAGCTACTGAGTGTATCTCTTGCAGAGTCTTCCACTGGAGTCTATCTATCATCTCCGTGACGCTTTCGCGATTACTAAATGATCCTGTAACGAAGCGCAAATCTCTCCGTTGGATCTTTTGTATCTCTTCCATCAACCCTATCTGGTACGGATCCCACACCGGTGAGCAGTATTCAGGCAGTGGGCGAACAAGTGTACTGTAACCTACTTCCTTTGTTTCCGGGCTGCATTTCCTTAGGATTCTTCCAATGAATCTCAGTCTGGCATCTGCTTTACCGACGATTAATTTTATATGGTCATTCCGTTTTAGATCACTCCTAATGCCTAATCCCAGATAATTTATGGAATTTACTGCTTCCAGTTGCTGACCTGCTATATTGTAGCTAAATGATAAAGGATCTTTCTTTCTATGTATTCGCAGCACATTACACTTGTCTACATCGCGATTCAATTGCACATTCCCTGCACCATGCGTCAATTCGTTGCAGATCCTCCTGCATTTCAGTACAATTTTCCATTGTTACAACCTCTCGATATACTACAGCATCATCCGCAAAAAGCCTCAGTGAACATCCGATGTTATCCACAAGGTCATTTATATGTATTATGCATAGCAACGGTCCTGCGACACTCCCCTGCGGCACACCTGAAATCACTCTTACTTCGGAAGTCTTCTCTCTATTGAGAATGACAGCCTGCGTTCCACATAAGTCCAGCTGAATGTCCCCCATTGCATAACACTGCCGCAGCGGTCTGCGCCCTTGGCCCGATGCTTGTTTCGAGCAGCCGTTCACATGGGTGATGGCGTATCCGTGTACGGCCATCGATCTGTCGTAACAGGAACCGTGATTCCTCCGATCAGGTGTCATGTTCACATCGATCTACAGCCCGATCTCGATGGTCCCTCGCCCACTGCATTCGTAAATGACGATGTCGTTGGATAACATGGGAACACGAAAGATCCGCTGCTGCAGAGCCCCATTTTCAACAGCATGCGCTGAAGGGTGTGCTCCGAAACACTTTCACCTCGGCATGCGATGGGGCACTGGTCATAGCGTTTTGGCTCATCAGTACATAAGACGCGTTGCTGTAGATTCACCAGGAATATACACTCCTGGAAATGGAAAAAAGAACACATTGACACCGGTGTATCAGACCTACCATACTTGCTCCGGACACTGCGAGAGGGCTGTACAAGCCATGATCACACGCACGGCACAGCGGACACACCAGGAACCGCGGTGTTGGCCGTCGAATGGCGCTAGCTGCGCAGCATTTGTGCACCGCCCGCGTCAGTGTCAGCCAGTTTGCCGCGGCATACGGAGCTCCATCGCAGTCTTTAACACTGGTAGCATGCCGCGACAGCGTGGACGTGAACCGTATGTGCAGTTGACGGACTTTGAGCGAGGGCGTATAGTGGGCATGTGGGAGACCGGGTGGACGTACCGCCGAATTGCTCAACACGTGGGGCGTGAGGTCTCCACAGTACATAGATATTGTCGCCAGTGGTCGGCGGTAGGTGCACGTGCCCGTCGACCTGGGACCGGACCGCAGCGACGCACGGATGCACGCCAAGACCGTAGGATCCTACGCAGTGCCGTAGGGGACCGCACCGCCACTTCCCAGCAAATTAGGGACACTGTTGCTCCTGGGGTATCGGCGAGGACCATTCGCAACCGTCTCCATGAAGCTGGGCTACGGTCCCGCACACCGTTAGGCCGTCTTCCGCTCACGCCTCAACATCGTGCAGCCCGCCTCCAGTGGCGTCGCGACAGGCGTGAATGGAGGGACGAATGGAGACGTGTCGTCTTCAGCGATGAGAGTCGCTTCTGCCTTGGTGCCAATGATGGTCGTATGCGTGTTTGGCGCCGTGCAGGTGAGCGCCACAATCAGGACTGCATACGACCGAGGCACACAGGGCCAACACCCGGCATCATGGTGTGGGGAGCGATCTCCTACACTGGCCGTACACCTCTGGTGATCGTCGAGGGGACACTGAATAGTGCACGGTACATCCAAACCGTCATCGAACCCATCGTTCTACCATTCCTAGACCGGCAAGGGAACTTGCTGTTCCAACAGGACAATGCACGTCCGCATGTATCCCGTGCCACCCAACGTGCTCTAGAAGGTGTAAGTCAACTACCCTGGCCAGCAAGATCTCCGGATCTGTCCCCCATTGAGCATGTTTGGGACTGGATGAAGCGTCGTCTCACGCGGTGTGCACGTCCAGCACGAATGCTGGTCCAACTGAGGCGCCAGGTGGAAATGGCATGGCAAGCCGTTCCACAGGACTACATCCAGCATCTCTACGATCGTCTCCATGGGAGAATAGCAGCCTGCATTGCTGCGAAAGGTGGATATACACTGTACTAGTGCCGACATTGTGCATGCTCTGTTGCCTGTGTCTATGTGCCTGTGGTTCTGTCAGTGTGATCATGTGATG
Source organism: Schistocerca gregaria (assembly GCF_023897955.1). Classification (NCBI taxonomy): domain Eukaryota; kingdom Metazoa; phylum Arthropoda; class Insecta; order Orthoptera; family Acrididae; genus Schistocerca; species Schistocerca gregaria. The sequence continues at coordinate 414,051,014 of NC_064931.1, read as the reverse complement.
TATCTGACCCCAGGAATGTGTCAATAAAGTTTGCCCTTCCTGGGACAATGAATTCACGGTGTTCTTATTTCAATTTCCAGGAGTGTATCTAAGCCCTATTTGACACAATGCTACTCTGTTGCAACATATGTGGACTTCACACCAAAATTTAAGTAGCCTATCAAAGTTACATACCAACGGCCTTGCTGCAGTGGTACCACCGGTTCCCGTCAGATCACCAACGCTGAGCACTGTAGGGCTGCGCTAGCCGAGCTCTGTTGGCACACGGGGTGCGTACAACCCTTGTGAGGCAAACTGAAAAAGCTACTTGATCGAGAAGTGGCAGCTGCGGTCTCGTAAACTGATATACGGTCGGGAGAGCCGAGTGCTGACCACATGCCCTCAATAGCCACATCCAGTGACGCCTGTGGTCTGAGGATGACACGGGGACCGGTCGGTACCGTTGGGCCTTCATGGCCTGTTCGGGTGGAGTTTAATTCAGTTTTCTGAATTTCCTCCAATTAAGTCTTCCTTAACTTGTTGGTATAATTTTTTATCATCGCAAGGTACTAGTACTTATCTGATTCCTCAGACCATGAAACCGATCGCTCAAGTTGTTAACAAACAAATGCATATTACATTTGTTTGAAAGAATGATCAAAGCCGTCACAATAAGTATTCTTACATTCATAACAAGAATTTTTATTACACTCATAAGTGCCCGTAATTTTCCATAGAGATTCGTCAGGATGCATCAAAGATACCCATGACGTATGCAGCAGCAACCTTTGGTCGCAGACAGAAAAAGCGATAATTTTGACAGGAGAGAGAGAGAGGGAGAGGGAGAGGGAGAGGGAGAGAGAGAGAGAGAGAGAGAGAGAGAGAGAGAGAGGGAGAGAGAGAGAGAGACTTATACGATGAAGTGCTACGGACACTGGTGTACTGAAAGAAATGATTACTTCTGCGTTAAATGAGACAGGCTGTGCAGAGTTCTACCACAGAACGTAGGAAGACAAGAAACCCGAAACTGAAAAGGTATTAGCGATATGTCTAAATTGTTTACTGGAAAATTGAGGAAATGAGAAAAAACTTGAAGGGGAGTAAAGCTGCACAGAAAAAGGCAAAGAAATAGATCCTTAATATACAACTTCTGAGGAAGAGAAAATAGTGAGAATGAAATGATTACGAAAAATAAAGAAGGAAATCACCATAAAAATCGTCAGACTCAACAAGATGATGAGACTCGTACATGAAATAGCAGAGAATCTAGCTTCTTTAATATACATGGTTGGTACCAACGAAGTTTTCGGTTTGTTACGTTAATACATGTTTCGCAATAACGCAAGTTATATGTTCTCTTCATCTGCGCAATACTTGTTTAGTCGGTATTTCTTGACAATATTGTTGTGTGTGATTTTTGTATTATTGTCACTTACACATGAACTTAGTGATGTTAGTCCATGCAACACGCAGTGGCATGGCTCATTTCGTCTCAACTACAATTAGTGTCTTACTTGGATGGAGTAGAATCCCTTGACCATATTTCATGGATAGTCCGCGGCCAGTCCTGTATTGCAAGCACCCTAACACAGGAAAACAAACAGTGTTTTTATTTCACATAAAATTCTCGTAAGAGCTGCTGTCTAAATTCCCACAATACTGATGTTCCAAGAGTAACGACCTCAGAACATTCCGCCACATCTTACATGTACAGGGCGCCAAAAATATTTTGTGAGGTAGCAGTACAAGAAAAACAAGTCCAATGAACATGCGTCCGAAAACAAAAAAGTTTCTTAGATCTGTACAGTCATTGACAGAAGGAGCTGAACGATTCGTTACATTGGCGCTCCGTTAATAGTGTATGTTAATGTTTATCTGTGTCATATTACTCCCGGGTGATGAAGTAATACATTTTATGATAGACATGATGGTTTATTTCAGTAAAAAGTGGCTGTAGGCAGGCCTAGAGAAGCCGCCGAAACTGAATGGGCTGCTGCCCAAAAGAGCTGGAGTCGGAAGCTGCCAGCAGAAGAGAGCGGACAGCGTGTCCGCTCCCGGCTGCTGGCCGAGGCTCCACCCCCACGTCACCACCTCCCAACCTCTCTACTGGACAGCCAAATTCTAGACGCGCGGTTCGGTTGCGTTACCCTGTCAGCAACACGTGACTTTAGATGCTGTTGGTTTAACACGTGAGTTTCGTAGTGGTTCTGTCCGGTATAATGCAACGTGACTTACGAGCTGAAACTAGCTGCCAGGCAGAAGGCATTGGCAAGCATCAATTGAAATATAAAAAGTTAAATTTTTGTAATATTATATTTGTTCAGTAACGACCCCCACTGAATAGAGCATTACATAGTCCGAAGTCAATTATGAGGTTTGATTTCTGTTGCACTAGACTACCAGGTCAAATGCATCCGGACACCTGTTAGTTGACAATAATATTGGAGCAGGATAGGCTTGAACTCTGCAAGAGACGCTTTGAATGACGTATCTGAATGTCTGTGGCGTAATGGCAGCCCATTATTCCTCAAGAGAGAAAAGAAAAGAAAAGAAAAGGTAGTTATATTAAGGTCTGGAGCCTAGTCGACGTTCTAACTCATCCCAAAGGAGTATCATTGGATTCAAGTGCGGACTCTGGGCAGACCAGTCCACTTCAGGAATGTTAGTGCCCAAAATCCACTGTCTCTCAGGTGCTGCTAAACGAGAGGGTGCACTATCACGTTGATACAAAAACAATCATCGTCTCCTAACTGTTCCTCTACTAGATGTAGTACACAACGCTGTAAAATGTGTTCATGTCCTTCCACACTCAGCGTTTTCTTAAGCGCAATAAGGGTACCACACCCTCATCTCGAAAAACACCTCCATACCGTAACACCATCTCGTCAGTACCCCACTTCTGGAATACACACGATACCAAGTAACGTTCTCCAGGCATTCGCCAAACGTGGACCGTTCCACCGAATTGCCACAGGTTTTAGCGTGATTGATCACTCCAAATCAATCGTTCCCAGTGACCCACTGTCTAGTGAAGTCGCTCTTCACCCTACGTGAAACGTCGCTTAGCTCTGACTAGAGAAATGAGTGGCTTATATGGAGTGGTTACACCAGTGTAGCCCATTCTTTTTGACTACCTATGTGTAGTCATCATTGCTGGTAAAACTTTGGAAGTCACGAGTGATTACGTCTGCTGATTTTGTGCAAATTTTTAGATCTACCCACCGCAGTTCTCGACTGTCCCTGTCCGGCAGTTCATAAGGCCTGCCTGGTCTTGATTTAAATGTGGTGTTCCTTCGCGTTTACACTTCATTATCATATCACTAACAGTAGACTTGCGCAGCTTTAGAACTGTTGAAGTTATGGACTTCTTACTCAGGTACTATCCAATGATTAGTCCAAGTACGAAGTCACAGACCCCTGATCGACCCATTCTGCTGTTACTGCGTCCCAACAGACAAAACAACACTCCCCGCCTCCTTTTATACTGGTACTGCCACCTGCCGTGACATCTAGTAATCAGTTCCGCATTACTTAAGGGTGTCCGTATACTTTTGATCATACAGTGTATAATTTCATTCGTCTTAACGTGTTACTGTACAGTAAATTATTCGCAACACTGGACACGTTTCTTGGTGTCTTACCTACTTACACAGATGACTTCACATTTGTGTTAACTGTCGTTGCGCTGCTTGTGCATACGAAAGGTTCAGTAAATTTTACTTGCCTTTTTCCACCACAAATTAGCAATAGCCGGCCGGAGTGGTCGTACGGTTCTAGGCGCTATAGTATGGAGCCGAGCGACCTCTACGGTCGCAGGTTCGAATCCTGCCTCGGGCATGGATGTATGTGGTGTCCTTAGGTTAGTTAGGTTTAATTAGTTCTAAGTTCTAGGCAACTGACGACCTCAGAAGTTAAGTCGCATAGTGCTCAGAGCCAATTAGCAATAGAAGCCAACTATTTCACAACTGATAAGATGAATAGGATTTTCTGCTCTGCTTCAGCAAGTGGAAGTAACCCTAGAGACCATGCCCTCTACGCTCAAATATATCTACGTGGTAGAATACAATCATAATAGCTGTTCGGTCGATTTTCCAGCATCTTAGGCTGCCGTCACAGGACACCGACAGCTGTCGACTGATGACATCACCTGAGATCGTCCTATAACATCGGCGGACGGCTTGCTCTCTTTCTTCAGTTTTTGTGGAGATGGACGCCACCCCGCTTCCGTGCTGAGAGATAAGTCCTGCAGTGCTGCTTTTGCTACACCGAACGCATGTGAATGGGCTATATCTGTATCGAGAAGATCATGATGAATACCATACACTCATTTCTCAGTTACTGGAACAAGCAGACAAGTAGTCGGTGAAGTTTCAGGATTGTAACTGCATGACGTCTACTTCTTGCCACGATATTTCAGCTGACAACCATTCTGCAGTCCTTTGAAAAACACTCACCTGAAGATCGCTGAATAGTTTTCAGCTGAAATGTAGTGGTAAGAAGTCGACATCATCCGGCTGCAATTCCGAAGCATTACGTACTATCCTGTACGCCGGGGAAAATGAAGAATCATATCCAGACAAGTGTTACGAATATATGAGAATGAAGAGAAGGACGTTGTGTCAGATGCTCGACATGATTTATGGTTACCTTGAAAAGCTATCCAACTTCAGAAAATGCTTTTAACGAGAAAGACGCTAGTCGTATACATAGGGCAACTTTCTTATATTCTGTTTAATGCTTTGTTCAAAAAATTGAGGTTGGTCTGCGTCTGTTATTAGAGTGTGTCTCAGTAGAGCATCTCATACTAAGCCTGTTGAATTTACTCGCAAATCATCTGCGTCCTTCAATTTATACCATCAATTCATTGTAAGCGAATAATTAAATTTACCTACAGTTAATATGTATTTCGTGGTTACTAAAGAAATAACGTTTCAAATTTGTCCGCAGTTCGTGGTCGTGCGGTAGCGTTCTCGCTTCCCACGCCCGGGTTCCCGCGTTCGTTTCCAGGCGGGGCGAGGGATTTTCTCTGCCTCGTGATGGCTGGGTGTTATGTGATGTCCTTAGGTTAGTTAGGTTTAAGTAGTTCTAACTTCTAGAGGACTGATGACCATAGATGTTAATTCCCATAGTGCTCAGAGCCATTTGAACCATTTTTGTTTCAAATTTGAAATGAAAACAATTTTATTACTCAAACATCGAGTTACAGTTCACAAATGATTCTGAGATACATATCACTTATATTTCTCATCCTCACGATGCCACTAACTCCTTCCTTCTTTTACTGAACTGTCTAATGTTTCTCACAGTCCATCATTTGCACCTCTCGAGTCGAACGGAAAAAAAACTGATTTAATTCCGATAACTGTCGCTCGTAGTCTGTACGTTCGATCGGTCACATTGAAACTAAGTACGTATGCGTACGGGTTCAAGTACATGGGCCATCCCTGGCCTATAAAATACGTCGGCGGAATTCTCTGATATCGGTGTCCCTGTGACTGCAGCCTCATGGGCACAGATTCTCTAGCAAATCAAAAGATCAACATTAAAAGTTCTCATTATTCCACGGCCTTGAGATGGAAGTATTTTCGCTACACTTAGACCCATATCACACTATAAATGATCTTTGTCAAATATCTACTAGGATGTGCTGAAAAGTAATGCCTCTGAATTTTTATATGTAAACTCTTAAAAGTTTTTAAATAAAACAAAAGTTAATTAACATTTTACATCTTTATTCTCCACGTCTATACATTTATTTATCAACATAGTCACTCTTGTGACCAACACCTATTTCCCAACGAGAGACCAGTTTGTTGATAACGTCCCTGTAGACAGACTGACTTTGTTGACGGAGCCACAACCTCATCTCTTTTGAACCGCTTCATCATTATCAAAGTGATTTCCTCGAAGATGTTCTTTAAGTTCTGTAAACAGATGAAAATGGGATGGGGCCAAGTCGGGACTATATGAAGGATGATCGATGAGAGTGAAACCAAGGGGTCGAATTGTTGCAGCTGTCGCAGCGCTCGTGAGTCGTATGGCATTGTCATGCTGAAGGAGAGGCTGGGCGAAAGCCGATTACAGCACGCTGTTTCTCACGCGCGACATGTTTACATCACACACCGCCATTTGGCACAATACAATTCAGAGCTCTCTAGCAGCAAGCGGCTGCAAAAAAAATTAAATGAGCGTATGGCATCGTTGGCCGAGAGGCCCCTGCCGGGGAAGTTCGGCCGCCAAGTGCAAGTCTTATTTCAGTCGACGTCACATTGGGCGACTTGCACGCCCGTGATGTGGAGGAAACGATGATGTGGGCAACACAACACCCAGTCCCCGAGTGGAGAAAATCTCCAACACGACCGGGAATCTAACCCGGGACCACTAGCATGAGAGGCGAGCACGTTACCACTCCGCTAAGGAAGCGGAAATGTCTACAAATATGTAGATATGAAGAATAAAGAGGCAGAATGTTAATAACGTTTGTTTTATCCAAAATGCTTTAAGAGTTTTCGCATAAAAAAATCGGAGGGATTACGCCCTCGTATATCACTGCAACGGAACCTAGAACACAGAACATGATTCCAGCGCAGGTTGCCTATCTAACGACTTCCAGAAAAAAGAAAACTCCATCCCAACAGGCCTCGGAAGGCCCAACGGTACCGACCAGCCACCGTGTCATCCTCAGCCTGCAGGCGTCGCTGGATGTGGATATGAAGTGGCAGGTGGTCAGCACACCGCTCTCCCGGCCGTGTGTCAGTTAACGAGACTGGAGCCGCTACTTCTCAGTCAAGTAGCTCCTCAGTTTGCCTCACAAGGGCTGATTGCACCCCGCTTGCCGCCAGCGCTCGGCAGACCGGATGGTCACCCATCCAAGTGCTAGCGCAGTCCGACAGCGCTTAACTTCGGTGATCCGACGGGAACCGGTGTTACCACTGCGCAAGGCCGTTGGCTAACGGATTGGCAACAAAAATTTATTTTTCAATATTTCACATAATTATTGACCTAATTTAGAAATTTAAAATGTTGTGATGATCTGCTCATTAAGAGATATAATCTTATGTAACAGTTCAAATCAATGAGACAAGTATCACAGTTAGAAACAGCGTGTTTACCTTGAGGCAGCCTTACTGACGGCACGCAGATACCTGGAATTTATGTATTCAGTACTGAGAGTGAGAACTCTTACCGATTTTGAACAACCTTTAGACATATTTTCAAATCTTTACGAAACGCTTTCTCGGTGACACCCCACACCGAGTGACGAAATAAAAAAAGTTCATTTATTAGTACATTTTTGCTATTACTGCAGTAAAACTTCAGCATCAGGTATGACGTTTTATTTTATTACTTCTTTACTATCGCTCTATTCGCAACACAGTTTGCAGGCAATATCCACATATACCACTCAAGGTACCTCTAAAAGTATATTATTGTACGACAAAAAGTTCAGGCGATATGACGGCACAGACATCCACATGCGTAAAAACTAGCATCTGGTTAAAATAGTGCGCGATATAACTTCAACACAGGCATAGCGTTCTATATGATTACTTCCTTACTACTAAATCTATTCGAAACACACTTTGCAGACACTGTCTAAATACACTCCTGGAAATAGAAATAAGAACACCGTGAATTCATTGTCCCAGGAAGGGGAAACTTAATTGACACATTCCTGGGGTCAGATACATCACATGATCACACTGACAGAACCACAGGCACATAGACACAGGCAACAGAGCATTCACAATGTCGGCACTAGTACAGTGTATATCCACCTTTCGCAGCAATGCAGGCTGCTATTCTCCCATGGAGACGATCGTAGAGATGCTGGATGTAGTCCTGTGCAACGGATTGCCATGCCATTTCCACCTGGCGCCTCAGCTGGACCAGCGTTCGTGCTGAACGTGCAGACCGCGTGAGACGGCGCTTCATCCAGTCCCAAACATGCTCAATGGGGGACAGATCCGGAGATCTTGCTGGCCAGGGTAGTTGACTTACACCTTCTAGAGCACGTTGGGTGGCACGGGATACATGTGGACGTGCATTGTCCTGTTGGAACAGTAAGTTCCCTTGCCGGTCTAGGAATGGTAGAGCGATGGGTTCGATGACGGTTTGGATGTACCGTGCACTATTCAGTGTCCCCTTGACGATCACCAGAGGTGTACGGCCAGTGTAGGAGATCGCTCCCCACACCATGATGCCGTGTGTTGGCCCTGTGTGCCTCGATCGTATGCAGTCCTGATTGTGGCGCTCACCTGCACGGCGCCAAACACGCATACGACCATCATTGGCACCAAGGCAGAAGCGACTCTCATCGCTAAAGACGACACGTCTCCATTCGTCCCTCCATTCACGCCTGTCGCGACACCACTGGAGGCGGGGTGCACGATGTTGGGGCGTGAGCGGAAGACGGCCTAACGGTGTGCGGGACCGTAGCCCAGCTTCATGGAGACGGTTGCGAATGGTCCTCGCCGATACCCCAGGAGCAACAGTGTCCCTAATTTGCTGGGAAGTGGCGGTGCGGTCCCCTACGGCACTGCGTAGGATCCTACGGTCTTGGCGTGCATCCGTGCGTCGCTGAGGTCCGGTCCCAGGTCGACGGGCACGTGCACCTTCCGCCGACCACTGGCGACAACATCGATGTACTGTGGAGACCTCACGCCCCACGTGTTGAGCAATTCGGCGGTACGTCCACCTGGCCTCCAGCATGCCCACTATACGCCCTCGCTCAAAGTCCGTCAACTGCACATACGGTTCACGTCAACGCTGTCGCGGCATGCTACCAGTGTTAAAGACTGCGATGGAGCTCCGTATGCCACGGCAAACTGGCTGACACTGACGGCGGCGGTGTACAAATGCTGCGCAGCTAGCGCCATTCGACGGCCAACACCGCGGTTCCTGGTGTGTCCGCTGTGCCGTGCGTGTGATCATTGCTTGTACAGCCCTCTCGCAGTGTCCGGAGCAAGTATGGTGGGTCTGACACACCGGTGTCAATATGTTCTTTTTTCCATTTCCAGGAGTGTATATCACTGAATGTACCTGCAAATCTGTTTCATTGTACGACACATAGTTCAGAAGATACGACGTCATAAGTATTGAGATGCGTTTAGAACTTGCTTTTGCTTAAAATAGACTGCAAAGTACCAATACTATATTCATCCAGTTTTCCACAATCAGAGCTCTTAGTGACTTCCAGCAAATTTTATGCATAGTTTTAAACCTTTCCTAAGCTTTTTCTTGCTTATATGCTTAATACCAAGTATTTAACACATTAACTAGTCTTTAAAGTAATCGGACGTTTGAAGCTGTTTTACAAATGAGAGTTCGAATCTTTACAGAATCGGAGGTTTACTCGTATTTTATGAAAAGCGTTTTACAAAATCTTAGACGGTGTATTAAAGTACTTTTAACATATCTTTTGTAAAAGTTACAGCGCAGTTCTAGCTTTTATCAAATATTTGTCAAAGCATAATCCTGGCGATGGTGAACTGGTGGCAGCAGAAAACGTCAGTCATCCTCTTATCTGAGCGGTATTTCATTAACTAATGCTATATCTCAGAGAATGCGAGATTTCTGTAGCCGAAGGACCGACAAATGCATTGTCATGGATGGAAGTCACGCTGAGTACCTCCTATGAACAAATGTTCAGATCTCAGAAGGTATGCGTCTCCGGATTCCTGTTTATTTGAACTGTTATTCTTTTTTCGATGAGAACTACCAACTCTCAAAATATTCGACACCCTGTATACTCCGCAAGTCACTGTATAGTGAGTTTCAGTGCTACTCCATTTGCCTTTTTAGCGAGGGAATAATAACTGTTCATATTCCTGTGTACGTCCCCTATTCTCTTTTTATCTTATGATCCCTGCGCCATAAATACGATGGTAGCAGCAGAAAAGTCGCACAGTCTTCCTCGAATACTGGTTCTGTAAATTTTACCAGCAGCGTTTCACTAGAACAACGTCGGCTTTAAAAAAGTTAAAAAAGAAAAAAGAGAGAGAGAGGTGCCCGTTTACTTTTCTTACACTTTCTTATGGGCTATACCGACCTGTTACGCTCCTAGCACCGCGTCTCTGAATTCGTTTGTTGTCTACTGTCACATCTCCTTGATAAACACTCCAAATGTTGGAGTAGTGCTCTAGAATTGGTCGCGCTAGTGTCTAGTATGTAATTTCCTTTAACATGCACTACACTATTTCAGAACCCTTCAGCAAATGTAATTTTTCTTTTCGCCTTTCCTACTGTTGCTTTAACACGTTCACTGTATTTCATATAGCTGCTTAGTATTATTCACACATATCTGAATGAGGTTTGTCACTAATCTTGTAATCGAATACTATCGGACTATTTCTCTTTGCTGTAGGATTATCTTCCATTTACCCATCTTTAAAAACAGCTGACATTCATCACATCAAGTGGAAATTATGTCTCAGTCTTCCTGCATCTCCTTACGATCGTCAAGTGACGAAACTGTCCTGTGGATTGCAGCGTTGCCTGTAAAAAAAAAAAACTCACAGTGCTGATGATAAACCGTTTGTGCATACTGAGAACATAGGTGGTTCTATTACGCTCCGTTGTGGCACAACCGACCTTACTTTCGCTCACCATCTAGCATAACGTATCAAGTTCCTATAGCCAACATTCATCGAGTTAATCTCTTATCTGCCAAGGTACCTCATATCTGGTTATTACTTATTAGTTAACTGCGTAACGGCCAAGATACCTCGTATTTGTTTATTGGTTATGTGTTAATCACATATCTGCCGAGATACGTCGTATTTGGTTATTTGTTTTTTTAACGTTCTTGGTTATTTGATAATCTCATATTTGCCAAGTAACATCGAATAGAGTTATTGGTTATTTGTTAATCTCATATCTGTCAAGACACATTGCATTTGGTTGTTAGTTATTTGTCGACTATGTGGTACCGTGTCGAATGCTTTACGAAAATCTAGGAAACGGAATATATTACAATCTGCTTATTGGTTCTGCAGTAGATGGATTTTGTTGGAAATACTCTGTATGCTGCTCTTTGCAAACCCTCCATGAACCGGTCATACGCCATGAGTATTTCAAAATGCGGAGGTACATCGTTCATTTCCCCTTTTACCAGCGTTGCATGGTATATCGTTCCGCCATTGCTAAAGCAGTTCCATTTGCCTAACCTAACCAGCTCCTAGAAGCAGGGTGACACTGGTAAGATCATGATCAAAGTGAGATCCTGCTCATACTTCTAGGGTATCTCGTGATTTCCCAATCGCTTACGAGAGCCATAGACAGAAAACATAGAGTGATAAGTATTGAACTTTTGCGGTATTTTAGGGGTGCTATATTGGGTGTGAAATAACTACCGTTAATAGATTATAGCTCTCCATCGTTCTAAGCATTTCTTCGCCATTTTAACCTGTTGCGTAACAATCTAATGTAGTAGCACTAGCATTATGGTCTCGACAGGGAGGACAGAAATGTGAAATAACATTTTACTATTATTACCATACAGAAATTAACATACACTAAGGTGACAAAACTCGTGGGGTAGCGACATGCACCTATACAGATGGCGTGGCAACGCGAACTCGAGGTATAGAAGGGCATCACATTGGCGCAGCTGTCATTTGTACTCAAGTGATTCATGTGAAGGTTTTCGACGTGATTATAGCCGCACGACGGGAATTAACAGACTTCGAATGCGAAATGGTAGCTGGAGCTAGACGTATGGGACACTCCATTTCGGAAATCTTTAGGGAATTCAGTATCAAAAGTGTGCCGAGAGTACCACTCACCACGGACAACACAGTGGCCGACGGCCCGCACTTAACAATCGAGAGCAGCAACGTTTCCGTAGAGTAACAGACAAGCAGAATTGCCTGAAATAACCGCATGAATCAGAACGGGACGTACCACGAACGTATTCGTTACGACACTGCGGCGAAATCTGGCGTTAATAAGCAGTGGCAGTAGACAGCGGTCACTACTGCCTTTACTAACAGCACGATATCACCTACGGCGGCTCTCCTGGCTTCATGACCGTATCGGTTGGACCTTAGACGGCTGGAAAACTGTGGCCTGGTCAGATGAGTCCCGATATCAGCTCGTAAGATCCAATGACAGGGTTCGAGTGTGGCGCAGACCCCACGAAGCCATGGAGCCAAGTTGTCAACGAGGCACTGTGCAAGCTGGTGGTGGCTCCATAATGGTGTGGGCTGTGTTTTCATGGAATACACTTGGTCCCCTGGTACAACTGAAACGACCATTGACTGGAAATGGGTATGTTCGGCTACTTGGAAAGCATTTTCAGCCATTCATGCCATTCATGGACTTCGTGTTCCCAAACAACGATGGACTTTTTATGGATGACAATTCACCATTGCGCCAGACCACAATTGTTCGCGATTTGTTTGAATAACATCCTGGACAAATAGAGCGAATGTTTTGCCCAGCCAGATAGCTCAACATGTTTCCATCGAACATTTATGGGACATAATCGAAACGTGACTTCGTGTACAAAACCCTTCACCAGCAACACTTTCGCAATTATACATGGCTATAGAGGCATCATGGCTCAATATTTCTGCAAAGGACTTCCTAAGACTTGTTGAGTCCATGCCACGTCGATTTACTGCAATACGTCGGGCAAAAAGATGTTCGATACGTTAGTAGGAGATATCCCATGACTCTTATCTCCTCAGTGTAATGCTGGTAGGTAATGAAAGTGATATAAATCTAAATGAATAAACTGTTAATTTTATGTGGGTTGCAACTACTTGTAGAGATGGTGGTATAGTTAACACTAGAACAATGGAATTTTTTTATGTACCTAAAATGGCGACAGTGTTCAAATTAACCACATTTCGTGACCGAGAGGTCTTGTACTTAATACAGTATTGATTTTAGGAGAAAACTTTTATTTATGAATAGAAGGTTCAAACTATTACCGTAAACATCTTCATCTGTAGTTATCTCTTTTTGTGATCGGATTCTTTCTTAGATAAGAATACAAAAGGATGTAAAATTATATTTTCTTATAATCATGACTCCTGAACGGAAACAATCAACTGCTTCGAGATAATGGTCATACATTTTCCACATACACGCGCCTAACGAGTGTCACACAAGTCAGTCGTCTTATTCTTGCATTCTGACACTCTGCACTGCTATCTGTGTCTGTTACTCACAGTTGAGATGTTGTGGAAAACGATTGCGCCTGATAACGTTCCGTGTGCCTGTTCTATACAGAATCCATGCATTTGTTATGGTGAAATCAAGTAAATAATAAAACATTTTTACTGGCCATCTCCGCGAAGATGCTTCCACTGTGTATTGGCTGATCTTCGGGTCCAATATATCCACTAAGTATTCCGTTTCATAGTAAAATTCTATACTTTCCGGTCAACGCTTCATATCATTCCGAATTTCCACCCTTGAATCAAATGTACTGAGAAAGATCGAATTTTTAATTTTTCTTGCTTTGGTAAATGGATAGGAGTGTGCCTTACGTTCCATCATAGTACACTACTGGTCATTAAAATTGCTACACCACGAAGATGAAGTGCTACAGACGCGAAATTTAACCGACAGGAAGAAGATGCTGTGATATGCAAATAATTAGCTTTTCAGAGCATTCACACAAGGTTGGCGCCACTGGCGACACCTACAACGTGCTGACATGAGGAAAGTTTCCAACCGATTTCTCATACACAAACAGCAGTTGACCGGCGTTGCCAGGTGAAACGTTGTTGTGATGCCTCGTGTAAGGGGGAGAAATGCGTACCATCACGTTTCCGACTTTCATAAAGGTCGTATTGTAGCCTATCGTGATTGCGGTTTATCGTATAACGACATTGCTGCTCGCGTTGGTCGAGATCCAATGACTGTTAGCAGAATACGGAACCGGTGGGTTCAGGAGGGTAATACGGAACGCCGTGCTGGATCCCAACGGCCTCGTATCACTAACAGTCGAAACGACAGGCATCTTATCCGCATGGCTGTAACGGATCGTGCAGCTACGTCTCGATCACTGAGTCAACAGATGGGGACTTTTGCAAGACAACAACCATCTGCACTAACAGTTCGACGACGTTTGCAGCAGCCTGGACTATCAGCTCGGAGACCATGGCTGCGGTTACCCTTGACGCTGCATCACACACAGGAGCGCCTGCGATGGTGTACTCAACGACAAACCTGGGTGCACGAATGGCAAAACGTCATTTTTTCGAATGAATCCAAGTTCTGTTTACATCATCATGATGGTCGCATCCGTGTTTGGTGACATGGTAGTGAACGCACATTGGAAGCTTGTATTCGTCATCGCCATACTGGCGTATCACCCGGCGTGATGGTATGGGGTGCCATTGGTTACACGTCTCGGTCACCTCTTGTTCGCATTGACGGCACTTTGAACAGTGGACGTTACATTTCAGATGTGTTACGACCCTTGGCTCTACCCTTCAATCGATCCCTGCGAAACCCTACATTTAAGCAGGATAATGCACCACCGCAAGTTGCAGGTCCTGTATGGGCCTTTCTGGATACAGAAAATGTTCGACTGCTGCCCTGGCCAGCACATTCTCAAACTCTCTCACCAATTGAAAACGTCTGGTCAATGGTGACCGAGCAACTGGCTCGTCACAATACGGCAGTCACTACTCTTGATGTACTGTGGTATCGTGTTGAAGCTGCATGGGCAGCTGTACTTGTACACGCCATCCAAGCTCTACTTGACTCACTGCCCAGGCGTCTCAAGGTCGTTATTACGGCCAGAGGTGGTTGTTTTCGGTACTGATTTCTCAGGATCTATGCACCCAAATTGCGTGAAAATGTAATCATATGTCAGTTCTAGTATGATATATTTGTCCAATGAATAACCGTTCATCATCTGCATTTCTCCTTGGTGTAGCAGTTTTAATGGTCAGTAGTGTAGTTTCATGTAGTGGGACTTTTGGCGTGCTTCTCTCTCCTTGAAAGATTCACCATACCTGGTAGGCTTATATCGTTACTGTACAATATTCACGTTGTTGTTGTTGTCTTCAGTCCTGAGACTGGTTTGATGCAGCTCTCCATGCTACTCTATCCTGTGCAAGCTGCTTCATCTCCCAGTACCTACTGCAACCTACATCCTTCTGAATCTGCTTAGTGTACTCATCTCTCGGTCTCCCTCTACGATTTTTACCCTCCACGCTGCCCTCCAACGCTAAATTTGTGATCCCTTGATGCCTCAAAACATGTCCTACCAACCGATCCCTTCTTCTAGTCAAGTTGTGCCACAAACTTCTCTTCTCCCCAATCCTATTCAATACCTCCTCATTAGTTACGTGATCTATCCACCTTATCTTCAGTATTCTTCTGTAGCACCACATTTCGAAAGCTTCTATTCTCTTCTTGTCCAAACTAGTTATCGTCCATGTTTCACTTCCATACATGGCTACACTCCAAACAAATACTTTCAGAAACGACTTCCTGATACATAAATCTATATTCGATGTTAACAAATTTCTCTTCTTCAGAAACGCTTTCCTTGCCATTGCCAGTCTACATTTTATATCCTCTCTACTTCGACCATCATCAGTTATTTTACTTCCTAAATAGCAAAACTCCTTTACTACTTTAAGTGTCTCATTTCCTAATCTAATTCCATCAGCATCACCCGATTTAAATTGACTACATTCCATTATCCTCGTTTTGCTTTTGTTAATGTTCATCTTATATCCTCCTTTCAAGACACTGTCCATTCCGTTCAACTGCTCTTCCAAGTCCTTTGCCGTCTCTGACAGAATTACAATGTCATCGGCGAACCTCAAAGTTTTTACTTCGTCTCCATGAATTTTAATACCTACTCCAAATTTTTCTTTTGTTTCCTTTACTGCTTGCTCAATATACAGATTGAATAACATCGGGGAGAGGCTACAACCCTGTCTCACTCCTTTCCCAACCACTGCTTCCCTTTCATGCCCCTCAACTCTTATTACTGCCATCTGGTTTCTGTACAAATTATAAATAGCCTTTCGCTCCCTGTATTTTACCCCTGCCACCTTTAGAATTTGAAAAACAGTATTCCAGTCAACATTGTCAAAAGCTTTCTCTAAGTCTACAAATGCTAGAAACGTAGGTTTGCCTTTTCTTAATCTTTCTTCTAAGATAAGTCGTAAGGTCAGTATTGCCTCACGTGTTCCAACATTTCGACGGAATCCAAACTGATCCTCCCCTAGGTCTGCATCTACCAGTTTTTCCATTCGTCTGTAAAGAATTCGCGTCAGTATTTTGCAGCCGTGGCTTATTAAACTGATAGTTCGGTAATTTTCACATCTGTCAGCACCTGCTTTCTTTGGGATTGGAATTATTATATTCTTCTTGAAGTCTGAAGGTATTTCGCCTGTCTCATACATCTTGCTCACCAGCTGGTAGAGTTTTGTCATGACTGGCTCTCCCAAGGCCGTCAGTAGTTCTAATGGAATGTTGTCTACTCTGGGGGCCTTGTTTCGACTCAGGTCTTTCAGTGCTCTGTCAAACTCTTCACGCAGTATCGTATCTCCCATTTCGTCTACATCTACATCCTCTTCTATTTCCATAATATTGTCCTCAAGTACATCTCCCTTGTATAAACCTTCTATATACTCCTTCCACCTTTCTGCCTTCCCTTCTTTGCTTAGAACTGGGTCGCCATCTGAGCTCTTGATATTCATACACGTGGTTCTCTTCTCTCCAAAGGTCTCTTTAATTTTCCTGTAGGCAGTATCTATCTTACCCCTAGTGAGATAAGCTTCTTAGTAATAAGATTACCTTATTCATTCTTCTGTAGTATCATCTGCGGAACTAGTTGGCGTATAAACTTTTACTGCTGTAGTGAATGTCGACTTGGTGTCTATCTTGGCTACGGTAATGAATTCACTGTGCTGTTTATGGTAGCTGACTCGCATTCCTATTTCTTTTATTCATTATTGAACATCTCTGCATCAATTGAGATTTAGATGTTATGTCACAAACATTCTGATTTTCTACAGGTAAATTACTTTCCACCTATTGATTTAAGCAAGCTGAAATGGAGTACTGCATTGATTGGGCTCGAACCGTATACCAGCATTCCTAGTGGCACTGAGTCAAATAATAAACTATATCTAGGAAGTTGTGGAAATACCAATGTATCATACGACATTGATGGTTTAAATGCATTTATAAAACGATTTGCAAAAAGGTTTGAATATGGTGCAACCGTTAATAGGTTTAAAATAGAGATAAAAACAACATAACAGACAGATTTCGATGTAAAGGTTCAATAAAACCACTATGAGATTTCTCAAGGAGTCAAGTTTTGCAAAAGAGTTCTGACAACTAGTCAACTCAATCAGTGTATAAACTACCAGTTAGCACAGTTCATGTCGACTGTAATATTGCAATGAATGCACATCCCAATGGTAAATTGACTCAGACATTGCAGATTCTTCCCTACAGTGGGCCCAAGATCTAAAATCATTGAGGTGCCTGCCAACGCCATATGCCTTCCAGTGACTGTTAAGACAGTAGACCTTCTCGAGTTGAATATTGTAGACCAGGATGAGTATCTAGATGACTTAAATGTCATAGTTTGCTGTGACAGCCCATTCCGACATATCTGCGACATTATCCACGATTTATAGCAACATGAAAAACTTCTGATAAGCATTGTAAGCAAGGATAAATTATTATCATTGCATGCAGAATTTTATGAATGACCGCTTACATATTCCTTGCTTTCCAGCCCTAGTAACCTGTGGCTTGGAATGGCATCAAAAAATTGTCGCCATGTTCTCATGTATACAGGGACTGGGTGCCTCTTAGTCGTAATCAGCGAACTGGCTATCCCTTTTTACCTCCCAATTACTTAACACCAGCATTGCTTTCGAAAACTGGGGTTCTATTTATAAAAAGAAAAAAAAATATTTTTGTACTAGGTCTACAACTTTGCTTCCGCCGTTTTTTTCTCAAAATTCGGGGCTTTATTGTGAAAAACTTACAAAAAATTATGATTCATAGTATTGCCCATCGCTGGTAACTACATTCTCCCATCTTTCGGATAGCATACGAAACCCGTGGCAGAAGAACTGGGCGTCTTTTGTGGGGATCCATGAATCGATTCAATTTTGCACTTGTTCATATGATCGGAAGTGCTGTTCAGTCAGACTGTATGCCACCGATCGAAAAAGGTCGTAAGGTTGTAGTTAGAGATAGCAACATATGGAGAATTCGGCGGGAGGGATAGGACTTCCTCATTTCAACGTTTCCATGTAAATTTTGACGCGTTTTGTGACATGGGGTCGAGCACTGACCTGCTGAAAAATTACCTTTACGTGTCTATCAATGTATTGTGGCCGTTTGTGTTTCAATGCTGGGCTCGAACGCATCAGTTTCTTTTGATAACGATGTCCTGTGACTGTCTTCGTCTGTTTCAGTAGCTACGAAAACGTTCTGTCTTCCTCCGCCATGCCGGTCTTCGACATCAAAATCACCGTTCTTAAGGCGTTGAAAACATTCTCTGCACTTTTTTCCACTAATAGTTCCCTCACCATTGGTTTTACCCAGCATTTTAAGAACCACAGCCGCAGATCTCTTCATGTTAAAGCAGAAAGTTAAAACTTACCGCAAATAGCGATAAATGGGTACGTAAGTTGGCGTACTTAATCGAGAATAACCTTAAGATACAATCACAAATCGACTAACATTTTTATGGCATTATGTTTACAGATGCCTAAGCTTACTGTATTACACTCATGACCAACAACCAGAACCAACCCCACTTGCCGCTACTACCGTCTATTGCAAAACGGCGGAAGCAATATATATCAGAGAGAGAATATTACTTACACCTATTGTCATCTGCAGCCAGGAAACTGGTCTCATTTGGTTTACTCGTAATGCTTTCATGCACATCCATCACACTCACATCATTCATAAATACTTTAAACAAAATAAAACGTCATATAATAATTACATGCAAGTATGAATTTTTTTCAGCACATTTATAAAGAATGGTGCTGGTGAGTGCAGTCATTATTGGTTAGTTGTGCTGGTTGAGCCATCCAAAACCATGCCCTTGTCTCTAGAGCACCAATTATCTCTGTCAGGTTAATGTATCATCGCCCCTCAATGGTGGAGGTACGCTGTCATCTGTAACGTCAAAAAAGATTCAATATATCGTACTCATGCACGAACAAACAGGCAAACACATGTACATAAAATGGTTGGAGATATTTTCAATCTCCAGAGCGGTCTTCACAAGTTAGACAACTACTGATGTGAATTTCACTGGTTTGATTGTGTCCTCGTATGTATACTCACCTGGAGGCAACTGGAAGATGCATCCGTTTTTACTCTGTTTTGGTGGGGCTACATCCAATGCACCTGGCCAGTAGGGTAACAGCTCACCATTTTTCCAGCCCTTAGGAGGAGAGACCACGATGGGTGGGGAAGGGGAGGAGGATGCTGATGAATCTGTCTTGCAGGCTTGTGAGTTGGCGCCATAAATGGTGGAGATACAGATAACAGCCATTGTCCAGAGACTAGACACATTACAGTGTTTATTTATCCAGATGACCAACACGGCTGCACCACACCTGTGTTGGTCACTTAACAAGGAGCATATATAGAATGCAACCAGTGTATGGAGTTTAGATAGACACAGTATACCGTCTATTTATTGAGGTGGTCAATGGGACAGCACTGCTCTTACAGTATGTGCCTACAAGATGCTTGCTAGACACTATAAATTTCCCAACATTTGGCAAGTATTATTCAGCCTCTCTGACAGGGCTTGTTAGAGAATCGCTTTGTGTACTGAAGCGAGGGTTTGTGAGATGGTCCCTCTGAGTACTGAGCTAACAGACTGAGGCACCTGGTGAATATAAGATAAGGAAGTTTACAACTTTTAGCATATTGAATCAAAAATTTGGATACGCTATTTCACGGCTGATGTGCCTCTGGTGGTTATAAGATACGAGGTGCAGCTGCCATCTGATAGCCAGTGCGTGAAAGAGATTACGCAATGGCTCCCTGGTGGCTGGGATGCACCGCGACTCCATGGAATGCTGCAGTGAGTGAGTGGGTTAGGAACAGGTTGCACCACTTAGCGAAATAACCTGTGGTTCAATGAAGTGGCCGTCTATGCTTGGTGTGGTGTGGTGCGTCTGCTGAGTGTGCCTGCCGTCGTTCCCTAGCACCTACGTCATCAGTGGTTAGCATTTTTCATATAATGCCTGGTGGCGGGGACTGTACATTGGATTGGAGAGTCTGTAAGTTGGAGGGAAAGCGACGAACTTTCTCGCACAGCAAAGGTAGCGCAGGTAGGCGGCTTCTTTGGAAATGCAGACAGAAAGCCAAATTTCACACTCCTGTACACACTAAAACTCTGTGACGGCTTGCAGTACTGCGCCTGTTGCAAGGGATTAGCGTTAGGAAGTGACTACAGTAACATTTGGAAACAGGACATTTCCACAAAAACTGAGCATTTCCTAGAATGATGCCATTCCCTGCTTCTTAGACAGTGAAGGTTTTTTTCTCACCAAATGGTACATTGCCAAGGACTCCAAACTAACATCCTTCCTGTGACAAATCGAATAATTTGCCACTCCTAGGAAAAATACCAAGCTCACGCAACAAATTACCAAGTAATAGCAACAGATCCGAAAAAAATCGTGATGCAATATATAACAGTCATGTTAAAATTGTTTTAACAAACCATCTTGATTTTTTTTAATTTCATGGCCATTTATAGTCAGCACTTCACTAGTGATTTCTTGTGTGTGAGCTGTAGCCTTTTTTATTTTTTATTCTTCTTTTAACGTATTATCACTACACACATAGACCATACGATATGCAGGCTATCTCACTTGGATTTTTTTTAATCTCATGCTGTTTTTACTCGCAGCTACGTCCACTGTGATGTTATATTGTCAGACTCATCTTGGACACCGAGCGGGGTAGTGCAGTAGTCAGCACACTGGAATCGCATTCGGCAGGACGACGTATCAAAACCTACATCCGGACGTCCTGATTTAGGTTTTCCGTGATTTCTCTAAATCGCTTAAAGAAAATGCCGGGATGCTTCCTCTGAAAGGACACGGCCACTGTCCTTCTCGACCCTTCCCCAATCTAAGCTTGTGCTCTGTCTGTAATAACCTCTACATCTACTACACGGATACTCTGAAAATTACATTTAAGTGCCTGGCAAAGGGTTCATCGAACCACCTACCCCAACTCTCTATTATTTCAATCTCGTATAGAGGGCGGAAATAACGAACAACTATATCTTTCCATATGAGCTCTGATATCCCTTATTTTATCGTGGTGATCATTTCTCCCTATGTAGGTCGGTGCTAACAAAATACTCTCGCATTCGGAGGAGAAAGTTGGTGATCGGAATTTCGTGAGAAGATTCCGTCGCAACGATAAACGCCTTTCTTTTAATGATGTCCAGCCCAAATCCTGCATCATCTCAGTGACACTCTCTCCCGTATTTCGCGATAATACAAAACTTGCTGCCCTTATTTGAACTTTCTCAATGTACTCCGTCGGTCCTATCTGGTAATGATCCCACAGCGTGCACCAGTATTCTAAAAGAGGACGGACAGGCGTAGTGTAGTGTGGGCAGGTGTGACCTGTGCAACTTTTCAGTCTTTGGGTACGGATCTTTCGTCGAGCTAACGGTTGTATATGATTGTTAAGTATGGAGCTAATGCACCAGCATACTGTGAAAGGAACGTAATTGGTACACAGTCTGGACCAGAAGACTTGCTTTTATTAAGTGATTTAAGTTGCTTCACTACTCCGAGGATATTTACTTCTACGTTACTCATGTTGGCAGCTGTTCTTGATTCAAATTCTGGATTATTTACTTTGTCTTCTTTTGTGAAGGCATTGTCGACGGGACGTTAAACACTAATCTCATCCTCCTCCTTCTCCTTCTCCTCATCTTGGGCAGCCATGTTTGACTGTGACATAATAGTGTCGACCATAATGGGTCCACCATACTGTGCCGCAAATTACATTACTTAAGATAAGGCTACCTTGGAGAAACATCTGGCAACTACCTTGGATCGTAAATTAGGTGTTAAATAAATAACAGATAACAAAATGTTCAAATGTTTGTGAATTCCTAAGCGACGAAACTGCTGATGTCATCGGCCCATGGACTCACACACTATTTAAATTAACTTATGCTAAGAACAACACACACACCCATGCCCAACGGAGGATTCAAACCTCCGGCGGCACGGTATGGCGGACTCAATATGGTCGCCACTATGATGTCACAGTGACAAGGCACCTCCAACCTCGTGGCCACTCCGTACAGTCAACAGATAACAGCCCAAGTGGCCACAGTGTTGGTGGGGAAGAGAGGAAGGGGTTGACATTGAAAGTGACTGGTGGGGGGAAGGGCTATAAATCACAGGGCTCGGAACGGCTCTGACACAATACTTTTATTCCCATCCTCTGTTTGTAGTTGGCATAGTAATGTGTGTCTGCTGTTGGTCTGATGTTTGACGAGGTGATACGTGTACGCAATCTCGGCTACTACTACGGATCTCGCTTTGTATTTGATCTTCCCATCTTCTAACTGTTTCCTTTTGATGATAATGACTTTCACTTTAATTCTGCTTTCCTGCTGTGTGTGCTTCTTTGTAAAGTTAGGTTTCTCGTATGTTTCTCTAAGAATGGTGACATAAAATTCAATTGCTTTCCTTACTCTTTACTTTTATAGCTTCCATGGGCTATTAAGCATTTTCTTAAGCGTCTTTTAGCAAGTCTGGGCTACAAGTCGGCTTTTGACGTGAAACTATCCAGCGCATGTATGCAGTTGGTCCATTTATTTAATCTTTAAAGAAAGTAACTCGCTCTGTCTACTTGCTTCTGCCTGACGGGGTGTAAATGTTTAGAAGGGTGACAGTAAATTTTTCACGTGGTTCTTCTCCCGTATTCTAATTCCTATGGATCTCTGATTGAGACACCTTCACGGAAATTTGGAAATCTGTGGTAAGTTCCTATGGAACCAAAATGCTGAGTTCATCGGCCCCTAGGCTTCCACACTAGTTAATCTAACTTACACTAACTTTCGCTAAGGACAACACACACACCCATGCCCGAGGGAGGACTCGAACCTCCGACGGGGGGATCCGTGCGAACCGTGGCAAGGGGCCCAAGACCGCGCGGCTATCGCGCGCGACACGCCTTCACGCACAAAGATGATCGTGTCTGTGTTTTCTTCGAGCGCGAAGTACACGAGTGTTCAAAAACCAGGTACATTTATGTTTATCTGTGTCACTTCCTGTAAGCAGATAATGTCGACTTCAGACTCACATACTGTGTGAATTGCTACAGTGAAGCTATTTTTAAATGTGTCGGGTTAGTGACATAGAAATGTTGACACTTTTATCCTTGTTTCGCGCGCGCAAGGCGAGCTAGTGACCCTAATCTAAACTATTCTGTTAATACGGAAGTGTTGATAGTTGATCTAAGTTGCCACGCGTTTTCCCATAATGGCATAATTGCGTCGTGTAGTGAAATCGCATGCTATATTGCACGATGTCCTCAATATAAACCTAGACACTCTAAAACGACTGTAACAGAGCGTCAGTAACAGGTATTAGTTGGTTCGTCACTTTAGGAAATCAGCACAGGGAGATTTACGGAAAAATTGAATTCTTTGTTCTCGAAAAATTTCATTTGTTCAATTTTTAAATTAACTAAAATCGTTCTTTACCATTTTGCAGATTCTTAATTAATTTTTCAAGTGTGTCAATGGCAATGCCATCTGCGAAGTTGCAAGTCTCGATTTCTGTACGACGTTCTGCCTTCGCTCTGCTTATCCTCTTAGTCCGTTACACATGAACTCGTGAGCAATACAAATGCAAGTTAATGTGATAAAGAGCTTACATGAAGCCGGTATTTAGCCTTTGCAATAGTCTTCCATCTTTTTCACTGGGTTTTGACATGTCAAACTTTTCAAAAGGTGAGAGCAAAGTATTTTCTTTATCTGTTAGAACAGTTGCTATCAGCGTAAAGCCTTTCTGAAATATTTCTTTACCAAAGAGGTTAATTTCATAACTGTTTTACCTTCATGTTAGCAGAGGCTAGAACTTAATTAGCACTGCATGCATCGGTTGGTTTCAGTTCTTTTCTGATTTTTAAACTCATTTGTTTGGCCATTAAGCACGATTTTCTCGTAAAATTCACTTTATTGATCTGAAGCTTTGTGTTATCCGTGGCTTTTGGGATACTTCCAAAGCAAGCATTGCTAAGCAAATCTCTTATCGAGCTTATAATGATCAAAAGAACAAAAGGTGTTTTCTGCAAATGTTGTTTGCATTATAACCGTTGGAGACAATAAAAAACAAAAAACAAAAGAGAATCGCTTCTAGCAAATGAGCTTGCAGTTTGCAGTAGGCATTAGGCAGAAAACCAAAAATTATTATGATAGCTACTGAAGAGGAGGGCCACCCAGATACTTTCCCTGCTCTTAATTTATGATGATTAGCTTGCAGTCGCTGACTCTGAATATTATCCATAACTAAGATTTAACTGTCACCCATGGTTACAGAAATGCGAATAAAACTCATTGGCATATTGGTATGGTATGTTGGTTCTAAGTCGACTAGGCGGTTGCCTGCGCAGAATCATTGACATACCAGCTGTGCACGTCACGGAAATTTGACTGTGGAAGCGTATTCTGCCTGCCGCCAGTGCTTTTGGACATAGCATCCTCACAGAATATGCTTGGCAACTCTGATCTTCGTGTACTTCCTTCCGTGAATCAGAATTATACTGCTCAATGTATTCCATATAATCTCGTGAATTCGACTGAATATTCTAAATTATATACGGGTATATATAAATATGTATATGTCTATTGGTGACTTAGGACAGCGCGCTGAACAACATTACATCAGTATTTACGTCATCTGCATAATTATAGTTGTTACACGTCGCATCTATTTAGGCTGGTTAGTACAGGGTGTTTCAAAAATGACCGGTATATTTGAAACGGCAATAAAAACTAAACGAGCAGCGATAGAAATACACCGTTTGTTGCAGTATGCTTGGGATAACAGTACATTTTCAGGCGGACAAACTTTCGAAATTACAGTAGTTACAATTTTCAACAACAGATGGCGCTGCAAGTGATGTGAAAGATATAGAAGACAACGCAGTCTGAGGGTGCGCCATTCTGTACGTCGTCTTTCTGCTGTAAGCGTGTGCTGTTCACAACGTGCAAGTGTGCTGTGGACAACATGGTTTATTCCTTAGAACAGAGGATTTTTCTGGTGTTGGAATTCCACCACCTAGAAAACAGTGTTGTTGCAACAAGACGACGTTTTCAACGCAGGTTTAATGTAACCAAACGACCGAAAAGCGATACAATAAAGGATCTGTTTGAAAAATTTCAACGGATTGGGAACGTGACGGATGAACGTGCTGGAAATGTAGGGCAACCGCGTACGGCAACCACAGAGGGCAACGCGCAGCTAGTGCAGCAGGTGATCCAACAGTGGCCTCGGGTTTCTGTTCGCTGTGTTGCAGCTGCGGTCCAAATGACGCCAACGTCCACGTATCGTCTCATGCGCCAGAGCTTACACCTCTATCCATACAAAAATCTAATGCGGCAATCCCTCAGCGCCGCTACCATTGCAGCACGAGAGACATTAGCTAACGATATAGTGCACAGGGTTGTTGACGGCGATATGCATGTGGGCAGCATTTGGTTTACTGACGAAGCTTATTTTTACCTGGACGGCTTCGTCAATAAACAGAACTGGCGCATATGGGGAACCGAAAAGCCCCATGTTGCAGTCCCATCGTCCCTGCATCCTCAAAAAGTACTGGTCTGGGCTGCCATTTCTTCCAAAGGAATCATTGGCCCATTTTTCAGATCCGAAACGATTACTGCATCACGCTATCAGGAAATTCTTCGTGAATTTGTGGCGGTACAAACTGCCTTAGACGACACTGCGAACACCTCGTGGTTTATGCAAGATGGTGCCCGGCCACATCGCACGGCCGACGTCTTTAATTTCCTGAATGAATATTTCGATGATCGTGTGATTGCTTTGGGCTATCCGAAACATACAGGAGGCGGCGTGGATTGGCCTCCCTATTCGCCAGACATGAACCCCTGTGACTTCTTTCTGTGGGGACACTTGAAAGACCAGGTGTACTGCCAGAATCCAGAAACAATTGAACAGCTGAAGCAGTACATCTCATCTGCATGTGAAGCCATTCCGCCAGACACGTTGTCAAAGGTTTCGGGTAATTTCATTCAGAGAATACGCCACATTATTGCTACGCATGGTGGATATGTGGAAAATATCGTACTATAGAGTTTCCCAGACCGGAGCGCCATCTGTTGTTGACAATTGTAACTACTGTAATTTCGAAAGTTTGTCTGCCTGAAAATGCACTGCTGTCCCAAGCATATTGCAACAAACGGTGTAGTTCTATCGCTGCTCGTTTAGTTTGTATTGCCGTTTCAAATATACCGGTCATTTTTGAAACACCCTGTACCTCCAACTGCTTGTGCAAAATGCAAGCTGTCAATGCTTATTTTCCAATGGGCTGCATATCAGATGTTTCCTGTGAGCAGCAGGTCAGATGTTGAAGTGGGGACGCGTGGATGCAAAACTGTTAATCTTTACTGACAAGCGTAGTCCTCTTAGTTCGCTGTTTAGTCCCCCTTAAACATCCCCAGTCCTCTTAGTTGTGTAGTTAAGACTGTGCGGAAACATGAGGTAGCAAATTACGTGTCGTGTTTGCGGGATGACCGTTCGACGCAGAGAAAGAACAGGCAGCACATTGACGTATGAACGTATTAAGGTACCACGTATAAAAGTATGTGCACTGATACCCATTACACCATGTACATAAGCTTTTGAGTCTTGGAAAGTTATTCAACAGAGAAACTGCAACTAATCTCTATATTATGTTGGAAATTATTTGTCTTTGCCATGACTGGGACAATGAGAAGCAGCTAAATGTCCCGGTTGTGCTATAGCTCACTGGCAACGTGTAGCACTGTGACGTGGAGGTTGTGTTACCCATTGGTTCGAATCTCGCTGCAGACGAGATTTCTTCCGTGGAAGAGGTACATGCAGCCTAATTAAAAATCGGTATATAAATCTTAAGAAAAATTTAGCGTCACAATCTCATTCGCTAGCTTGACTCAGCGCCCTGTAGATCTAAATGGGAAAAATTTGTGCTATTGCAGAACGGCACACTTCTAATGACTTCAGGTTCCTGCTACTGCCGGGATAATTGTTAGTTTCTTGATGATCCACAATTTTATTGATAAGGTGTCTACGCCAGCTGTCACGAAATTTTGCTTTCGTGAGGATCCACAGCCCCTAAGTGTTTAATAAAAGAATAAAGTGTTGTAAGCTGACTTGTGCTTTATTAAAATAGTGCTATTAGCTTATTTCGGCCGTTAGCCAGTATCAAGCAGATTTGCTATGTAATGAGCACGATATGTAATAGATGGCATAGCAAGTGTGCTTGATAGTGGCTCAAGGCCGAAATTAGCTAACAGCACGATTTTAATAGAGCATAATACAGCCTACAACGAACACTTTATTCTTTTATTACCCATTGTTGCATTTCCATACTTTTGTGAAGGTACTGTAATGCTACTGTGTAACACAGGACTACAAGCAGGCACAGACAATTTCTAGGTCAAAATACTAAGTCGTGACGGTTTGGATGACGATGATGTTTGGTTTGTGGGACACTCAACTACGCGGTCATCAGCACCCGTACAAAGTCCCAATTTTTACACATTCCAATCTTGCCACTGTCACGATTGATGACGATGATGATGATTATATGAGGACAACACCAACACCCAGTCCTCGGGCAAAGAAAATCCCCAACCCGGCCGGGAATCGTACCTGGCACCCCATGATCCAGAGGCAGCAACGCTAGTCACTAGACAACGAGCTGCGGACGTGACGGTTTGGAGACGCTCATGTTACGAACGTTATATGTTACACTAAAATGCACTGATTGACATAAAAAGTGAATTACCCAGAAGGGGAGGAGGAAACCAGATAAACTCCTGGGGTTGGAGGGTATTTGGTGTTATTTCTGTGATTACAAACTCAAGTCAGATTTACGAATAACTTGGTAGTAAGTGCCGACTTATCAATATGATGTTGCACGCACTCTGGCCTCGATGCATACATTGATTCGGCCAGGATGGGTCTCAGAAGCCACAACTGCTGTAACTGGTCCTTGATATCCTGGATGTTGCTGTTGGGATGGAGTTGACCACATGCGTTCTGTAGCGGACAGATATGGGGATCTTGCTGACCACAGGAGTACCTCAACACCTTGCAGACTTCATAGAAACACGTCATGTGTGGAGGAGCATCGCCCTGTTGAAAAATGACACCACCAATACTTTCGCTTGAGAGATAACATATGAGGAAGCAGGATGTCCATAACTTACCGTTTCGTCGTCAGAGTTCCCTCAGTTACTACCACCTGTGACCTGAAATCATACCCAACTGCTCTCCACGCCAGGCATGGGCAACATTTGGTGACCAGATGATCTGATTCACATATTTGCATCAGCTCGCGCGCCGTCGCGTCACATAATGCAACAGCAGCGCTCCTAGCGCATAAACGCAAAACTATAGCGTCCGTCACGTTAATGCTTATGGGGTAACCCACCGACAGGAGTGGCACCCGTTTCCCTACATGATACACCAACAATTTATCCTCCAAGACATGCCATTTGAGCGTACATTCATTATATGTCTCCCTGTCTTAAGATGTTTTCATTTATATCCGCGCCGCGAACATTGTTTCTTTACATTTAGCAGTGGGTGTCTTGAAAACTTCAGTTGCAAAAATTCTGCAACGCCTTAGTAAAGAAATGATGTTCAGGTGTAACCATCTGAAAGTGGGATGCCAGGCATCTAAAATCTCATTCTGGAATAATGAACAACTATGAAGACAACTAGTTGCAAAAAGTCTTTTCAAACAATCTTCAATTTCAACAATTTCAGTGATATGATACGTGCACAACGCACAAGAATTATTTACTAATGTTCATATATTACGAGAAAGAATAGAAAAGCGAAATACAGCAATGAGAAAATGGTTCAAATGACTGTGAGCACTATGAGACTTAGCATCTGAGGTCATCAGTCCCCTAGAACTTACAAAGGACATCACATACATCCATGCCCGAGGCAGGATTCGAACCTGCGACCGTAGCGGTCGCGTAGTTCCAGACTGTAGCGCCTAGAACCGCTCGGCCACCCCGGCCGGCCATCAATGAGACAGGCAATCCCAGTTGATAAGCAATTAGGAGTAACTTCGCGATTTTTGGCCACAGACAGGTCATTCGAGTGTTTCATATGTTATATGTTAATTTACACCATACTATTAGCGATCATTTTTTTAATATATGTCCAAATATACTTTTGATGACTCATCGCATAGGCATGGATTGTTTATGTAGCACTAAATAAATTAAGCCATCATTTCTAAGCTCAGTTTAAAAAGTTTAACAGTTTAAGTCGGTTGAGCTTATCAGTTATTGGCCGTATTATACAGAATCCAAACTGGGAAAATGCGAACAACGGAATGGCGAATTGTCAAACCGATAATAATCGCCATCACACGCTCAATACGTGTTGGTGATACTGAAAGTATTTTGGTTGGCATCAATACAGTGTGTTTGAAAAAGAACTCCCTAGTTTTAATGTGTTCTAGAATCTGTAGAAAGTGACATATCCTATTCTAGTTTGTGGTGTTTGATTTATCAACTCTCCACGTTGGGTTTGACAACGGCCTTTCCGCAGTCGATACACCGGTTCCCGTCAGATCACCGAAGTTAAGCGCTGTCGGGCGTGGCCGTGACTTGGATGGGTGACCACCAGGGCCGCCATGTGCTGTTGCCATTTTTCGGGGTGCACTCAGCCTCCTGATTCCAACTGAGGAGCTACTCGACCGAATAGTAGCGGTTCTGGTCAAAGAAAACCATCGTAACGATTGGGAGAACGGTGTGCTGACCACACGCCCCTCCTACTCGCATGCTCAACTCAGGATGACACGGCGGTCGGATGGTCCCGATGGGCCACTTGTGGCCTGATGACGGAGTGCTGAGTTCTGTGCAAGTTTGGCTTCCCTGCACCTGGCAGGTCTACTTGACCTTGAGGCGGCACCAGTGCTGTTTTTTTCCTCTGTTCCCTCAGTTCAGTCCAGGCGTGCTTGCAGTGCGGTGCAGAGCAACTCAGCAGCAATGTGTACCCCGCAACAGAAAGCGCAGTGTGTTATTTGAGTTGCGAAAACTGAATCGGTTATAAAAAATGCAACGTAATTTTAGACGTGACTCTCCCAAAGTTAATGCCTGGTGCGGTTTGATGGAAGATTGTGTGATTGGTCGTTTCATTTTTGCAGAAAAAGCAGTAAATGGGAACGTTTACTGTGACATGTTGACAGAGTACGTCTTTCCCCAAGTGTACGATATTGAGGCGGAAAAGGGGCTTGTGTTTTTCCAACAAGATGTCGCCCCATCTCATTACAGTAGCCACGCGGGTGCGGCTCTTGACATTCGCTTTCCAAGAAGGTGAAAAGGCAAGGCTGGCCTAATACCTTGGCCACCACGAAGCCATACTTAACCCCACTGGACTTTTTCTTTTGGGGCCACATAAAAAATATTGTACTCAGTGAAAAGATCAGAGATATCGATCATTCACGGGAAAGAATAGTCGCGGCGGTTGGGACCATTACACCTGAAATGTTGGTGAATATGTGGCAAGAAGTGGAAACCGTCTCGACGTGTGCAGGGCGACAAATGTATCCCACGTTGAAGTCTACTAACATTAAACAAAATTTGAAGGTATTCTCTGTCATGATATGTATCTATTGATGTAATTTTTAATTAATTTCCCCATTAAATTTATACTGAAAACTAGGGAGTTCTTTTTCAAACACCCTGTATTGTTCGTGAATACTTCTAGTCAGCGTGTTTCCGGGGTCTCCCACAACGACGCCAACCCGCTATGTGGATCATCGCTCCATCTCCGCAGCGCATCTGCGGAAGTTAGCCGAACTTCGTTCGATCTGCAGTAAGCAGGCTAGTTCAGAGGGTGAGCGCAAGAGTGGTACAGGCCGCCACATGTACAGACCTTTCGCTGCATCTGGTGCACCATTTTCTGCCAATCCGAGCCCACATCGCAAGACCAATAGTCGGTAGTTGGTAGTCGTCCGCCACACGGGTATAACTGCCCTCGGCCGGCGAGCACAGGCAGTTCCGTCTCCGCCAGCAGAAACAGAAGGTCGCGAACAGCAAGCCGGACTCGACGTTGCCCTTGCCACCCGAGACATCACGCATCGCGACCAGCTTCCCCGGCCGTGGACTCTGATGCTGAAACTCCTTGTAGTGCTTGTGATATGGGACTTTCATTTTATGCCTACTGTTGATGTCTAAGAAGATAGCCTGTTTTGTTTCCAAGGGAACTTTTCATAAGATAGTCTCGGGCAGAGATTTACTTGTGCTGTTTTGCAGAAACTTTAAGTTGTCAATTAAGTCATTCCTTTAATTTCAAGAAGGACTTTTCTTACTTGTTTTTAACTGCTAACGGATCGCAGAACTTATATTTGTGAACATAAAGTGATTGTGTCAATAAATTGATTTTTAAGTGTAATCAGCTGACTTACTGTGAAAGTGCCACAGCAGAGACACTTCACTAGTATTGACAATACGACAATTTTTGCCCACAGACGGTCATTATCATGACGTCCTAACAATAATATTTAACGTGTGGGGGCCCGTTAACTTCTTTGTGACATTTCTACCACTGCAAATGGTTGGTGCGAATCGTATGTTGTTAGAACTGCACAAATGGCCGAACCTGTTCAGCGCCATGATAGCAAAGCTCACCAAAACGTCTACAGACAGTATGATCAACAAGGAAAGAGTACCCATGCAACGAGTCGAGCGTCGGCGAAATATCCTAAAATGCGTCTCAGGCGGAGTAGAATGCGAGCGCCTCTCTCTCTCCCACAAATTTCTTCCGCCGGCCGGATTGAAAAAATTCGCGTGTCCACACCATGGCGCCACGAGTAACACCGCTGTGCCTCTCCAAAACATTCAAAATGTCTGACCTCTCACAACGTCGCCGCCACACTCGCCGACGCTGGTCATCTATCGTAGAGGAGAACCACAATTCATCGCTGTATATAACGCGATGCAGAGGGTGTACTGTCAGGTATATATTGTAATAAAATTCGTGAAAACCCGTTGGAATAATGTTGTTTTGGCAGAGAAGCATAAAATCAGAAAATTTCTCCTCTGAAATTGGCACGCTCTACACTTGGCCTGCGATCTAGAAACTTCTGCAGTAAATTAATTGTATTGTAGTCTGAGTCATAATCATATTTAAATGGCATCATCTATGGCTCTTCCTCCTTCACCATTACTTCTCTGATATCTGACCGTCTTATCTTTCTTCATTTTCAGCTTTATTCCCGTTTCAGACTGTCGATGAAGCCCCTTCGAAACCAA
Source organism: Schistocerca gregaria (assembly GCF_023897955.1). Lineage (NCBI taxonomy): Eukaryota > Metazoa > Arthropoda > Insecta > Orthoptera > Acrididae > Schistocerca > Schistocerca gregaria. Next base: position 414,018,502 of record NC_064931.1, on the reverse strand, counting down.
AGAAATCCTTCTGTGACATCTCATGTACGTCACACCATTCTCAGTTTTGCTTCGTTGTGGGTGCTAGGGTGTACTACTGCTGTGGTGCATAAATCAATTACGGTTCTGACAACTGCAACTGTCAGGAAAGAAAAAAAATATTTTTGTAGCCATTCTCACTCTGCTGCTTTAGGAATTTGTAAACGCAGCTTGCTATGTTTGTGCTTCCTCTACGTCCAGTTCCCTCGTACCACATGAAGCATATTCCCTTTCGTACTCCCATGCTGTAGATAGATTCTAGGTGGAGTGCTGAGTATCTATTGTAAATAAAACACACAGAAATGTGCTGTCAGTTCGCGCCTTCAGCTTGTCAGCACCTTTTTCTGCTCGAGCCATGTCTTTGTTTTTCAGATATCTTTGTATTTTTTTTTTCCTCTAAAGCAGTCACATTTTGTGGTTGAGCATTCTTGTAGATCTCTCGCTAATCACATGCATCCTTTTTAGGTTTGAAAAATCTAAGATTTTATTCTGTATTGAACACATTTTCATACATCCAAACTGATGCATGTTGCTCCCCCTTATCTTGGCATTTGTGAATGTACATTCTGAAGAACTTTCGAACTCTGAGGGTGCTATCTAGGTATTGCCGTGAACTATCCCCTCTAGTGTATTGTGGTTCTACTTTATCAAATGAATCTATATAGTTTCTTATACTTCCCATCACGTCATCTGATGTTCGTTGAAGAATATTGTGTTTGCTACATTTGCTCTCTCTCATTACACCTTCTGGACTAGTTTTTTCTAAAATAGTCTTTATCCACTGATCGTTAATATAAAATGTATGCAAAGACATCGTTTTGCATGCGTTTACTACTTGATTTTCAAGGGTAAATGTATACCGCAATATGCAAGCGCATCTGGACGTAATACGATTTTCCAATCTGTTACAAATTGTTTTTCTTGGAATTTTCGTGACCACCTTCCTTAGATAATCATGTTTCCCATGTATACTTTCTAAGCCATAAAATGTCTCAAACAATTTCTGTCTTTGAACTAATGATACTTTATCATTACTCTTTCACCTTGCAATTATTCCACAACATGAACCCTTCAGCTTTTCTTGCACTTTTTTCCGCTTGAATTAATGCATGCTTTTCCCTTCTGATGAGCTTATTTTCTAATGTTTCTCCCCAATTTCCACTTTTTACGTTTGCATTTACGAGTTGTACCTGTAAAAAATACCGTTATATCTATTTAAAGAATCCAAAAGGTAGTTTCGAATGTAGCAGGGCAATCATAATAATAATAACTAGACCGCGGATTTTAGGCAAAACCCTATTTTGTTCCTGAATTCCTATTTGCATAAAAATTTGTACTTGTGCGTTTCATGACTATTTACACTTAATAGCGTTAATTATATAGGACCTAAAATAACCTATTTCGACGTTAGTGCCTATTTTGGCCTATTTCGGCTTTAATATCGTAAAAAGTGCCTATTTCATTATATGAGACAGTGGCTCCAAGTTTTTCCACAATATACGACAGATGGAAAAAATATTTTCTGCCCAGCGTGCAGGAAGGTGGCTAGAAACACTGCCATCAGTCTATTCCTGCAGAGTCAATTTTACGTAACAATTATGTGGATTCAGCTTACAATGTTGCATTGCACAGAATCCGAGAAGATGTCGGAGAATCTTGTATATGGATTTCTGTGGATGAAACTAGTGATAGTCTTGACCGTTACATTGCAAACCTGATTATTGGCAAGCTAGATCCAGATGCTCCATCCAAGGCTCATTTGATTTACCCAAAACAGCTTGCAAAAACTAACCAACAAACAATAGCACAGCTTGTGAACAATGGGCTTAAGGTGCTATACCAAAACGGAGTGGATGAGAATAAGGTGCTTCTGGCCGTCACTGATGCTGCTGCATATATGATAGCATCGTTTCAACTATTAAAAGTATTCTACCCATTGATGCTGCACGTAACTTGTGTAGCGCATGGGATCAACCACATAGCAGAGCAAGTAAGGCTACAATTTCCTAAAGTAAATAAAGTAATATCTATGGTGGAAAAATGTTTTGTTAAGGCACCATAAAGAATACAGGCATTCAAAGAACAGCTTCCAGATGTCCCATTGCCGCCAGAGCCCGTTGTCACCTGCTGGGGCACGTGACTGATAGCAGCACAATACTACAGTACGCATCTCTCAGCTGTCCAGAAGGTGGTTGAAAATATACCGGAGGATGCTGCATCCGTAACTGCAGCAATGCATTTACTCAAATATTCTTCTTTAAAACGGGACTTATCTTACATTAGGGCCCACTACACATTTATGGCAAGAATAATTTCACAATTAGAAGGCTCAGGGAGACCTATCTACGACAGTATTTCTTTGCTTGAAGAAGTTAAAATGAAAATTAATGAAGGAAAAAGTACGGGCAAAAATGCAAACGGTTTTGCAGAAGAACACTGGCATGAAGGAGTTGTGTGCAGCTGCCGACATACTCAGTGGAAAATCCAGCACTCCTGACTGCAGCACTCCTTTCCAACATGTGCCGAAAATGAAGTACGCCCCTGTCACATCTGTTGATGAAGAACGTTCTTTTTCAGCGTATAAGTTGATTCTGACTGACAAGCGCCACAGTTTTTCACTAAAAACTAGAAAAGATTTTGGTTATTTATTGTGAAGCCAACTATGGTCAGAATATGTGAAACTACGAATGTATTAATTACACCATTGCCACATCTTTTTTACGGAGATCTTTATCTTGCAGGAACTCAAAAATATTTGGAGTTATGTTCAACATTAATGTTGTAGATTGCTGTGCTCTGTAACTGTGTAAATATTCATTCTTCTTGTTTCAGTGACTAATAAGATGTTCATACTGTCAACACTGTGTATTTTAATTTATTTTTATTTTGTCTGCATCATTTTTATTAGAGCCTATTTTAGGTTTTATATAGCCTAAATGAACTACTGAAGGAGCCTATTTTAGGTACGTAAAACACACTTTTTTACGACCTAAAAATCCGTGGTCTAATAATAACAACAACAATAATTATAATTTCTCATGCCAGAGTAACTGCGTTGATTTACTGTAATATGTTTACAGTACCATATATTAGATTAGTCCAATAAATTAAACTTAAATATGTTTTCCGTCTTACCTGGAACTATTGGTTCACTACCCTTCACACTCAGAATCATATGATAGTTGATACTGTGATAAACCATCAGACGCTGGAATGTCTCCTACAGAATATTCGCCACTTTTGCCGTCGTCAGTATCTAATTATGGATACACCTTTATGTCTTGCTGATGAAGAATCTGGTTGCACGAAATCTTCCTTTCTTGCTTTCTCTAAATTCATTTGTAACATTAATCAGGAACGTCTCATTTTATGCTGTCAACCAAATGACAAAATGTAAGCTAGGTGAGGCTATATACAGTGCACCGCAGTGTACTGTAACCTGATTCATTGGTTGTTACTACAATACCGTTAATACCGCGCGACTGCTACTGCCGCAGGTTCGAATCCTGCCTCGGGCATGGATGTGTATGATATCCTTAGGTTAGTTAGGTTTAAGTAGTTCTAAGTTCTAGGGGACTGATGACCTCAGATGTTAAGTCCCATAGTGCTCAGAGCCATTTGAACCATTTTGAATACCGTTAATACGATCATTCAGATACAGTAATCATACTCACGGCACTAATGATCGGATGATATTAGACAATAAACGCAACACAAAATATATAAAAAGCTTCAAACACTACCTGCTGCTTCAATAAACTCCTTTTCTCAAGCATTAAAGTGACAAAAGGGTTCAGTGATACCAGCTGTATCATGATATAAAACCTTGGTCTTTCCGGTGAAATAAAATCGTAAAAGGAGGTACGATAAAAGGCCCCGCAAGCTGGCGAAGATATGAGTGCAAAAGGATCGTAACAGAAGTTGCGATGATATTACACAGAAAATATACGGAGTTTGTAGTTACAATGTTCAGACATCTTTTGTGTACGGCGGATCAATAAACGAAGCAGTCACGATTTTATTTCACAGACAAAACGTTAGCTTGGACTACACAGTGACATCGTGACTTCATTTTTTCCGAGAGTGTAGTTATGATAGTCTTGTTCTGAACCGTCGATATACGCCTGCCGTCCGAGAAGAAGTAATGTACTCATTGGAACATTCTGTCATTAAGCATCATTGGTCGGCGACTGGGAACCGGACTACAGAAGTACCGTATCATAGGCTGCCGTTAACACAAGCGGCTGAGTTGAAGTGGTGTCGTAACTGAAAAACATGAACTGTTGATGAATAGCGTCACATTTCGTTGAGCTACGACTCGTGGTTCTGCACTTCTCCGGATGACCATCGCCGCCGGCCGCTGTGGACGAGCGGTTCTAGGCGCTTCAGTCTGGAACCGCGCGACCGCTACGATCGCAGGTCCGAATCCTGCCTCGGGCATGGATGTGTGTGATGTCCTTAGGTTAGTTAGGTTTAAGTAGTTCTAAGTCCTAGGGGACTGATGACCACAGATGTTAAGTCCCATAGTGCTCAGAGCCATTTGAACCTTTTGACCATCGCCGGTGAGTATGACGGCTACCTGGGAAGGGTCCCATACTTGTTTTTCAGGGACGCAGCGTTATTACTCCTGTCGTCATGATGCGAGGTGCCATCGGGTATGACTTCAAGTCACGACTGATAGTAATTAAAGCAACTCGACGGCACGACTTTATGTCACGGACATCCTGCGTCCTCATGTGTTACCTCTCTTGCGACATTATCGTGGTGGTGCCATCCTTCAATAGGGCAATTCTCGTTCAAATATACACGTGTCTCTACGAACTAACTGCATGACTCTGAGGCACTTCCATGGCCACCAAGAACCCAGATCCGTTCCCGATGGAACATACAGGGTGTTTCAAAAATGACCGGTATATTTGAAACGGCAATAAAAACTAAACGAGCAGCGACAGAAATACACCGTTTGTTGCAATATGCTTGGGACAACAGTACATTTTCAGGCGGACAAACTTTCGAAATTACAGTAGTTACAATTTTCAACAACAGATGGCGCTGCAAGTGATGTGAAAGATATAGAAGACAACGCAGTCTGTGGGTGCGCCATTCTGTACGTCGTCTTTCTGCTGTAAGCATGTGCTGTTCACAACGTGCAAGTGTACTGTGGACAACATGGTTTATTCCTTAGAACAGAGGATTTTTCTGGTGTTGGAATTCCACCGCCTAGAACACAGTGTTGTTGCAACAAGACGACGTTTTCAACGCAGGTTTAATGTAACCAAACGACCGAAAAGCGATACAATAAAGGATCTGTTTGAAAAATTTCAACGGACTGGGAACGTGACGGATGAACGTGCTGGAAATGTAGGGCGACCGCGTACGGCAACCACATAGGGCAACGCGCAGCTAGTGCAGCAGGTGATCCAACAGTGGCCTCGGGTTTTCGTTCGCCGTGTTGCAGCTGCGGTCCAATTGACGCCAACGTCCACGTATCGTCTCATGCGCCAGAGTTTACACCTCTAGCCATACAAAATTCTAACGCGGCAACCCCTCAGCGCCGCTACCATTGCAGCATGAGAGACATTAGCTAACGATATAGTGCACAGGATTGATGACGGCGATATGCATGTGGGCAGCATTTGGTTTACTGACGAAGCTTATTTTTACCTGGACGGCTTCGTCAATAAACAGAACTGGCGCATATGGGGAACCGAAAAGCCCCATATTGCAGTCCCATCGTCCCTGCATCCTCAAAAAGTATTGGTCTGGGCCGCCATTTCTTCCAAAGGAATCATTGGCCCATTTTTCAGATCCGAAACGATTACTGCATCACGCTATCTGGACATTCTTCGTGAATTTGTGGCGGTACAAACTGCCTTAGACGACACTGCGAACACCTCGTGGTTTATGCAAGATGGTGCCCGACCACATCGCACGGCCGACGTCTTTAATTTCCTGAATGAATATTTCGATGATCGTGTGATTGCTTTGGGCTATCCGAAACATACAGGAGGCGGCGTGGATTGGCCTCCCTATTCGCCAGACATGAACCCCTGTGACTTCTTTCTGTGGGGACACTTGAAAGACCAGGTGTACTGCCAGAATCCAGAAACAATTGAACAGCTGAAGCAGTACATCTCATCTGCATGTGAAGCCATTCCGCCAGACACGTTGTCAAAGGTTTCGGGTAATTTCATTCAGAGACTACGCCACATTATTGCTACGCATGGTGGATATGTGGAAAATATCGTACTATAGAGTTTCCCAGACCGCAGCGCCATCTGTTGTTGACAACTGTAACTACTGTAATTTCGAAAGTTTGTCTGCCTGAAAATGCACTGTTGTCCCAAGCATTTTGCAATAAACGGTGTATTTCTATCGCTGCTCGTTTAGTTTGTATTGCCGTTTCAAATATGCCGGTCATTTTTGAAACACCCTGTATGTGATACCAGCTCGCACGTAAAATCCGTCCCAGTGGCAGTATAAAGGATGTCTAGGACCTGTTACAATAGTTGTGGGCCAAGTCGGCTCAGCAGAGGACAAAATGCCTTTAGGAAACTATCCCCAGACGAATAAGTCACGTATCCAGCTCAGAGAGAATGCAATATTATTCTGATAATAGAGCTCATACTGCCAAGTTTTTTGAAAATTTGATTCGATATTGTAATCACTGAAATGACATCATATACCTTCTCAACCCATGAAGTTCCGTTTCGTTTCCTTCTCCTCTTATGGGCGCTCCACGTTTACTGTCAGGCAGCGTACATTAGTCGCAAGTTATCATGATGACCTGTAATTCATTTGAATTAGTGCTGTGCCTATTTTGTAGCTTTTCATCGTTAGTTTATCAAACACGATATATAAACATAAGAGAGAAATTAAATATCAACAATATATTCTCTCACAGGATCCAAGACAGTATGACAGCGTTTCGATAGTTTTGCGATGCCGTGACTATAGAAATCTATTGATTCAGAGTTATATAAGTCTTTAACCCAAGTTTGAGCACGTATTCGCCCAGAAAGGACTTTTCTCGGTCATTGTTCGATACAGAGCGTAAAAGACATGTAGTGGTAAGCCAAAACATTATGACTACTGCCCACCGCGGCGTTGTTTGGCGCCTGGTGGCGTTGTGGGCACGTGACGCGTTAACAAAAGTATGTAAGCCGAGCGGACATGGAAGGAGGATTACCCTATTGAAGGTATGGGCTGCAAATGGGGAAATCCATTGAGATAAGCGACTTTGACAAAGGACAGATTAGTATTACTTAGAAGCGGTGAACAGGTATCTCGAAAACGACGAAGCTGGTCGAATGTTCACGTGCTACTGTCGTGAGCATCTACGGATAGAGATAAAAGGGCAGTTAAACTGCCACTATACGCTAAATGGTTGGACGTCCACGACGGAATTCGGGTTTCGGAGGCTTGTCTGTTAGTACAACAGGACAGATGGTGATCTATGGCATCTGCCGAAAGAGCACGACGCTGATGCATGTACAAGTGTTTCAGAGCACACTGTGCATCGTACATTGTTGTACATGGAGCTCCACCGCAGACCACATCTACGTGTTCACATGTTGACTAAACGGTATGGTCAATTACGATTGCAGTGGGGACGGGATCGTCGGTATTCGACCGTCGATCAATGGAAACGTGTCGGCTCTTCGGCTGAATCACATTTTTTCTACACTATGTCGATGTTCGTTTTCACTAACGCACCCATCGAGATGCATGGCAGCTCGAAACGAGCAGCCCACCACAGATGCACGCTGGTGGGAGCAGTATTATATTATGGGAGTCATATTCCTGCGCTTGCATGGACTTGTGGTAGTAATCGAAACCACGCTGACAGCTGCGAACCACCTGCATCCCTTCATGTTTGATGTTTTCCCCGATGGCGGTGTCATGTTTTAGTAGTATAATTGTCTCTGAGCCAGAATCGTACTACAGTGATTTGAGAAGCATTATAGTGAACTCACGTTGATGTCTGGCCAAATTCACCAATTGTAAATCCCACGGAATCGATCTGGGTCGTTATAGAGTGCCATCACTGCGTACGCAAATCAACGGTCCGTTATTTACGCAAATTACATGACTTGCGCGTAGACATCTAATATCACATACCTCCACAAACCTACCAACAAACTATCGGATCCATGATATTTCGTTACAAAGACGGACAAACAAGCTATTAAGTAGTTGGTCATAACATTTTGGCTTATCAGTGTACATCTGATGCTCTGCGATCAGAAGAAAATGTGTGATGAGCGATCACGAAATTTATCTTTTGAGGACTTACACAACAGTTTGCTTCAGATGTATTTTTAGGGCTCAATCATCAACTTGTCTTTCATATACTGAGGTCCACATAATATACACTGAAGCACCAGAGAAACTGGTATAGACAAGCGTACTCAAATAGAGAGATATGTAAACAGGCAGAATACGGCGTTGCGGTCGGCAAAGCCTACATAAGACAACAAGTGTTAGAGGTCGGTTACTGCTGCTAAATGGCAAGTTATCAATATTTAAGTGAGTTTGAACGTGGTGCTATAGTCGGCGCACAAGCGATAGGACACAGCATCTTCGAGGTAGCGATGAAGAGGGAAATTTCCATTACGACCATTTCACGAGTATACCGTGAATATCAGTAATCCGGTAAAACATCAAATCTCCGACATCGCTGCTGCTGGAAAAAGATCCTGCAAGAACTGGACCAACGACGACGTGACAGAACTGCAACCCTTCCCCAAGTTGTGCAGATTTCAATGGTAGTCCAACAACAAGTGTCAGCGTGCGAACCATTCAACGAAACATCGTCGAAATGGCCTTTCGGAGCCGAAGGCCCATTCGTGTACCCTTGATGACTGCACGACACAAAACTTTACGCCTCGCCTGGGACTGTCAACACCGACATTGGACTGTTGATGACTGGAAACATGTTGCCTGGTCGGACGAGTCTCGTTTCAAATTGTATCGAGCAGCTGGATGTGTGCGAGTATGGCGACAGCCTCATGAATCCATGAATCCCGCATGACGGCAGGGACTGTTCAAGCTGGTGGAGGCTCTGTAATGGGGCGGGGCATGTGCAGTTGGATTGATGTGGGACCCCTGATACGTCTAGATAGGACTCTGACAGGTGACACGTACGGAAGCATCCTGTCTGATAACCTGCATCCATTCATGTCCATTGTGCATTCCGACGGACTTAGGCCATTCCAGAAAGACAATACGACACCCCACACGTCCAGAATTACTACAGCGTGGCTCCGGGAACACTCTTCTGAGTTTAAAGGCTTCCGCTGGCTACCAAATTCCCCACACATGAACATTATTGAGCATATCTGGGATGCCTTGCATCGTGCTGTTCAGAAGAGATCTTCATCCCCTCCTACTCTTACGGATTAAAGGACAGCTTTGCAGGATTCATGGTGTCAGTTCCTTCCAGCACTACTTCAGACATTAGTCGAGCTCTGGTCACGTCGTGTTGCGGCACTTCTGCATGCTCGCGGGGACCCTACACGATATACGGCAAGTGTACCAGTTTCTTTGACTCTTCAGTGTATCTCTTCACCAGTAAGGACAGTCGATTGGTATGTTCACTGAGGCATCTGTGAAGTTCAAGACGTAATACATAATTGGCTATTCATTGATATTTGTTGCTTTGAAATACAGCATGCATTGGCTCAAATGGCTCTTAGCACTATGGGACTTAACATCTGAGATCATCAGTTTCCTAGACTTAGAACTACTTAAACCTAAGGACACCACACACATCCATGCCCGAGGCAGGATTCGAACCTGCGACCGTAGCAGCAGCACGATTCCGGACTGAAGCGGCTAGAACCGCTCGGGTCAGAGCGGCCGGCCAGCATGCATTACACCCAACTTTTTGTTCGTGCATACGGTAGTTAAAACCCTCTCCTTGACACCCTTATTTAGCTTCATAATGATTTCCCTAAGTTTATTTCGATGAATGCTTGGTGATCTCACAGATTCGTTCTACACTGCGCAACACTATTAAACGATCACTTTTTTGAAGCCCCATAATTGTCTTCCATTGTGACGCAGAATTTGACTCGGAGTTTCCTACAACCTTCTTCTCTAATACTGCAAAAGCATTGCGCACTATGGCGTCATCCTCCAACTCGGCGTCACTTCGAAGGTGTCGTCACTTGCGAAAAAAAGGCCTGAGCTCAGATGTTCATGTGAGCTGTAAGTTAGGTTAATAATGTCACATTGGCACCAAATTTCGCCACAATGGTGGCCAGTGCCACCGTGGACGTATCACACGATGGAAAGATTGTCACATGCCCTCTTACCCACATTTCATCCCCTCGTTTGACGCCTCTACGATGGAGGTCAGAGCCGCGATGCCTAGCGCTGAAATCACACGGGCTTGATATGGGTGGCCGAGGAAAACATATCGAATATATCGCCCCTCAGATTAAAGACGAAAATGCTTCAGAAGGAGGCATAAAGGCCATCAATGAAATCACCGTTTCTCCTGGGGCGGTTCATTTTCACACATCCGCGCTCGGAAACGACACTTTCCAGTGCAATGTTAAATAGACGACGTTCTTGACAAATTTTACTACTGCTAACACCCCACCACGGACGATTCAGCCCTTTTATAATAACATCGCGGGCCTGTAAATCTATGAAATATGATCTCCCCTTCTTGGAGTGTGTCATGACAGCAAGTTTTGATTTGGTATATAGCTCTCTGATTTCGTACACAGTCAGCAGGGGCTAATGTGGAGTAGGCTGCTTGCCCTGCCTGTGCGTTGACATCGGTGACCGAGTATCACGGCACAGGAATATTTTTAAGGTTCCTCAAAAGGTCCTAGAGTGGTACCAAACAAGTTACAGAACCGGGGAGTCTTGGAAAGACCCTTTGCCATTTGGTTCATTTGTGTGTTAGTGTCGCATCGCCACAGGAAAGCGCGCAAAAGGAAGGATGAAAAAGCATAAACACTATTTCCTGCTTTGGATCAGTTTCGAATTTCATTGAATGATTTTAAATGGTCCCTATTGGTTTCACACTGTACACCAAAGCAAAACTTGCGCTCACGTTACACCTCAATGGAGTGAGGTCAAATTCACAGGCGTTGCAGACCCTCGATGTCCTTAGAAAAGGATTGCATCATCCGGGGATTTCAGTAGTGGCAATATTTGTCAAGAACGTCGTGCTGTTCCACATCGCACGGCAAACAGACGTTTTCTAACGATAAATGTGTAAAAATCAACGCCTCTGGTGTAGGGATTGTTTCATTGACGCCCTTTATGCGACCTCCTGATTTCAAGTGGCGATGTGTTCGAAACGTTTTCCTCGGCCATCCATAACAAGCCTGTGTGCTTTCAACGCTATGCATTGCGGTTCTGACGTCCAACGCAGAGGCGTCAAACGAATGGATAAAATGTGGGTAATAGGGGATGTGACAACCGTCCCATCGTGTGACACGTCCACGGCGGCGTTGGGATGAATTGTGGTGAAATTTGGTGCCAGTGACAAGTACTTAACCCACCTTACAGCTCACATGAACTTCTGAGGATGTGTCGACACCTTGCTGGTTGTAGTGTTGCCCAGCCGGAGGGTGACGTTGCAGGGTGCCACGCTTTTGCACCATTATATAGGAAGTTATTGGCACCTTTGAACTAAATTTCAAATTTCTGTGTCGCAACAGCAGATAATCATAGGATTTCAAAACAGTGATCCTTTAATTGTGTTGCACAGTGTAGTTATGTATGCCGAGTATCTCATGTTCGATCTTCAACTGAGGAAAAAAAGTTTAATACATATCAAAAGAACTTTACTATATTTTGTAACGCCAAGCGAAGAACGCTGGACTTCACTATTGTGCGGAATGCACATTAAGGAATTATGTCTCCCGCTATGGACTGGGGTGAAGTTAAATTTAATTCATGTCTCATTATTGAGAAATAACAAATGAAAGAATCATTATGTGTGTGTGAAACGGTGGTTTCGAGCAATTCTTATTGTCCCACATAATCCCCTCGTACACATGTTTCTTTAGTTAGCATCTGCATTTTTTCTACATCACGGAACACGACCCGAATAACCACATTAATTTTGTTGTAATTTTTACCATTCTTCAGTATTATTTAAAATATATAGGTGTTTTCCGGTGTTTTCCTTTGTGAGGACAAAAACATTATGACAAGCATATAGAAATGCAAGAAATGAACAGGATACGAGCTTGCAATGTTTGTGTTTTTTGTCCACTCGTATATCGACTGTTCGGGCTTACAAAATAAGCTTCCATTTTTAACAAAATCCGATGAGCTAAGTTATCATGTCACACAATCGAATGTGTTAATATTAGGTTCCAGTATGCTGTCATATGATTCACGCTAATTATCTTCATCAAATATCGATTTTGGATCAATTAGATACGATTGTAAAAGTTCAAAGCCTATTTTCAAGATTTTTAGTGTGGGTGTTGATGTTCTCCTGTTACGTGGACACGCTAGGCGCGCTATTAATAAAACAAAAGGCACTGCACTCTAGAGCTCAATGGTTTATTTAAGTCTATTGCTTCGGCATTGATCCACTATGCCCGGTAGCTCACTGTAGTTATTCGGAAAGTAAGGAACATCTGTCATCAATGACATAGCAGCTAGCTTGTATTAGTCTTACATTCAAATTAATATTTTGGTTGCTACATTCTATGCAAGTCTTAAGACTACTGAAGAAGACAATTAGAGTAAAATCTTCAGTTTCTATAAGATCACCACGGTAAGTCCGAATATTGTGGGCCTCTGTAGCCTCTAGAGATTCGTAACAGCATTGTCATATCGACAGAGTCCTCTTCTGAGATTTTATGCCATCAGTCTGTGAGTACATCACTATAATGAGAAAAAAGGCCCCTGGAGTCTACATTTGAACACGGAAGACAAACTGCCTCCAGTACACCACCAGACATTTGACAACTTCCACGTCTCTTGTTGGTACGGAAATTTACTTTTCCACTGAATGATGAATGGATATGCGTCCCTTCAGATTATGTTATACGCTTGCGTCCTGCCATTGTAAATACACATGATAAACTGTTTGCCATGTCAGCATTAATAGAGTTAATTACCATCCCATGGCTGAAACAAGGCGCTAGAGCTGTAAACACAGAGATGATAGATGGATCTGTGGTCATAAGAATTGTTAGCCTAATCTGAAGGGGCGTTCCAGTGTTTCCTTGAATTCTGCATGAAGTGTTACTCGTTTCACATTTCTCAAAAGCTTACGTATGTAATCATCAAAAATTCATGTTCTCACAGTAATGATGCGATCTTCTTTAATTTGGAACACATTAAATGTTGAAGTTTTATCCGGCTATGTCCGAGTTCCCGATAGTTTTGCGCAAAAAATCGTGCCAAAAACAACGCGGTTTTAAGATATCTTTAACGTGTTGCATCAATCACACTTCATATTTTTGTAGTACACAAGCATAAATATGAAAATCATCAAAGACGGCACTTCGGCTTCACAAATACGATGTCATGCTAACGAGTTTCTGGTGGCAAAATAGAACACTGAGAATATTTATTTCAACCTTTATTCACTATCATTTTTAGTATTTTGTGAACGAAATTTGTAAGGATAGCATGATCCGTTGCGAAGACCGTGGTCTAGGCTAGATTGAAACGTGTCGGACGCCATGTTGATTTACGTATTTACAGAACTAATGTGCCGTAATTCAGCTACATCTACATCCATACTCTGCAAACCAATGTGGAGCGCATGGCAAAGGGTACGCCCCATTGAGTCAATTATCAGAGCTCTTTCCCGTTCCATTCACTTATTGAGCGAGGAAAGATGACTGTTCAAATGCCTCTGTGAGTGTTCTAATACAAGGGTTATCCGTAAAGTAAGGAACGATCGGTCGCGAAATGGAAAGCACAGTGAAAGTTTTGCACAGGTGTGTTGGGCAGTGTGTCTACTAGGTGCATTCTAGTTCTAAGGCCTCCGATTTTTTTTTTCTCATGACTGGAAAGAGATAGAAACATGCGCTTTGTTTTAAAATGAGGCCGCGTTCATTGTCAATACGTCCCAGAGATGGCAGCACCTACGGCAGATGGAATTTTACCGGCAGGAGCGAGAATGAGAACTATTTTAAATACTTAAAATGGCGACGTTTTCCTTACTTGAACAGCGTGCAATCATTCGTTTTCTGAATTTGCGTGGTGTGAAAGCAATTGAAATTCATCGACAGTTGAAGGAGACATGTGGTGATGGAGTTATGGATGTGTCGAAAGTGCGTTCGTGGGTGCGACAGTTTAATGAAGGCAGAGCATCGTGTGACAACAAACCGAAACAACCTCGGGCTCGCACAAGCCGGTCTGACGACGTGATCGAGAAAGTGGAGAGAATTGTTTTGGGGGATCGCCGAATGACTGTTGAACAGATCGCCTCCATAATTGGCATTTCTGTGGGTTCTGTGCACACAATCCCGCATGACGACCTGAAAATGCGAAAAGTGTCATCCAGGTGGGTGCCACGAATGCTGACGGACGACCACATGGCTGCCCGTGTGGCATGTTGCCAAGCAATGTTGACGCGCAACGACAGCATGAATGGGACTTTCTTTTCGTCGGTTATGACAATGGATGAGACGTGGATGCCATTTTTCAATCCAGAAACAAAGCGCCAGTCAGCTCAATGGAAGCACACAGATTCACCGCCACCAACAAAATTTCGGGTAACCGCCAGTGCTGAAAAAATGATGGTGTCCATGTTCTGGGACAGCGAGGGCGTAATCCTTACCCATTGCGTTCGAAAGGGCACTACGGTAACAGGTGCATAATACGAAAATGTTTTGAAGAAAAAATTTATTCCTGCACTGCAACAAAACGTCCGAGAAGGGCCGCGCGTGTGCTGTTTCACCAAGACAACGCACCCACACATCGAGCTTACGTTACGCAGCAGTTTCTTCGTGATAACAACTTTGCAGTGATTCCTCATGCTCCCTACTCACCTGACCTGGCTCCTAGCGACTTTTGGCTTTTTCCAACAATGAAAAACACTCTCCGTGGTCGCACGTTCACCAGCCGTGCTGCTATTGCCCCAGCGATTTTCCAGTGGTCAAAACAGACTCCTAAAGAAGCCTTCGCCGCTGCCATGGAATCATGGCGTCAGCATTGTGAAAAATGTGTACGTCTGCAGGGCGATTACGTCGAGAAGTAACGCCAGTTTCATCGATTTCGTGTGAGTAGTTAATTAGAAAAAAAAAATCGGAGGCCTTAGAACTTGAATGTACCTCGTAGTATGCCCGACGATCGCGTTACGACGTTCTTTTTAGTTCTAAGCATACAGGGAGCGCATAAAGATACCTAGAATAACAGTGTCTCTGGCCAAGTACGAGGGCCTAGTGAGAAATATCGCCTGAAGCTATGCAGCCAACATTACATAACTGTTGTGCGTTTCCTTCAAGACAATTCTTAGCCGCACTGCGCAGGGGCAATGAAGAGGCTCCTGCATCGTTTTCAATTGGAAATGTTTGATTACCCACAATACAGCCCGTAATTGTCTCCCTCTGAGTTTCATCTCTGCTCATATGAAACGCTGGCTATGAAGACAACATTTTGGCACAGACAACGAGCTGTAGGCCAGCGTAGAGAATTGGCGGAAACACTGCGGATGCCTTCTATAACGAGGGTATTGGGAAGTTGGTACAACGTTATGAAAAACGTCTAAGTCTGATCGGCGACTATGGAGACAAGTAGCTGGAAGTTGTAGCTAACTGTTGCAAATAAAACAGTTTTGATTTTCACTGTGGCTTCCATTCCGCGACCTATCGTTCCTTACTTTCCCAATAGCCCTCGTATATCTAATCTTGTCTTCACGATCACTGTTGTTGTTGCTATTGTTGTGGTCTTCAGTCCTGAGACTGGTTTGATGCAGCTCTCCATGCTACTCTATCCTGTGCAAGCTTCTTCATCTCCCAGTACCTACTGCAACCTACATCCTTCTGAATCTGTTTAGCGTATTCATCTCTTGGTCTCCCTCGACGATTTTTACCCTCCACGCTGCCCTCCAATACTAAATTGCTGATCCCTTGATGCCTCAGAACATGTCCTACCAACCTATCCCTTCTTCTAGTTAAGTTGAGCCACAAACTTCTCCCAAATCCTATTCAATGCCTCCTCATTAGTTATATCATCTACCCATCTAACCTTCAGCATTCTTCTGTAGCACCACATTTCGAAAGCTTCTATTCTCTTCTTGTCCAAACTAGTTATCGTCCATGTTTCACTTCCATACATGGCTACGCTACATACAAATACTTTCAGAAACGATCCTGACACTTAAATCAATACTCGAAGTTAACAAATTTCTCTTCTTCAGAAACGCTTTCCTTGCCATTGCCAGTCTACATTTTATATCTTCTCTACTTCGACCATCGTCAGTTATTTTGCTCCCCAAATAGCAAAACTCTTTTACTACTTTAAGTGTCTCATTTCATAATCTAATTCCCTCAGCATCACCCGACGTAATTCGACTACATTCCATTATCCTCGTTTTGCTTTTGTTGATGTTCATCTTATATCCTCCTTTCATGACACTGTCCATTCCGTTCAACTGCTCTTTCAAGTCCTTTGCTGTCTCTGACAGAATTACAAGGTCATCGGAGAACCTAAAACATTTTATTCCTTCTCCATAGATTTTAATACCTACTACGAATTTTTCTTTTGTTTCCTTCACTGCTTGCTCAATATACAGATTGAATAACATCGGGGATAGGCTACCACCCTGTCTCACTCCCTTCCCAACCACTGCTTCCCTTTCGTGCCCCTCGACTCTTATAACTGCCATCTGGTTTCTGTACAAATTGCAAATAGCCTTTCGCTCCCTGTATTTCACCCCTACCACCTTCAGAATTTGAAAGAGGGTATTCCAGTCAATATTGTCAAAAGCTTTCTCTAAGTCTACAAATGCTAGAAACGTAGGTTTGCCTTTCCTTAATCAAGCTTCTAAGATAAGTCGTAAGGTCAGTATTTCCTCATGTGTTCCAATATTTCTACAGAATCCAGACTGATCTTCCCCGAGGTCAGCTTCTACCAGTTTTTCCATTCGTCTGTAGAGAATACGCGTTAGTCTTTTGCAGCTGTGACTTATTAAACTGATAGTTCGGTAATTTTCACATCTGTCAGCACCTGCTTTCTTTGGGATCGGAATTATTATATTCTTCTTGAAGTCTGAGGGTATTTCGCCTGTTTCATACATCTTGCTCGTCAGATGGTACAGTTTTGTCAGGACTGGCTCTCCCAAAGCCGTCAGTAGTTCTAATGGAATGTTATCTACTCCCTGGGCCTTGTTTCGACTCAGGTCTTTCAGTGCTCTGTCAAACTCTTCACACAGTATCGTATCTCCCATTTCATCTTCATCTACATCCTCTTCCATTTCCATAATATTGTCCTTAAGTACATTGCCCTTGTATATGCCCTCTATATACTCCCTCCACCTTTCTGCTTTCTCTTCTTTGCTTAGAACTGGGTTTCCATCTGAGCTCTTGATACTCATACAAGTGGTTCTCTTTTCTCCAAAGGTCTCTTTAATTTTCCTGTAGGCAATATCTATCTTACCCCTAGTGAGATAACCCTCTACATTCTTACATTTGTCCTCTAGCCATCCCTGCTTAGCCATTTTGCACTTCCTGTCGATCTCGTTTTTGAGACGTTTGCATTCCTTTTTGCCTGCTTCATTTACTGCATTTTTATATTTTCTCCTTTCATCAATTAAATTCAGTATTTCTTCTGTTACCCAAGGATTTCTACTAGCTCTCGTCTTTTTACCTACTAGGTCCCCTGCTGCCTTCACTACTTCATTTCTCAAAGCTACCCATTCTTCTTCTACTGTATTTCTTTCCCCCATTCCTGTCAATTGTTCCCTTATGCTCTCCCTGATACTCTGTACAACCTCTGGTTCTTTCAGTTTATCCAGGTCCCATCTCCTTAAATTCCCACCTTTTTGCAGTTTCTTCAGTTTTAATCTACAGTTCATAACCAATAGATTGTGATCAGAGTCCACATCTGCCCCTGGAAATGTCTTACAATTTAAAACCTGGTTCCTAAATCGCTATCTTACCATTATGTAATCTATCAAAAACCTGTCAGTATCTCCAGGCTTCTTCCATGTATACAACCTTCTTTTATGATTCTTGAAGCAAGTATTAGCTATGATTAAGTTGTGCTCTGTGCAAAATTCTATCAGGCGGCTTCCTCTTTCATTTCACGATCACTATGGGAGCGATGTGTACGGGGTTGCAGTATATTTCTAGAGTCATCATTTAAAGCCGGTTCTTGAAGCCTTGTAAGTAGGCTTTCTGGGGATAGTTTACGTCTATCTTCAAGAGTCATCCAATCCAATTTTTTAACAAATGGTTCAAATGACTCTGAGCACTATGGGACTTAACTTCTGAGGTCATCATTCTCCTAGAACTACTTAAACCTAACCAACCTAAGGACATCACACACATCCATGCCCGAGGCAGGATTCGAACCTGCGACCGTAGCGGTCACGCGGGTCCAGACTGTAGCGCCTAGAACCGCTCGGCCACCCCGGCCGGCTCCAATTTTTTAACATCTCTGTGACACTCTCCCATGGTCAAATACCAAACGTGCGACAAGTTGTGCTGTCCTTTTCTGTATATGTTCAATATCACCTTTTAGTCCTATCTGGCACAGATCCCATACACTTGGGTAATACTCTAGGATGAGATGCACGAGTGATTTGTAAGCAATGTCCCTTTTAGACTGATCGCACTCGCTAAGACTCTACCAATAACCCTAAGTTTGTTTCCTGCTTTACCGACGACTGAGCCTATGTGATCTATGCATTTTATGTCCCTATGGAGTGTTACACCCAGGCGTTTGTACGTGTTGACCGATTCCAAATGTGACTTACTATATTATAGGATATTATGTTTTTTTAAATTGTTGTGAAGTGCTCAGTTTACATTTCTGAACACTTAAAGTTTGTTGTCAGTCTTTTCACCACTCTGATGTCTTATCAAGATCTGACTTACTCTTTGTGATTTTTGCAGCTTCTTTCAAACTGTACTTCATTATAGATGTCTGCATCATCTGCGAAAAGTCTGAGGTTACTACTGATATTGTCCGCAAGGTTATTAACGTACAACATGTACAGCGATATACCCCACACACTTGGTGTTTTCCATATTTATACTTGCGTATTGCGAAAATACCTAGTTTAATTGATGTATTACATTAAAGATCTCTCAAAAAACGCACGAATTTGTACAATTGTTTGTGCAAAATTGTCGGGAAATGTCACAGCAACCAAAGAAACTAGTACTGGACTGTATTTCGTTTGACGTCGCATCTAGAACAGTAGCCCTTTACACGTGAAATGAGCTATTATTTTAAGATAATACTCAATTCTCAGAGTTGGAAAACAAGTCAATCTCCAATTTCAGCATTCAGTAAATATCAGTTGCCAGTGTCTGTGAAGTGTTCCCCTCAGATTCCCAATTTTCTTGTATGGGGAAGGGAAAAAATTCAAGATTTCGTGACATTTAGAAAACATTTCATTTCAAGTTATTTTACTAAAAACCGCAGATTTGGCGAAATTTTTCGTTTTATCGTTTACTTGAAATTATCTTGTGCCTAGTTATTGTTGATAGTTTGCTTCTCGTCATCTAATTCACAGAATTCTGTGCGATGTAAGCACCATTTCATTCCAGTGTTTCATAAATATCTGACTAATGCGTCCAAACTGCAGCATCTCGAGTCTTATTGCTGCCTTCGTTCACTGAATGTAAGATAACAGGGACGCAGAAGGGAGTTTATCTTCGCGAAGAGCTTGCAGGTGTAGAAGTATAAAACCGGAATTTGGTTCCAATAATTACACGTCTGTTATTGGAAACTGATAAACAATATTTTATTCAAATTAATCTTCGTTGCTATTTATACATTTCTCTCACCTCTCCGGCAGTCTATGAATGCCATGCCAAAAAACAGTTCTTCTTTTGAAGCGAACCAGTCAGCGAGCCATTTTCGTACATTTTCAAACGGATTGAAGCGTTGTTAAGCGAGAGCGTGTCTCAGTGATGCCAATAGATGATAATCGGACGGAGCCAAGTATGGAGAATCAGAATAAGCCACATGCAATAGTATTTCCCAACTGAACGCCTCGATCGTTTCCCTGGCGAATTTTGCTGTGTGTGATGGGGCGTTATCGTGGAGCAATATGACTTTGTGCTGCCTTTTTCCATATTCCTGTCATTTTTCAAGTACTGCTCGATTTAAATCGATCATTTCCTGTTGGTAGCGATCAGTATTAACGATTTTACCAGTTTTTAGCAGCTAATAATAGATGACACCCTTCTGAACCCACCAAACACAGGGTATTATCATCTTTCCAAAGCTATTTGGTCTTGCAGTGTATGTCGATGATTTGCGTAGATTCACGCATTACTTACGACGCTTAGGATTCTCAAAATATCTCCATTTTTCATCACCTGTAGTTATTCGATGGAGAAACGACTTTCTTTTGTATCTGGCGAGCAGCTTTTCCTAAGTTCATGTGGAACGCATTTTCCCACTTTCTGCACCTTTACCATAGCTTTCAACCGTAGAGAAACAGCTTCCTGCGTCACATTCAATTGTTCCGCGAGTTCCTGTTGAGTATCATCTTCACCCAATAAGGCCTGCAAATCGTTGTCTTAGAACTTTTTCGGTCGTTTCCCGCGCTCGTCGTTTCTCACGTCAAAATCTCCACTTTTGAATTTTTTGAACCACTCGAAACACTGTGTTTTCCCAAGAATATGGTCACCTAAAGCTTCGACAAGCATTCGATGTCATTCTGCAGCAGTTTTCTTCAAATGATAACAGAAAATCAATGCTGGCAGAAAATCGTAGTTCGTAGGCACAAAACTCGGCATGTTTACGGGTTTCAAACAGATACCGATGTATGGAACTTGTGTTACTGTGTGTTACATTCGTCGTCAGCCATTACAGGAAGTAGATGGCGCTTCAGACGCGGTCTCACGAGCCCTACACTGACGCCTAGAACCATTTATAGGGAAATTTCGGTTTCATACTTCTACACCTGGCATAAAAATGGAAACCAATTAAAAACCGATTTGGCGGCCGGGGTGGCCGAGCGGTTTTAGGCGCTACAGTCTGGAACGGCACGACCGCTAAGGTCGCAGGTACGAATCCTGCCTCGGGCATGGGTGTTTTTGATGTCTTTAGGTTAGTTAGGTTCAAATAGTTCTAAGTTCTAGGGGACTGATGACCTTAGAAGTTAAGTCCCGTAGTGCTCCAAAAACCGGTTTACTTGGTACACATCTTGTCACAGTAAAATACGTAAATCGTAAAGGAAGTTGTTATCATTGGCTATGGTACTTGTAGATCACTCTTTCCTTCGATGTGCTGTGGTAGAAAAAAATTGATCTTTTATGAACTGTTTTCGCTTAAACTCGTTTTTCGTTAACTTCTAATGTTGATCCACGTGACATTATCACTATTTGTTGCCTGTAAGGTAAACCAAAAGACATATTTGAGTTTTTTGGTAGTACTGTGTCTCTTTGCCTGTTATGTTGTGCCAGAACATGAGGGTGTAACCCTCCCACTTCGTTCGGGACTCGCTAAAATCGACCGTAGTTAGTTATACCTAATTTGTCTAAAAGTGATCAATTGCAAGTAAAATTAAACGGAAAGATGTGGAAACGTCTACAACCAAACAATAATATGGTAACTTAATAGAGACAGAGTACAAAGATTTAAATAAATTATTAGGTTCACCATCATTAAATTCCAGGTTGGCAGCCGAATAAATTTTACTTATACTTGTACTACAACTTCTTCTTCTCTTCTTCTTATAATGTTTCGTCCGTATACCGTTCGGCCATCAAAGTGAGCCGAAACTCTGACGTTACAGCCATCGCTCGCGGACCGCGCCAACTGCGCGTGCGTCCATAAATACACAAGCACCAGGAACGTTGATCAGTGGGAAAGACGTAGAGTCCGCAAAGAATACAGTGGCCGATGGGCAGTGACCAGTTTTCTTCCAAAACGCTGGGCGAGTTCATTTGTGTGTTCGAAAGGAGAGGCCGACACTATCTGCAATCTTTCGGCCGGTCGGCGGTGACAGAACCGAGGCGCACGCTCTGCAATCTTTCTCGAACGATTTTACAGGAACTATTCTGTAAAAAAAAAAAAAAATTTTGCTTTATATGTGAGGTTCATAATATATCCATCAGTTTGTTAATGGCCATAGTCATTGAGATATTTACGTGGAAGTAAGGCGCTGAGCGAAATTCGAAAAGTTTACGATGGAAAATAGGGGTCGTTATGCCTTTTAGTTTGGTGCATATTACATAATATATTGCTGTGTATGAAATGATAATGAATTTTTCTCTAGACTTGGGTCACCCATTTCAAGAAAATTGATGTGACATAGCACACTCATTTGCTACCACGTTGCGCCAACGATAAAGCCAGAGTGAAATATCCACAACATTCCTCGCTTTCCGTAAACAGTTTGAGATGTCGAAATGAGATTTTGGCAAATGATAGCACACAAGGAGAAAAGTATTTTGCCGTATGGTTATTATGCAAAACTTCATTATCTGCCGTGTTATTTCACTAACTGCAGACTTCTTCAATGGAATAATGTAATTTTTTAAGGGACATCGGTAGCTGATGATACAAGAAATGCTATGGGGCGTCGAACAACATAGGTGAAGACTTACATGTTTATTTTATACCAAGGATGTGCTTTTTCATAAGATACTGACCTTACTTTTCCTCAGTTCCTCACCTAATAAACCATTGTTTCTCTCACAATTGCATCTGCATAACATGTTAGTGAGGTGAGACTGCGTAAACTCCACTGTGTTTTGGCCAAAGAAGCAAATTTAAACAAGTCAACAAGAGAAATTTGTAGGTTTCCCTCAAAATTCGGCACTTCTCTGAAAGATACAAATGGTTAACAAACCATGCGAAAATAAATTGCTGTATTTTCGGCGGAATTCTTTCTAGACACTAACCAAAGCAGAGGTGACAGATCTTTTTGAATGGTCACCATGCAAGTGTGGGCGCACAAAACTCGGCATGTTTACGGGTTTGAAACAAATACCGATGTATGGAACTTAGGTTACTGTGTATTACATTCGTCGTCAGCCATTATAGGAAGCGGTGGGGCCCCGCTTAATATTTACAATAAATGTGAGGGTAAGATTCAGTTTAGAATGCATTTCCCCTCCAGCGCTCGGCATTTCCCCTACAGCGCCTGCCCGCAGCCCCAACCACTACTGCACACCCCATATGGGCCCTGTTGTCTCTGCATCTACCAGCCCCGGTATTCTGCGAGGACTCTACACATAAGCGTGATTTAGATCTATGGCTACATGCTCGATCCACACTGTAACTCGATGTATCACCATGAGCTGCACTGTAGCGACGTCTTTGCAAGTTTATTAAAGAAGGTGCCGGATTCCACGACTTATCCAAGTTGAAACTGGTATCTCTCTTCATTAAATTCGTCGCAAAAGGAATTTCAACCACTTCTCTCACCACGGAGTCCAAACCGTTCAACTGAGCACTAGAATTTCGACGTTTTCATACATAATACAGTGATCAGTATACAGTTCCCTGCCACAGCTGATTTATTAGGCTGTGAGATCTACATCTACATCTACTTGATTACTCTGCTATTCACAATAAAGTGCTTGGCAGAGGGTTCAATGAACTATCTTCAAGCTCTGTCTCTATCATTCCACTCTCGAACGGCGCGCGGGGAAAACGAGCACTTAAATTTTTCTGTGCGAGTCCTGATTTCTCTTATTTTATCGTGATGATCATTTCTCCCTATGTAAGTGGGTGCCAACAGAATATTTTTGCATTCGCAGGAGAAAACTGGTGATCGAAACTTCATGAGAAGATCCCGTCGCAAAGAAAAACGCCTTTGTTTTAATGATTGCCACTCCAACTCATGTATCATGTCTGTGGCACTATCTCCCCTATTTCGCGATAATACAAAACGAGCTGCCCTTCTTTGTACTTTTTCGATGTCATCCGTCAGTCCCACCTGATACGAATCCCACACTGTACAGCAATACTCCAGAATAGGACGGACAAGCGTGGAGTAAGCAGTCTCTTTAGTAGACCTGTTGCACCTTCTAAGTGTTCTGCCAATTAATCGCAGTCTTTGGTTTGCTCTACCCTTAATATTATCTATGTGATCGTTCCAATTTAGGTTATTTGGGATTGTAAAACCCAAGTATTTAGTTAAATTTACAGCCTTCAGATTTGTGTGACTTATCGCGTAATCGAAATTTAGCTGATTTCTTTTAGTACTCATGTGAATAACTTCACACTTTTCCTTATTCAGAGTCAATTGCCACTTTTCGCACCACACAGATATCACACTGCGTATCCACAGATTTCATTCATGCATATGTGTACGTGTTTGCCATTGATCAGCGTCCCTGCCACTTTTGTATCTGTGGCCGCATGCGCAGTGGCGTGGTCCGCGAGTATAAAATATATAGTGAGTGTCGTAACCTCAGTCTTTCAGCTCATTCTGAAGTTGGCCGAAGGGTATACAGCCGAAATATTAAAAGAAGAAGGGGAACTTATGTGTGTGTAAGTCCAAAATTTAATGGAGCAGTAACTGCGCCACGAAAACATGACGATGCACATATTTGAATCAATTTTGACTGGTTATTCAAATCAAGAAATAATTAAAATTTGTATTTTTAGTGAAATTCCAATCATATAATGAAATAATCCCCAGCCATAAAGTGGACAATTTCTTTCTGAAACAATTGGTTATAAACAGTCTTTAGTTTTCGTAACAGTCAGTTATATATGTAAAGATGACATCACTCATCACTCATGGGATGTAACATGGACACCTTATGATCTCGTCATACTATCCTCATGGTAGCAGTACATAAACATACATAACATACACACATAAAAAAAAGGTTAGCATCACCCCGGTTCCCAGAACTCCTGAAGACAGACGTTGACTGTGGATATTGAATCACAGACACAGTCCCTTTGACTATTCAGAGATGTCACTAACCCGCCCAAAGGGAGGAGATACAGAAAGACGGGAACTGTCGACGACATGCCACGCTCGGGCCGCCCAAGGGCTACTACTACAGTGTATGACCGCTACCTACGCATTATGACTCGGAGGAACACTGACAGCAACGCCACCATGTTGAATAATGCTTTTCGTGGAGCCATAGGACGTCGTGTTCCGACTCAAACTGTGCGCCATAGGCTGCAAGATGCGCAGCTTCACTCCCGACGTCCATAACAAGGTTCATGTTTGCAACCACGACACAATGCAGCACGGTACAGATGGGCCAAGCAACATGCCGAATGGGCCACTCAGGATTGGCATCACGTTCTCTTAACCGATGAGTGTCGCATATGCCTTCAACCTGACAATCGTCGGAGACGTGTTTGGAGGCAACGCGGTCAGGCTGAACGCCTTAGACACACTGTCCAGCGAGTGCAGCAAAGTGGTGGTTCCCTTCTGTTTTGCGGTGGCATCATGTGGTTCCAACGTACGCCGCTGGTAGTCACGGAAGGCGCCGTAACGACTGTACTATACATGAATGCCATACTCCGACCGATAACGGAACCATATCAGCAGCATATTGACGAGGCATTCGTCTTCATGGACAACAATTCACGCCCCCATCGTGCACATCTTGTGAATGACTTCCTTCAAGTTAACGACATCGCTCGACTAGAGAAGCCAGTATGCTCTCCAGACATGAACCCTATCGAACATGCCTGGGATAGACTGAAAAGGGCTGTTTATGCACGATGTGACCCACCAACCAGCTGAGGGGTCTACGCCGAATCACCATTGAGGAGTGGGACAATCTTGACCAACAGTGCCTTGATGAACTTATGGATGGTATGCCACGACGAATACAGGCATGTATCAATGCAAGAGGATGTGCTACTGGGTATTAGAGGTACCGGTGTTTACAGAAATCTGGACCACAACCTCTGAAGGTCTCGCTGAATTGTGGTGAAACATGCAATGCGTGGTTTTCATGAGCAGTAAAAAGGGCGGAAATGATGTTTATGTTGATCTCTATTCCAATTTTCTGAACAGGTTCAAGAACTCTCGGAACCGTGGTGATGCAAAACTTTTTTTGGTGTGCATAGTTCATATATTCCAAGTGCAGTAGTGATCAACGTATTAAGTCATAAATTTGCTGATTTGTTAACACATAACACTTAATAATACAAACTTTCACATCCTAATATTCTACAAAAACCACCATTAAAATTTTGGCCTCTGCCATTTGATTTTTAACAAGCTAAGTAGCAAGTTGTGTATATGATCAGCGCCGACGTGCGCATACGTCTTACATGAAATCGAGCTCACTAGCCACCCCTATATGTGGCTGAGACAATATTATTTGCAGCTGCTACCTTGTTCCATCTCGTTACGTCACAGTATAAAAGATCTTATGATAAATTGTCTCCATTATAATCTCCCTTTTTCCATAAATTCTGTTTTTACATATCTTTCTTGTAAGCAGATTTCTTTGCTTTTATAGATCCAGAACATTTATCGACTTCTGTATAGTCACGTCTATTTCAGTTGCACAACTATAACTGCCCGCTGAGGTCTCTGGGGCGAGAATGGCTTCATACAATGTCTAGTGAGGGCATTGTCACCAGGCATGTCTTGCTTGTTTTGAAGGAAAACAAGTCAGTCTGCTTCAGTCTACTGTGATATTCCTGGCTGTGGCCGCCAGTATTTTATTTCGCTAGAAGCTCGCCTTGATGCCGCTTGATACATGTGAAGTATCATATGGTACAAAAGTGGTGTGAAGTACAAGCGCCAGATGATATAGTATGTACCAGTCCCGTGGAAGAGTCCGTCAATTGTACTGAACTTGCTTCTGATCGGTCGGCACATTCGGGTGCTGGGCACCAAAACGCCTAACTTCTATTATTAATTATTTATATACTTTTCATTGTATTTAACTCAGTTTTCAGTATGACAGGCTCTCATGGTTACCCTACGAGTCTCTCGTTTTTGAATATTAAATTTCACTAGTTTTGAGGAACATAAGAGTAACTCTATTGCAACCGAAGTGGTTCGGAGACCTTCGGGCCGCTTTGTCGGGCCTGAGAGACGAAGTACTTGCGCTGAGCTAGTCAGTCTGTTTCGGGCGTTCTGGAGGGTTGGACACGTATCTCAGTATCGTGCGTTACTTAGATGTGAATATGTAAAAGTACTCTGTTTAGGACGTTCTTCAGAGCCGGACATGTTGTACTCTATATCGGGCGTATCTTAGTTGTGAATACGTAATACTCACTCTGTCTAGTGCATACCAGAGAGCCGGACATGTGTACCAAATTTCGGAAGTTGGATGGAAAAGTCATCATACAATTAAGAAAGCTATATCGTGTGTTATAAAAGACAGTGTAAATTTGTGAATATTTTAATAATAACGAAACAGGATACTTTAATGAGAAGTGTCTCCTACCACCGTTGTCAGTACTACGGATCTTGCCCTCTGTAGATACTGAGACTAACCTGTGTAAGTGACATCCCGCAAAAAGCATAATCACAGGTTCGAATTGACAGCGTAGCAGCCTCCGCTGAAGAAGATCCCACGACTGACGAGCTGTCTTCTGTGCTGGGGGCACAACTTCAAAAGACGACAGGTTGGTGGAAAGAATGGCCAAATACTCTTATTCAATATCTCCAGATCTCTAGCTTACAGAACTGACTTCCAAAAGGACACCGACATCTCCTTGCTGGGGAAAGTGTATTTAAAGAAGAGGCTACTATCCGTTAACGAGAACTGTGAACTCGTTGAGACGTGATAATCATAGTGTAGCAGTGTACTGTTATGATTATCATAAAACGCCCGAATCAGTAGTGTATGAACAGTGAAAAAGATGAAAAGCATCACTGAGTAAACTGTGAAATTATATCCTGTTTGAACTTTTGTAACTTTCTTTGAACTGTTAAGGAAAAAAAATTATAAATGTCGCTAATTAATCCGCGTCGCATAGTTAAAAGTGACATTGCGAAAACTCAAAATCTAAGTGTAAAGTCATAAGTGTGTGTGAGGGCCAAAGGATTACGTTTTATTTCACCGCTACGAGAAACAACGCTTCAGGGAGCAGTTAGCAGACAAGCGTACAGCAGGCGAGGCGGATGGCATGGAAGCAACACCTGTCGTTTCCTCCAGCTACAGTCCAACATCAGCAAGCTGCCAATGACGGAGAAAGACTACGGCAGCCGAAGACACCGAACACGACAAAAACAACGCGGCGAGCAGCAGCATCACGGAGAAGAAGAAGGTAGCGCGTTCCGCTAATTACTTTACAGCTAGCGCAAGGAATCTAGTACTGACAACCACAGGGATTTTTAAGAAAGTTTTTAAATTGTTTCGTAATAATTTCTTAAATAACAAAATGTCGGGGGAAAGTGAAACGCGGAACAATCTTAGAAGTAGAGAGGCAGTGCAGAATCAGGGTAATGAAATTGAAGAGGCCAGCTAATAACAGGGTATGCCAGATGAAATCAGTAATATAAGTAAATAGCATATTAACCTAAGTGTATGGGCAAAAAATAGATTCAATAGTAGATGAAGACAGCGTACAAAATCAAGTAGATGACAGCGATTTACCAGAACATCTGATGTAGAAACTGAAGTTTTCCAAGGGACCATAATTTCAGATAGTAGCAATAGTGAAACAGGAGAATTGGATTCTGATGTAGATGACATGAATGTTAATGATAAGTTAAATAACATGAATGGTGATGTCAGAGGTGATGACTCTAACACTGCCATTGCTAATGAATCAACAAGTAGAACAAGTAGATTAACTCATGGAACAGCATCAACTGATACATTGCCTACACAAAATAATAAAAACGTATGGTTCAAATATTAATGGATTTAGTATCTGGACAAAAAGAATTAAAAATAGGGCTAGAAGAAAAGATAGAACAGGAGCAAAAGGAATTAAAAAACGATTCAAATGAATTAAAGAAAGGGCAAAAATTACTTGCTGATTAAATAGAAGCAACAAACAAGGAGATGGCAAAAATTAATTGAAAGTTTAAACATTTAGAGACCAGGGTTGATTCTCATGAAACTAGAATAGGGGCTTGTGAGAAAAGAATTGAACATGACAGTGAAGAATGGGGTTGAAAGTTAGGTAAGCGTAAGTAAGAGGTTAATCGTAAAATTAATGATGAAGTAGTGAAGATAAATGATATCATGCAAGCTCAAGATATTTTTCTATTGCAAAGACATCCATACAATGCAAAACAAACAAATCATAGACTTAAAGAACGAAAATGCAGTCCTTAGCCAAAAGTATCATGAACAGCAACTGTTTGTAATGGTAATACAAATACGATTCAGGGTCATTTGAGAGAAATAGAACAGTAGGTAGGAAACATATCTCAGCTAGATAATATGCAAGTTGAGTTAAAACAGAAACTCTAAACGTGGGTTGAACAGGAAAAACGTAAGGTTGTTGTTCATATTAATGAAGTAGTCAGTAATGCCAATGCTTACAAATTTAATAACTTTTATAGCAAATGTAGTATACATCCTGCTGCTTTCATTCGTCAGTTTGATGGCGTCATACCTGACAACATGACAAAACAGCAGAAAATCAAATTTGTCATCAGTTGTTTTGAAGGGTGTAACACCTCATTTTGTATCTGTATCGATATTTCTATGTAGTTTGTAGTGTTGCTTATGTATAGTTTTTGTATCTGTAATGGAAATTCCTTGACCATGTACACATGTTTCAGTTATGTGAATGTTTGAACGATGTTGTTCATATTATGCTTGTGAATTTAAATAACTACTAGAATGTTTGTTATGTATAGTTATGGAACATAGGGTTGAATGTAAGAGATGTAATGAAGCCTTGCAGCTACAGCAGTAGCCTGCTGGAGTGGAAAAGGTGTGGTTGGCGCGCAAGTAGCTATTCGGCCTCTGTGGCGACTGGCAACTAAGGAGTTTGGGCTGACGAGTGCTGTGGTTAACACGTCGCTAGCAGCAGCAAATCAAAGTGGCTCATATTGCTGGAGTTTTAAGTCCAGAAGAGCTTAAGGGCAGTATTTATGGGCCCCGTATGCTGAATTTGGTGATACCATTATCAAGACATGGTTTTAGGCCCTATAAAAATATTATTTCGACGCCAAGAAAATCAGTAATAGGGCAAGGCCAACAGTATTGCCATGACTGCATCCTCGCCAGGTTAACAGCCACTGAAAATTGCACCACCAGTGCCACCAGTCTTCCATTAAATTGTTTTGTATTTGGCACTCTGTAAATGGACCAGGTATTTGTGAAAAATTGCTTCATTTAATAATAATCGTGGTGTTGCTAAAAACTCTATATTACACTCGCGATTATCCCAAATCACAAACCTGATCAGGATTCCTGTCCTAGTGAATTTAATTCTGAGTGCCCTAATTTATTATGAGAAAGTGGCTGAACTTGAATTTAACGTTGTATTGTCATTTTTACAGCCAATTATAATTTTGAGTAGGTAAATAATTAATGATAAGAATACTTACCTTTTCTCGTACATACTGGTATAGTTTTGTTAATGAGCATGGTTCTTCAAACCATGAATGTTTAATGTTCCTCATATACCAGCCTAGTTATTTAATGAAGCAATGCAAAGGCTCCTTTTGAGCCTGTGTAGTTAGATTTGCATTCTGTTTAGTTGCTTCAAACCCAGTTTAACAAAGAACTGTTTATTGTGTTATCTGTTCTAATGTAAATTGGTTAATGCACAGGCTAAGAGACCCTGTATTAGGCAGTGAAGCTATACATTATGATCATTAGTAGACCCCCTGATTTAAATTCAGAATAATTTCAAGCTTTTCCCTGTTCAGTATTGCTACCAGTTTCATGTGTGTCGGTCTTTGGTTTTATAAACAGTTGCGCCTAGTTCATTTAAGGTATGTGTTGTTGAGAGGCATATGTTGCTGTTTAGTATCTCATTGGCCATTTGCTTATCTGACTTACTAGCTAGTAGCATATTTATCTGAGGGGTTAGATTACTGTATTGTAGTGTGAATAGATATAAGGAAAGTGTTTAGTATGTATGTCAAGGAAGGTTAGATTAGACTTAGCACTGCCTTCTTCTATACCATTTTGCTTGACACAAGAATGCCTAATTAGGCTGGTGACCTGTTTTAATATGTAATGTTACAACTTGCTTTTGTGCTGGGAAACGTCGGTTAATGACCCACAGTTTGCTATTGTTTATATTCTGCTGGAATATTTCGGAAACGAATCCCAGTTTGATTGCTCTGTTTCCATTAGGTTATCTCACGGTCAACTTTCTCAAAAAATCCTTGCAGACGTATAACATTAGCATCGATTGCCATTTTACGGCGACCTGTGTTACTGTGACAAGGGAACACAATATCATGGGGAACAGATGCCAGTAACACATGTAAATCGTATCAAGAATTTGTTAGAGCATTCTGAAACCAATTCTGATTCACAGGTCCACAAAACGGTACAATAACAGAAATATTTGAAGCAAGGAGCTTTGAAAACAGTGGCTGCAATACTTCTTTAAGCACTAATTGGGAAAAGAACTAGTATTTAACTGATACTTTACGTGAACCTGACTTAGTAGAACTAATAGTTCTTAAGTTTACAGTATCTGTACAGGAGAAACTAATTCATGTGAACAAGAGTGAAGTTAATAGAAAGGCATGTGAAAAATGTAAAATAACACTCTATGAGCATTGTTTCAAAGAT
Organism: Schistocerca gregaria; assembly: GCF_023897955.1. Classification (NCBI taxonomy): domain Eukaryota; kingdom Metazoa; phylum Arthropoda; class Insecta; order Orthoptera; family Acrididae; genus Schistocerca; species Schistocerca gregaria. The sequence goes on along the minus strand of NC_064931.1, from coordinate 413,986,691 downwards.
TAACACTGTAAGAATTAACAGTCAGTTGGATGTGTGTAACAATATTTGTACTAAAGCTTTTGTTTTACTAAATAAATAAATATTATTGAAAAAAATAATCTTTCTTTTTTGCCAAAATTAGAGGTGAAAAATCAAGAATTACAGTAAAGATATTTCAAACAATTTATTTTAAGTTCATTTTAAATGTTTGCCCAAAGTAAAACTGAAAAAAGACACAGGCAAAAAAAGTATGTACTTTTCAATAAATCAGATACTTTATATTTGAAAACTATGTGATTTTCTAGAGTTAAATATTAGTTAATATTTATCTAAGGAACTACGCAATTCTTTGTCATTCAATATTCTTAATAATTATTTTTCTTTAATCTCAGGCAAATTTTATTTTCAGGACCTAATGGTAAAACTTTATGTTCATGATATACATTTGTTGGCTATTCTAAATCAACATCAAATATTTATTCAAATTGAGAAGTATCTTAAATATTCACTTATCTCTTTTCCATTCAAAATTATTTTAATCATTCCATTCAGAATTGTCATGGTAAAAATACACATTTACAAACCATATAAACTATCTGAATGTGAAAATATTAAGTAATTCATTTCTCACTTAAACCACAATTTTTGAAGTAATCATTTTTGCTTTGGTGCATCTTTCAACACATTCAGATTTAACACTTCAAATTCTTTTTTCAGCCACTATTATCTAGGTATAATTACCTCATAATTGTAATTTAACTTACATCACTTTCTTATCGAATTCTAACTTAAATTTATCTGTAAAATACCATGACAGGTCTACAAAATTAGACTTCACGCAACTTTTTCTAAAATTTACAAAAACATCAGATAACAACAACATATCAGTTTCAAAGTAGCAATCTTGATATCTGCAGAGATTGTTTCCATACTTATTATAGTCACATTCATTTAATTTATTACAGATTTCTTCTTTTCATTTAATAAATTTTCTGATGTTTCTCATGTGATTTCTACTGAAATTTAGTGCACGTTTGTTGAGATCATTAATTTAAATTTATTGATACATGTCGTTTTCAAGTTATGTTTGTTTTTCTTCAAATGTGATACTTCCTTTTCCATTACTTGGTATTATATCGATTTCTTTTCATCATAAATGACCATCATACCCTAATGAATTATGTAAATAAACTGGTAAAAAATGAAATGTTATAGTTGTAGATTACAATAATTACATAATGGATTCATACATTTTCCAGTTAAATGATCATGATGACCACCATTTTCCTTTTTTGTAAATAATGTCATCAACATAACGAACATTTTTTTGAATTATTATCTTCTGATATTCTTCAGGCTTCATTTCTTCAATTTGAGAATGTAAATTACCAATTTCACCACCATCTATTTTTATACAGTCAACAATTCTTTTATAAGAATTTGGTCCTTGATATACAACTTGATAATATCCATTCAGATTTCAATGTAATAAAATACACTTGGATCATGTTTCTATTATTCCATTTTATATGATTTTTCTGTCTCAAATGGAAACAATCATCAATATAATAATCGTCATTATAGTAATAACTTTCAAAATCAGCAGCAATAACAAATGACTCTCTCATTGTATATTAAAAATTATTGATACATATCTATAAATTCTTAAGTAGAAATTCTACATAAACATTTAATTTTTTATTTCTTATTATAAAATGACGCAAACATGTACAACAAATAAATTATGTCTCGAGATATGATTTGTCAAGGTCAGGATAAATCTTTAATATAGAAATAATGTGAGCTATTCTCATTTTAAAGATGTAGCAGGTTATATGCTTACATTGTTTACATTTAGATATTTTCAATTTACATACATGATATTTTTCAGCAAGTGAACAAACAATTGTTAATTTTAGCTCAGTTTTTTGAATGTTCTCAGTTGCAACTATAAATTCAAATGTATCAAGTTCTTTGTGGATCCTAATTTATAAGATGTAATGCTGATTTTATTGGTGACAAAAAATGCTATTGATCGTTATTTTTAATTCTAATGCAAGGTTTCTTTTCCTATATTTTCTCTGGTATTTCGATATAAAATGAAACACTTAATGGATCATATTTGCTTACTGCTAAATTTAATCTATTCCCCATCCTGATCCTTGAGCTTGAAAGTCATTTTATAATCGCTGTTTCCCATTTTTAGTACATTCTTCAAATGTTGTATAATTATACATTTCAAATTTAAATTCTACATTTAACTGGAATGTGATGATTTTATCTTATAGTAAGAAAAAATATCAAATTTATTTTTAAACCATTATAAAATTTTAATTTTCTTTCATTGTTTACATAATTTTTTGGTGTGATAGATTGAAAATGAAATTTGGATCAAGAAAGCTGAGATTGCTCTCAGAATTTATAGTTTGTAATCTGTCTTCAAAAGATTTCTTACCTACATATTGATTAAATCTTTTACATTTTTTTCTTTTCCTAATGCAATAGTAGAAAACACAAATATTTCTTTGAATTGTTTGCTTTCATCACTTTTAAAAAATTTTCTATCATTCTCAATCTAGAAATTAGGTACTTCTTTCCAAACACTATTCTCAATATTTTTCAGAATGTTGATGTTTATTTATATTGGCAATTCAATCATCATATTTATATTTATAATATACAATTAAATTATATGAATTAGCATAAGCACAAGATTGAACAACTATGATTTATCTCATATTTGTCACCATTTATAAGGAAGAATACTTAGTTACAAAACAAACTGAGATAATTTTCACAATATTATAAATCATTAAAGTTAATTAGATACAAGAATAATAAAAAGAGTCAAAAACTATTATAAATTAATGGAATATAACATAATCGTAAATTTAATTAGGTTCAAGGTAAATTTAAATTATTTACAATCAGGTTCAAGCTGATTCTTTATCTCCAGGTTTTCTTCTTTATTTATAAAAGAAATTATTTTATTAGAAAAATAAAAATTAGAATTAACAATTTATCAAGAACCATTAAAAATGAAAGTAACTCAGTTGTAGCTGATTTGAGTTGTGCTCCAATTTCATACTTTCTTTATATTCTAGAATATCTTTTTCACATTTACTTGAGTATTTATCCTCAGTTTGTAATTTATTCAAAAACTATGAAATTTTTTAATTTGACAGTTAATACATTTCTTCAACATTTTAACACATTTAGTTTGTTAACAATTTTGCTATGGATAGTAATATATTAAAATGTATAACATTTGAAACATTTTAAATGACCATTATAATAAAATGAGAAACATGTTTCACATATACAGGGTGAAAAGTATTTAAACTGACAGACTATGGGAGGTTGTAGGGGACATCAAAACAAATATTCCTCCCTAATGACATTTTTTCCTATGAGGAGTATTTAAACTGGTAGAGAAAGATTTCTCTGGTGGCAAATTAATTAAACCAACAAACACTTTTCCATTTTTATGACCAAGAGACAACACATTAACACAACCCAATTTCAATTACAGTAGATTTTCAAAAATGCCTCCATTGACATGTAAACAAAGGTTACACCATCGGATCATGTTCTGTCTGACACGGGCAAAAACCCCAGGAGTTTCCTGAATTGTTTCTGCTGCTGCTACTATCCTAGCAACCAGATCCTCTTCTGATGCAACAGGATTTGTGTAAACAAGGTTTTGCATCTCTCAACACACAAAAAAAAATCCAGTGGGGACATAGTTGCACTTTAATAACACAGGTAAGTCACGCCATGTATCTGGCATCTTTATGCTGGTCCCAGCATCATCTTTGAATACTAGAGTCTATTCCCTGAACATTAGAATTCATTCCATGGACAAGCTTTAACAGTAAGCCATAATGCAAGCCATTTATTTCTGATTCTTGAACATTTATATTCTGCATAGTTGAAATTGGTATATTTCACTTAAAATCCACACCCACATTAATTTGATTATCTTCAGTTTTTATGAAATTCCCTCCTACCGACTTATCCAATAACTCGCCTGCAACAAGTTCCACTTTATTGATAATATCAGCTGTACTTGCTATATTTACAGTTTGGGTTATAGCATTGCACAGTTCAAAGCACTCCAATCACTACAAAAGTTTACTGTCTATATAATTCACCTAATTATATCCAACACACACCTTGCTAAATTTTCGAGATGCTGTGAAGCATTTGCTTCCAACCTTACCATCTTTCATATTTTGCTTCTGAAGAGCACTTCTCGATCAGATAATGGCATGGTGTTCAAAGTCCACTGCCATATGTCCTGTTGTAAGATCCCCACCTCACCACCTCATTGTATAATCCTCACAGTCGCAGTACATATATATACTTAATGTAGTTTGTATATTCCAGATCGAAAAGGAATCTGGTCATCGAGTAAGAGAACTGGAGCCAGTCAGGATTGGATAATGTTATCACTAACAGTGCCTAACGAGTTTAGTCATAACATAGCTGATTTATTAACATGTAGCACTTAATAACTGGAACTTTCACATTTGATATTTAACAAAATATGTCATTAACATTGTGGGCTCAGCCATTTGAGTTTTCTGTTGGTGCACAAGTATATATGCAGTTAATGAATAGCCAGTCCAGTTGCTAATAACAGCATCAACCTCCACATCCCGGCTATTTTAGATCCACTTGAAAATACCTAAATGTGAAGCCCAAAACTGGTGACGAAATTAAATAATGAATATATTAGCAACTAGATTGACTATTCATTAAGTACATTTAGTTAGATCAAAGTTCATACCCAAAATTTTAGAACTATTAGAAGTAATGATGAGCAAAATGAGGAGTGGAATATATTACGATGTGACAAGGTAATAATGGACTAGTGTGACCTCAGTATACTCTCTATTGTACGACTTTGTATAGAGCAACTTCCCCAAATACTTAATATTCACTCTCAGTGTTACTTCATTTTACTGTTAATCATTGCAAAGCAACAGCAAAATACCATGTCACAACTAGAATGTGAGAGCTGAGACATGGATATAAAAAATTAACAAAATCATAGAAAATAAATAACATAGTTAAACAATTAGTCAAATTTACTATGATCTAGCAGATTCAGTGGTTTCAAGATTTCTTATAAATGTTAACTCCAAATATTAGTCATTATTGCTGTCACTGAGACTTTTGTTGATGACTTTAATTAATTTGCAACGACATGAACTTTCAACTGAAGAAAAATTTTGTTTTGACTTTCCGGCAAAGTTATTGTTCACAAATTTTGCATTCATAATGTGGTGCATGGAGTATGGTAGAACAGGAAATGGATCCTATTCTTGGTTTTAGAAGTTTTGGTTGACAATGACTAAGAAATTACGATTAGTGTTCAGATAAAAATTATGTCATTCAGATCACTCAAAACACTGTCAATTCTTGTACAATGTAAAATATATGAAATTGTTCGTTCTTACAGGTTTCGATGCTGTAGACACAAAGTATTAGCTTGGTGGAAACCATGTTCCACAATTCCCAATTACAATATTGTGTCTTCACCTACAAATACTATTTAATCTAGCTGTGAGTAAACAGTATTCTTCTTGAATCATCATTGTAAGTAATCAGTGTACAGTGGTCCATGGAACTTGCACTACCTTTTGTAGCTACAAGCAGTTGCATACATATTCACAGCACCAGTCACTCACACGTGCATCCTTCCTCAGTCATAGCTACAACACTGCATTTATCATATAATGTTCACGATATTAGCACATAAATAGTACTAATCATACATAATAATGAAGTGAAGAAAGATGAACATTCGTGAAAAACAATAATATTAAGTATCTTAGTAGTAATGTCGTGTCATAGAGCCACAGGAGGAAGTAATGGCTTTCCCGACTCATCCTGGAACGTCCGCTCCATGATGTACTACGATTTTCTTGCAGCGTCTGCCATTCCATAAAGCTCTTGCACCAACCAAAGAATTCCATGAGGAAACCCATTGTTCTTCATTCGATCATTCGGTCTTGGAACCTTATTTTATGCTAATATTCAATATTTTTTACGCAAAAAACAATTTTTTCATACAAATATTTACTAACAAACAAAAGCACATATTTTAAATACTATGTAAATAATTTTTGGCTGGTAAATTGATGTTTATATGCAGCAAAAAAAGGCGGTCAAAATACATCTGCACGGACAGCACAACAAAATAGTTCCCACACTTGAGGGTGAAGTATAGGTTTTCAACCAAAATTAAACAGATATATATTATCAGAATTAAATTTTCTACCACATGCACATTGAAAATCAAATTTCTTGAAGACTATTTCAAAATGGCGACCACTTGAAAACTTAGATACTGTGACAGACCAATTTTGTTGTCTGCATCTAATTTTGCAGAGTAGTCTTTTTTAATCATGCAATTCAGTTGAACATTGTCTCGAGAAACACACATTTTAAGTTTTGAGGTCCGGTTTTGTGTATATTACTTCCAAATTTTTCAAAGTACCATTAATTTTTTTTAAGTGCATTATCTCCAAACTGCCTAGAGCAGTTAAACAGATAACCGACTCGTGGCGATAAAATATTAGACCTTCTGGTGAAAAACAGACCAGAACATTTTTCCGTGAAGGCACTGGCGGTCTTGTTAGAAAACTGCCGCGGAAGCAAAGTGAACTTCACAGCAAACATAAGCATAGCCAAAGCCTTGCAGACAAACAAAAATTACGCGAAGTGAAATGTAGTGTGAGGAGGGCTATGCGAGAGGCGTTCAATGAATTCGAAAGTAAAGTTCGATGAACTGACTTGGCAGAAAATCCTAAGAAATTTTGGTCTTATGTCAAAGCGGTAGGTTGATGAGAACAAAATATCCAGACACTTTGTGACCAAAATGGTACTGAAACAGATGAAGACAGACTAAAGGCCGAAATACTAAATGTCTTTTTCCAAAGCTGTTTCACAGGGGAAAACTGCACTGTAGTCCCTTCTCTAGATTGTAGCAAAGATGACAAAATGGTAGATATCAAAATAGATGACAGAGGGATAAAAAACAATTAAAATCGCTCAGAAGAGGAAAGGTGTTGTGTACATAGTTCCGCGTAATCAGCACGTACACAACTTTCCCAATGAAGTGCGCCCCGCTAAGCACATCAGCGCAGGCGCTGCGCTCGTCCGTCTCCGCACTACGAGATGGCGCTGTCTTAGAGACGGAACAAATTCTGCTTCCGCCGATCCGCGTATTAATATGTAACGCAGCAAATGAGATTGCTGCTAACGTAGAACCATTTCTCCTCGTGGATCACACTCACGCAGTGATATCTGAACACTCGAGGTATTATAACGAGAGTACAGACCTCCGATTAGTGAGTCTGCATTTGTATGCACCAGTCTGTACCAGTCTGCATTAGTCTGTACCAGTCTATAGGCAAGTTTTAGTCTGCGCCTAATAAGATTATCATATTCCTGTACATAGTCATGAACATAAACGAATAGACACTTTGCCAAGTATCAGAGATATGTGAGAATAAGATTAACATACCAAGACCAAGGTAACTTCAGATTGTCAATTTAAACAGCATCCAGAATCAAGTTACGTTATGTCTATCCTTTCTATTATTTTAATAAATGTGTGTGAAAATTAATCAAGTTCTGTTTAAAATTGGTCACCGTCAATCTGCTACTCTAAGCGTGCAAGTGGAATTTCTATCGTCTGACCTCACGGCGGAAGATAAACACGCAACGATAAGACCACGAGACATATTACTGACACTCGCCTGTTTCGTTAGAGTGACAAGTCAAATAATCTAATGGTGTGTGTACCGATGGTCTTACAGTACTTACACCACAAAAGGCCACTGGAATTGATGGGATACCAGTTCCATTTTACACAGAGTACGCGAAGGAACTTGCCCCCCTTCTTGCAGCGGTGTATCATAGGTCTCTAGAAGAGCGTAGCGTTCCAAAAGATTGAAAAAGGGCACAGGTCAGCCCCGTTTTCAAGAAGGGACGTCGAACAGATGTGCAGAACTATAGACCGATGTCTCTAGCGTCGATCAGTTGTAGAATTTTGGAACACGTATTATGTTCGAGTATAATGACTTTTCTGGAGACTAGAAATCTACTCTATAGAAATCAGCATGGGTTTCGAAAAAGACGATCGTGTGAAACCCAACTCGCGCTATTCATCCACGAGAGTCAGAGGGCCATAGACACGGGTTCCCAGGTATATGCCATGTTTCTTGACTTCCACAAGGCGTTTGATACAGTTCCTCACAGTCGCTTAATGAACAAATTAAGAGCATATGGGCTATCAGACCAATTGTGTGATTGGATTGAAGAGTCCCTAGATAACAGAACGCAGCACGTCATTCTCAATGGAGAGAAGTCTTCCGAAGTAAGAGTGATTTCAGGTGTGCCACAGGAGAGTGTTGTAGGACCGTTGCTATTCGCAGTATATATAAATGACCTTGTTGATAACATCGGAAGTTCACCGAGGCTTTTTGCTGATGATACTGTAGTATAGCGAGAGGTTGAAACAATGGAAAATTATACTGAAATGCAGGAGGATCTGCAACGATTTGACGCATGGTGCAGGGAATGGCAATTGAATCTCAATGTAGGTAAGTGTAATGTGCTGCAAATACATAGAAAGAAAGATCCTTTATCATTTAGCTACACTATAGCAGGTCAGCAACTGGAAGCAGTTAATACCATAAATTATGTGGGAGTAGGCATTAGGAGTGATTTAAAATGGAATGACCATATAAAATTAATCGTCGGTAAAGCAGATGCCAGACTGAGATACATTGGAAGAATCCTAAGGAAATGCAGTCCGAAAACCTAGGTTACAGTACACTTGTTCGCCCGCTGCTTGAATACTGCTCACCAGTGTGGGATATGAACCAGATAGGGTTGATTGAAGAGACAGAGAAGATCCAATGGAGAGTAGCGCGCTTCGTTAATGGATCATTTAGTAATCTCTAAAGCGTTACGGAGATAACAGATAAACTCCAGTTGAAGACTTTGCAAGAAAGACGCTCAGTAGCTCGGTACGGGCTTTTGTTGAAGTTTTGAGAACATACCTTCACCGAATTGGAGGGCAGCATGGAGGGTAAAAATCGTAGAGGAAGATCAAGAGATGACTACACTAAGCAGATTCAGAAGGATATAGGTTGCAGTAGGTACTGGGATATGAAGAAGCTTGCACAGGATAGAGTAGCATGGAGAGCTGCATCAAACCAGTCTCAGGACTGAAGGCCACAACAACAACAACCTTCACCGAGGAGTCAAGCAGTATATTGCTCCCTCCTACGTATATCTCGCGAAGAGACCATGAGGATAAAATGAGAGAGATTAGAGCCCACAGAGAGGCATACCGACAATCTTTCTTTCCACGAACAATACGAGACTGGAATAGAAGGGAGAACCGATAGAGGTACTCAAGAAACCGTCCACCACACACAGTCAGGTGGCTTGCGGGGTATGGAAGATCTCATTTTTTAAACGTCGAGTCTCTTCAGTCGCAATTCTACCCTCGATGGTGCTCTGAAATGAGAGCCGGTCCGAACGCCTGAGGCATTTCTCGTCCGTTTTCGTCACGAATGTGCGAGGTTTGATAGCGATAACGACTCCCATTTCATTAATATTATGCAGGACACGTTTAAATCCGTCGTTTCGATGACTTTTACACTCGAAAACATGTGTTTCGGATCATAAATCTAAATTAATGATTTCAGTGCTTCATTGTTGTTCTGGTTAGCACACTGGACTCGCATTAGGGAGGACGACGATTCAATCCCGTCTCCGGCCACCCTGATTTAGGTTTTCCGTGATTTCCCTAAATCGCTTCAGGCAAATTCCGGGATGGTTCCTTTGAAAGGGCACGGCCGATTTCCTTCCCCATCCTTCCCTCAGCCGAGCTTGCGCTCCGCCTCAAATGACCTCGTTGTCTACGGGCGTTAAACACTAATCTCCTCCTCCTCCTCCTCCTCATCGTTGTTCAGCGAATAGGCTCCAAGACATCTCTCCATCTAATTGTCGTCGGTTACATGTTTGTACACATCAGCAATAGCCTCAGTAAATCCACTCCTCCGTGGTGGCTTACGATCAAAGGTATCCAGTGTCCCATTCATCTCTACTTGCTTGCAGTTAACCAACTTCCGGAACAGTAAGGTGCTGCAGATTGTCATCCATTGAACTTCTGTGATAAACTGTCTTTGCAAAGCTTTTTTCATCTTACTTTTGCCGAAAAAATATACGTGAGCCATTTGGTGGGCAAGTACTTAACCTGCATTTTATATCCGTAACCACAAGGGGAACAACATTATTGGTATGCCACTGGTTGTGATGAACAATGCTATATTATGAACAAGCAACTTGAATAACAAAACATAAGAGTCACTACTTGGTGGCAAGAACGAAATAAGAGTCATTTCCTGACAAGTGCTCGCAGAGAGATCGCGGTGACAGAAATCTTTTCAGTGCACACACGGCGGCCTCGCAACAACAAGCTCGCAGCATTACTACATTGTAAGCTAATCAGTATGCCTGTAGGCAGATGAAAGCCGGTAGTGTTTGCTTATTTCGTTTATGAATACATTAAAAAACGCAACAGAAAATTTTGGATTCCCTCAGTGGTCAGATCACGGCTGCTGAGGGGAACACTCGTGGCATTATTTACACATTTAAGAGAAGATGAAAGTAAAGTCTTTATCTTCCAATGAATATATGGTCTTTTGATGAATTAAAAATGAAATATAAGCTATAACGTCGACTGTTGATCTTCTCCAGATACCTGGGTAGTAGTTACACACTAATTGATCTGCTTTATGAATACAGAATTGGCTATGCAACACTGTGTAAAATAATAAGGGAAGTTTATAACCCTGTGTGTGAAGTCTTCAACATTGCCAGAGGATTAGAAAACCATGCTATGTTATCAGACAATGAAATGCTTTCAACCCATGGAGGATGTTCACTTAACAGTTGCGGAAATATTTTCGCTGATTGCTTTATAGACAAAGCTGCAAAGTGCCACAGTCAGTAACTATCACAGTGAACACTGCATCAATTTATTACCGACCATGAAAGACTATTCAGTTTATATCGCTATTAAAATGTGTGTAATTATGTAATTTGTAGCTGCAATAAATAAAGGATCTTCTTAACAGAAGATTTGTTCATTCAGGTGAAACGCCTCTCGCCAGGGAGCAAAGCATTTGCTGTTTAGCACTATTTTCAGTTTTAAATAGCGACGTTTCAGCAGAAACATCTCCTTTAGAACACAAACAGAAAATAGTTTAACAGTAATGTTCACCTATGTCATTTCTCTCCTGATTCGCAAGAAAACCACTTGAAACCCAGCAGTTCTCTTCTTAATCCAATTGTGATACTCCTTGCGAGATGTATCCCACATTTTAGGGTGTTTCTCACCCATTCAGTGAACAATTCCACGCCCAAACTGGCTGCATCCATGGTTGGCTCTGCCGCTGGGGTTGCGAACGCATATGCACTGCTCCCTTCATGTACGACTGCTGCTTCGCGCTATCGGCGTGATTGCTGCGATGCAGCAGTGATTGTCGAGCACAATTATCTAGCCGTGTTCTCGCAGAGTGCACAGCGTCACATACGTAGTGTGCATGGCTCCATTGCTTCACATGGACTGTTGTAACGCACGCGAAAAAACGCTGCGAACTCACGAAAAGTGAATCGCTCGCCTGCATCAAACCTTAAGGCAGGCGGGGTCCAGTGATGCTGTGGTCGGCGGCAGCTTCACGGTAACAGAGCAGCGTCCTCGTGGAGCTTAAGGAGTGTAGTCGATGGCAGGTGGCAACCGTCAGGTCGACGGCGAGGTGACTCGGGAGCGAGCAGCAGGCGAAGTCCTTCCAAACCGAAAGTGACAGTGCTGTTGGTTTGCGTGCTTGTGGGGATGGCTGGTGTCGAAGCTTGCGAAACGACTCGTATTGGAACTCACGGCATGACTGTATGGCTGTGGGCCGGACGACTCGTGAAGTAAACCCCTTTTTTGGAAGTGTATCTTTTATTTCAACACCAGCATCGTTTCTATCAGCCTGTCAGAGAATTCCACCTTGTGCAGATGAACTCCAAGTCAAAATTACTGTCATATCACCTTTCCACATAATTTCTTTATAATCTTTAAAAAATCAAACAAATAATTCTAATAGATAAAGTACTTCATTTCACTTGTTTTTAATTTTTCAATTATTAAGAACATGTCCTTCCCCAGTTAATTCATTTAATAGAGAAAGTTAATTGAATAAGAACAGATGAAGAAATAAATAGAAATTCTATTCTAGACAGAACACTGTTTTCTTCATTAATTGAGATAAAATCAAACAATTTTGCCAAATATTTATCGATTAATTTTTATTTCACATTCTGTCACTATCTATAACAGTTCTAAGGAGCATATAAATACCAATTTTAGTATTAATTTCTGTTTCTTTATTTGGAATATTTAAACAATCTTTGGTTTTCTCATTAACAGGAACTGAGAAAATGGATAACTCTCGACCTTGGCATGATTTATTAAGAAATAATTCCAGTAAATCATTTTTAAAATAACTGTTGCACAAGTATCATTGAAGTTGATCAAATTTTCATTTTCATTAGTTATAGTAATTACTAAATTTTCAATACTATCATAAATTGGATATTTATGGGATGAATTGGTTCATAAATTACTGCTCCCCTAAATTCAATATTTGGTTTAAATGACGAAATAGTATTAGTTTCTCTATGAAAATGATCAGTGTGTTGAACAAACATTCCATCAGGTAGATAAAAATGTATATTTATTAATTCAAATGAAATAAGATTTGGAACACTATTAGCAAATTTTTTTCATTAGCTTCAATAATTTTATCACTAGACCCAAAAATTTGCCAGTAAAATCTTCTTTATCCATAAATAAATTGAAGTCACCTTCAATAGTAACTCTGTTTAAAATTTAATCTTCTTTAGTGTATATATTACGGTTTTCTGATTGAATAAATTTTTCCAAATTTTTCAGACTATATTGATTAATGGGCATTCCTATCGTTTCTTCCTTAGAACGTAAGTTATTATTTGTTGATGCAATACTTGGAGTTAAAATGTCGAATAAAAACCAACACCTGAAACGTTTTTGTATGTACCTCTTATTGGTACAGTTAAGAGTTCAATAAGAAAAGATGATTTATCACTCAATGGAAATAGGTGATTCATTTATTAATAAAATTGTTGTGTAAGTAAATGACTGATAGGAAACCAAAAGTAAGAATTGCAGAAAAGGGATTAAACCATATGTAACCTCCCCTCACCTATCAACCTTCATGACAGTGAAAAATTAAACCATGTGTACCTAATGGAAATCTGGGAAAAGCAGTCGTTACCGAAGTTAAACTGTCGGTAAAGAGGGAGGAAGGGTTATATCTAAATGACAGGAAAAATGCAAATGAAATTGGTGGAAATTAATTTTAAAAAAAGAGTAAAGTTAATAAAGAAAGTAAATGTGGAGTCATTACATTAACAATTAACAGGCGTTATTAGATATTTCAGATTTGGGAACAATTACAGTCGCCAGTTCTATGGACAACTACTAAAATAACTGAAAAAGAAAGGTTAATACACATACAATTAGCACTAAAGGTGTGGCAACTAAAGGTTGACACTTGTGTAAAAACTGAATGTTTGTCAGAAGTAATAAATTTCGCTACAGGCTGACTTAATTTAGAAAAAGAATTAATAAAACCGGAAAACTGAAAGTTAAATTAGTGACTGAAATTAATAGTGACATTTGTTTTTTGCCGGCCGCGGTGGTCTCGCGGTTCTAGGCGCGCAGTCCGGAACCATGCGACTGCTATGGTCGCAGGTTCGAATCCTGCCTCGGGCATGGATGTGTGTGATGTCCTTAGGTTAGTTAGGTTTAAGTAGTTCTAAGTTCTAGGGGACTAATGACCACAGCAGTTGAGTCCCATAGTGCTCAGAGCCATTTGAACCATTTTTTTTGACATTTGTTTCTGAAGCAATATGTAATTAAATTGAATAAGGTTAGTCTTGGGCTACCTCAACAATCATCTCAAAAGCAACTTGAATCTACGCAATTTAGAAATAAGAGATTTAACTCTGAACTTGAGTTAAATGATTTTGAACAATTAACAATAGTAAAATTTTGTACACACCAAGCTTAGCTGCAGTCACAAGTAAGCTAAAATATGGTAAGAAAACTAACACTCTTAATTTGTGCTTGTGTAATCTAAATATAGTTCTGTTTGGTTATTGTGGCTAGCTATGAATTCTTTAACTGAACTTTGAAATTAATGCAGTAAAATTGAATGATATTACTTTAGTGCTGGCGTTTGAATTTCAACGACACTCGGGTTCATTTCAGGAAAGGAAAGGACCCTGCTTGGTTACGCAATTGGGACATAAACGTTGAACATAGAAGTTGAACATAAAGTTGAATACAAATGATGAACATAAATGTAAAATCAACCACGAACAGAATATGAAAACTTAAAAAAGAAGATGAAAGTCAGTTTTTGAAAGAGTTGAACAACTTAAACAAGGCATTGATGGATTGTCTAATAATACTCTGAAAGCAACTGAAGAAAACAAGGAAGATTAAAAGCAAGTGATTCCTTATAATCACACTACTCAAAAGAATGTAATAATATTCCAACAACTAAACAATATGAAAGTGATGAAAGAGATTATATATTAGTTGAATCAGAAATAATTAATTTGTTGGAGAATTATGAAAAAGAAGGAAATAACTTAAAAGGCAAAGGTGTTAAATAAATAAATACAAGTGAAATAAAGTTAGAATTTATATATCTTAGTGAAGATACTGTTTTTATATTAAGACCTGTTAGTATATTTAAATATATTGGTAAATATCAATATAGAATTCAATAGTTATAAATTACAAATTGGTAAGTAAAAATATGTAGGTACAGATGGATCACTAAAGCTATAAACCAAAAAACTAATTACTATAGATGATTTAGCTGATGAATTGGATCCAATAGTTTTACAAAATTGTGCTATAATATTATGTGACTCAAATGCTATGTATAATAAAAGTAATTCAATAATCAAGTAAATACAATAATTTGATAAACACTATTGTTAAATATTATTTTCCTCATTTTTCAGAAAGAAATCTTAACGATTCACTTCAGAAGTTTGGTGAAGGTTTAATTAAAAATGTACAGAAAAACAAATTGAACACATAT
The DNA here is from genome assembly GCF_023897955.1 of Schistocerca gregaria. NCBI lineage: Eukaryota > Metazoa > Arthropoda > Insecta > Orthoptera > Acrididae > Schistocerca > Schistocerca gregaria. Next base: position 413,971,476 of record NC_064931.1, on the reverse strand, counting down.
GGATGGATGATCTTTGTCAGTTATTTGATAGATTTGCAGTAATTCATGGAAAAGAATTAGCTGGAAATAAAAGTATTGTAATGAAACGTGAGGAATAACTTAAATGTTAACATATAAATCTAGTGATTATATTATTAGTAATCTGAAACGAATTCCATATATAATTGGATTTTCGAATAATCTTCTTCACACATTTTAGAAAAATGAAAAACATGGCAAGGTTCAGTAAATACTTTAATTAGCAATTATCATTCGAAATGCATCTTTCTGGTTATAACTACTGTGGTCCTGGAATCAAACTAGATGCAAAATTAGCTACAGGGGATCAAGGAATGAATCCATTAGATGAAGCTTGTAAAAAACATGATATTGCTTATAGAGAGAATACAGACTAAGAAAAAGACATGAAACAGACAACGAAATTCAATTAATAGCAAATGAAATAATGCATTCTAATGATACCTCACTTGGAGAAAAATTAACAGCAATAGCAACTAGAGGAATAATGTATGGAAAACGAAAATTGAAAATTGGTTTAAATATTGATAATAAAGGATGGAGTTTATCAAAAGTCTTTATTATTTTTTTATTTATATATGTGCAGTACTTTAGTAGTGACTATACTTTACTGTCAAGTGCTAAAATTAAACCAAAGTCAATTCAATTTAAATTAAATAATGAGCAATTGCATAGTATTGATAATTTAACTGATGAACAAAAAATAAACAGCGCTAAAACGACAAAAACTGGTGGAAATTTTAATCTTACATTAGATATTCCTGTTTTAAAACAAAGTCTTCAACACAAAAGTGGATTTTTACCAATTTTACTTAGAACATTAAGTGCAATTGGTTCATTAGCTAGTGGAGCAGCAGCTTTAACAAGATGAGTTCATAGTAAACAAAAAACATAGTAAATACCTGGATCATCAAAAAAGAGACAATCTAGCAATGGAAAAAAGCTGGTACTGCACTGAAAAAAGAAAAACAGAATATCAAAGAAATAATCAAAAATATGATTATTTTTTATCACATTTTGAGATACATGAATTAGTTGAAAAATCAAAATTGAACATTTTTCTGGTATATTAATGACTGATGATTTGCCAAGTCATCCCATAGAATGCGAAATTTTCATACATCTGATCATGTTTGTACTCATTGTACTTGTCATTACAAGAGAAAAGATGAAAACTTTGTATTTGCTTCATTTGGTGGTAATATACTGAAACAGCAAGTCAACTATTTTGAAGAAGTGCTCCGAATTTATTTGTGGTCATTTGTTTTTTGTCTTAAAATTAATGCAGGTTAATTAAAATTCAAGATATTTTAAATTTGATAAACAGAAATTTTTGGAAATAAGTTACATCGTAAGAACTGTGGAGAATTTAATGAATCAAATACTTTCAAGCTTATATAGATCGAGGATTACAGAAAAAATAGCATTAGCTAGATAAGACTTAAGTAAGTTATTGTATAATATGAATAATAAAATAAATATATTGACTCAAAAATATGACTGGAGGTGAACAATAATGCACAAGTTCTATGAGTATGATTTTATTCTTTAAAAATGTGTCATTCTTGGTAAAAACATATTCAGACATTTAACTATTAATGAGTTTGATGTTTTGATGAGTGTCTTTGACAAATTTTATGAAATAATCAATAAAAATAGTGCAAATATCAAATTTTCTACCTTTGAGATAAAATGATTCTGTTAAAATGTTCCAGTTAATGTAAAGTTAATTATAGTTGCTAAAATAACTTAAATTCATTACTTCATTTTTATTCTGTTAAGTTGGATAATTGTTCAATCCTTCACAATTATAGCATCTATCCTTTGTAGTGTAACTGAAAGAAATAAGCCTCAACGAGTAACAACAAACATGGTAGACAAAAAAATAGAACATCTTTGAGACTAGGAAAATGAATGTTTAAAAAAATTTGTAAGTACTGGATTACGTATGTGTGAAGAAATTATTAATGAATTTCATAAATCCACGAGAGACATTTTAAAAGAAAAAAGTCGTGGCAAGCTGTCTTAATAGAAAAGGATTCTGGAAAATTAAAAGGAATATCAAAATAAATAAAGGATATACATGTTTGTTAACTGTAATTCAACTATATTCATAATATGCTTGGGTTATTACAGTTAAAGATGAAACACATAAAGATATAGTAGATTCTTTTGAAAAGATTTTCACAATGCTATCAATACAACTTACAAACCGATAATAGTATAGAATTTTATAATACAGAATACTAAGAATTAAGGAAAACATTATATTAATCATTAGTCAATATTTTCTAAATTAATAGCATCTGTTGTCGAAAGACTTAATTAACATTCAAAGATAAAATGGAGAAAAATTTGATTTCTAAAGAATTATAGATGTGGTGATTAGGTTAAATATCTGGTTGATGAATATAATAAAAAAACATCCAACAATGTAAATTAAACCAAAAGTTGTAACCAAAGTAACGAAAAATCTTATAGAAATCTGTTTATGTACAAAATTTGTTAGATACAAATGGTAAATAGAAAAAAGTGATAAAGTGAGAATAAGTACACTGGAAGGAATTTCCAGAAAAGTGTATACAGCTAATTTGACAGCAGAACTATTTGAAATTGAAGACTTTACCAATTCTAAGCCAATCATTTATAATGATTTAAAAGGTGAAGAACTAAATGGAAATTTTTATGATCAAAAGCCAATAAGATCGACATTTCCACATGTTTTCCAAGTTTAAAAAATTTTACTTACGAAAGGTAATAACCTGTAAGTTGAAGGGTTAGGACTTAATAATTCACTCAAAGTTGGATAAATAAAAAGTTATTTTATGGATATAATTTTTTTGTATAAATTGAGCTACTTACTAAAAAATTAAACATGTTTGGTAATAAATATGACATTCATAACGGTTCTTGGTTTATTGAATAAGATAGAGTATATACTGGTATAAAATGAAAGTTAATAAGAGTGACTATGTCAGAATTCTTTGAGATTTTTAATTTGAATAAATTGAATCACTCATATTTGATAGTTTTAGTTGATTAGGTGAATATAAAAATCGTTATGAATGCTGTATTAATTTCGAATACGAAAAATATTGTTGGAGTTTCAGTTTTATTTTCAAAGAAATGTTCAGAAGATTAATTATATAATCATACAATTCATCTCCTGAATAACTATTCAAAATATTGAAATAATTTATACAACAAACAATATCTAATCTTTCTTTCGTTCTTTGGAATAATTTTGACGATTTACGTATATAATTATTTTTAGAAAATACTTTTATATAGGTATTCAATTTCTAATAATATTTGTTTGCTTTTTTGCATGTTGAAATTGATTTTTTTGAAAATAATATCCAATAATAAAATTGTTATCATATAATTATAAAACAACAACACTAGTTCTAAAATTTTCATAAGCTATTTGAGGAACAATATGTGGTAAAAAAACTAGTTATTTGTTCATTTCTTTCATGTAAAAATTCTACAGTTCTATCATATATTTCGTCTAATATCTTTATATAAGAATCTTTAATTCTATTTAGATCTTATGAATGATTTCTATAACCTTTATAGAGTTTTTTAAATTAACAATTTTATTGTAATCACCATGTTTTCGAATTGATGGCAAAATTTCTTTATAAAATTAAAGACTATAATACTGGTTCATTTATGAAATTTGTATAGAAATGCACGTGTAACTGCTGAGTTCACCTTAATTCTTTTTAGTATTTCAAATTTATACATTTAACCTTATCATTTAAAGTTTTCTCACAAATAGCTTTTGCTTTAAACCACGAATTGTTTTGTAATTAACAGTCATGAACACTAGTTAAATAAATTATAAGTTGGTTAATTTTAATATCTAAAGCTGAATCGACTTATATATATCAGAAATTATTAAATTTTTATTTTTTAATTCATATAAATTTTTTCCTTATAAAACGAACTTGAAAATAAAGTAATTTATCTGTTCTGTAATCAAGAAAAGAGAAAGAAATAAAAATTACAACAAAGAATCCACCTTGAAAAATGGGATCTATGGACTGTGCAAAAAAAGAAACAAAAAGAGTATGGAGGAAATAAATAAGAACACATAAAAGAACTTATCAACTAGAATAAAATATTTTACTAATGAAAATTTTAAATAAGTACTTAAAAATTCTTCTAAATAAATCAACAGATAATACCTGAAAACACAGAGAAACATTTTTCAATTATCAAAAAGATAAAGAGAAGTTTTTTCAAAATGCTAAATGTTGTTCTGGAAAATTTGTTTGTAATATGTATATGAAAACACATTAAAAATTAACATATCATGAATAATATTAAAAACTGACCAGTAATGTAATACATTTATCATCATCAGAACTTGAAACAGTTTTTTTTCATTCAGCTGTATACAATTCGGCTCCAAATGAACCATTCGAATTCATTATTCTTCATCGTTTTATTTTATTTTATAAACAATTTTTTAAAATTGTCGAAATCAATTTCATTTTTCACTAATTTTCAATACATTTTCTAATTTTTCATTTTCTGCTTTATAAACAAAAATGTTCGATCTAAAACTAACGTGTAGTAACATAAAGTTACTATACTTTTCATTTTTTCCAAAAACTGTCTTGTTTTATTTGTGAAATTTAAATATATTATTTTTTGAATAATCACTTGTGTCCAATTCGTTTACCATTCCTTTCGTATGTTCATAAAAATCTTCACTTTTTGATTGGTAAATAAAGGAATCTGTATCCGTAAAACATAAATCACTATTTTTACGATATTTTTGTTTCATTACATTTCAGCAAATACTTTTATTTTTTAAATACATAGATACTCCTACCAATGTGAATTTCTTTATTGAATTTTTCTGGTGTTTTTTTGTATGATCTGCCATGAGATTTAATGAAAAGGATGATCAGAATTTGGTTTTGAAATATATTTCGCATATTGATTGGGATTTAATTATAATAATTATATTGTATCTGTTTCAAATATTTTCAATCGTTTTACCAAAAATGGTGTTATTCATTAGTTATAAAACTCTTTTTCAGATTCGTTAGGTGCAATTTTCTCATTTCTATATTAAAATCAATGTATTTTTCCAACTAATCTGGTTTTCAAATGACAATATTCTACGAATTTTTGTTAGTTTTAGTCCAAGACTTAAACACTGTTTTAGATTTCTATAATGTAAAACATATCTTTCTCTTTTATTTAGTGTTGTTGGTAATTTTTTACCTCCTTTTGGGGTTAATGGCAAATCTTTATCTAAATCATGTAATTTTTTTAATATTCTCATTCAACTAATGTAACCATATTTAGTATCATATTGTGGATCTAACTGTCCATTATTTTTAATTGAGACTTTGCATAACTGTATAAATTATTTGGGCAATATGTAATATAATTTGTTTTTGTGGTTTAAAATTTGTATATATATATAATTTGATTTAGCATATCTTTTGATACTTTGAGAGATTCCACTTGGAACGCCTTTTTAAGCAATAAAATCATGTCACAATCTATCAAAAAATCTAATTTAATTTTCTATTTTTAACATAGAATCTATAAGATGATCCTGGTGCAGTAAAATACCAAGTTGGAACAAGTTTACTTCATTTAATTCAAGTGTCTACAAAATTTTCGAATATATCCACTAATATTGAAACTTCAGATTAATTATATAGTCTTGTACATTCATTTACTTTTTAATATGGAATTTTTTCCAAACAGATTTGTTATGATTATAATCATTGTCAGAAACATTGGATGTATTAAAGCTAGAATAAAACATTCTTTTTTTGTCATTTTTTCATCAGAACCCATGTATTCATAGGGATAAACACCTTTTTAATTATTAAATCTAACTCTTGACAGTTACAATATTTTTCTATTGCTCTAAATGGTTCTTTCCTAAGATTAGAAGATAATTTATCAATATTCGAAGCTACAGATTTAAATTTATCCAAAAATCTTAATATGGAACCATCTACAACATTTTTTTGTAAATATTACCAGACAATGGTTGCATTTTTATGCATTTACATTCAGTTAACAGACATAATATTCTTAATGTATCAGCTTAATTCAACGTTTTTACTGAATGGAATATATTTGTTCATTATTAGGAATGACATTAATATTTTGACAATCCATTGCCAATTCTTTGGCAAACAAGTGAACATCTTAATTTGCTAAATTATAAATATAGACTGAAATAAATTTAAGATTTTGATAATTAACACTACAATCTTCATTTGTAGCTGCTCAGTATTTTCTTGTTAAATGACAGTAATCTCTTACTTGTTTTTCCTCCTTCAGCATATTCTTTCTCACAAATAAAACTGGTGTTTAATTTTAATAACTTAGTGTAACTTAGTTTGGCAATATCATTGGTACATGTCAGTCTAGATTCGTGTTTTATCATTTCAATGAATTTCAATAGATCTTTACCATTCTACAAACAGAATTTTTTTTATAATCGTCATCAACATTTTTGACATTATAACTAAAAGAAAATGGCATATATCTTTGACATTTAGTAGTATAAGCGTATCAGGGTTTCGTTGACAAGTGTTAAGATCTTTCAAAGGACATTAGAAGTCTGCATAAATTGCAAAATATAGCCTTCCAAATTCATATCTATTCTTACTTCTTTATGTTCTTTACAATCATTTTGGTAAATGTTTAATTTTTCTTGTGAATAAAAATTTTAAGCATCTATTGCAATCATAATTAATCAATTTTTAGTTGATTGAGAATTAATTGAGATTTTATATCTAACAATAACGATAATTATTTCGATTTGAATTAAAAGACGGTTTACATATTTTTCTTGTTTATTTTCTGTATGGTAAAGAGGGTATACAATAAATTTTTTATCATTAACGTAACCATTACTGGAAATTATGGCTTCTCTTCAAATTCTTAAATATTTGTTAACTGGTAAGGAATATTGATTTTTCCTTTTTTAGAAATTTTATCTAATTATAACCCAATATTTTTATATTCACTATCCCTCTCCCCATGACCATCAGCTGAATATAAAGCTGATGTTATTGAATAAGGAAAATATTTCTTATCTTAATTTTGAATATCAATGACAGCTTTCTTCTCTTTAATTTCTTTTGGGAGACAGATATGGCAAGAGCAAGAAATTGGTTTGTTTCTATTAATACTTAATTCCAAACCATTTTTTGTTTGACTTTCTTCCACTTGAGTTAATACCTTATTCGTTGATTTTTTGATAATAACCTTCTAAATCAGTTGTTTTTCATGTAAGTGTTTTAAAATTAAATTCTTGTGTTTCGTCTTGTCTATTAAAATTACAATAAAAATTCATGTTAGCTTTAATTTGGCTTCTTTTTATTAAAATATTCTTAAATTTAGTTGTTATTTTTTCTTTAATTTGATTAAAAACTTCTTGAGGTTCAACAATATTACTAGTATTATAAATTTCATATGTGAAGCTTTTCTATTAATTTGTTTAGGCAATTTAACAAAATCGTCATCATCTAGAAAATTGTAACCAGACAAATTTTTCTGACAGTTTTTTGTTTTCTTGATATTAGTGTTATTAGAAGCTTTCGAAAATAATTTTCATCATCGATATTATTATTACCCTCTCAAATTTTGAAGAGTGATAGATTGTTATTTATTAAGTTTATTATAACTTTTTAATTTTTTTGTTTTATTAATTTATAAAAGAAACATTAAAGATTTTTTATTCAATTATTTATTGTCATTATTAACATTTTCCTCAGATTTTGAAAAATCGATTGATTGTTGTTTACTAAGTTTAGAATAACTTTTTAATTTTTTTGCATTACGCTTTTCATGAATTTCCTTTAAAGATTTTTATTTAATCCTCTCCTTTTCTAGTTATATTTGAATAACCGTTTTCTTTACAATAATTTTGTAAACCCATATAAATACCTCCATGTTTTTCTTTGGAATAATTTTCTAATTTTTAAATAGCACAGCTTTGGAACGCATTTTTTGTTTTTATTTATATAAAAAATTTAGACTTTTAAAAATTAAAACATTTACAGTAGAAATGTACTTCTGAGTTTTTAAATGAAAGTTTCAATCATTGGTGTAGATTGACAAGGCTTAGCAAAACTTATTTATAAACAAAACAATTTATTATATTCTTTATATTTTTAACTAAAAGAGAATTTCGTTTGTCGGTATAGATAAACATGATCTAGGAGAGCTTATTTTTACAGAAAAAAGTTTATTATATTTTCATTCTTGTAAATAAATGAAATTTTTGTTAATGGGTACAGATAAATTTTTGAATGGGGGATACAGTAAAACTAAACTCTTGGTTTCATATCGGTGAATTTTTAAAAAATATGCTTTTTGCGCTAGAAACAGCATACATGTAATACTCATGCATCTGTCTCCAACTACCACTCTGCTTTTAAACTCCGTTAATTTCCGTCATGCAACCATAACTACATCAGAAATCTTTTCACATGGATCACCTGAGTACAAGTGACAGCCCCGCCAATGCACGGCCCTTTTATACCATGTATACACGGTACTGCCAACATCTGTATATGTGCGTATCGCTATCTGCTGACTTTTGTCACCTCAGTGTATGTTTATCCGCAATGGATACGGGGTTCCATGCTTGTTTTCTAGCGGCCGAATTATGATGAAACAGTCGCTGAATGGCTCAATGTGGTGAGGTACAGCCAAAGCTACAAGGCGCCGCACCGGTATACTACACTATATCAATACTTTCATCATCCTAGAAAGTCACAATACCTTTACACAGTAGGAGATATCAATTAGAGTCACAAATGGCCCAAGCGCCGAAAGCAGCTAGAGTGGGCATAGGGTCGCTTACAATTTCCCAATAAAATTCTTTTCATGACATATTTTAAGATTATGAGTCAAAGTAGGCAGAAAAAACTATTTTGTGAAACTTTGGAACTGGAAATTCCCCTTAACACGATGGGGTAAAGGTCTTTCCTCACTGGCAACCACAATGCTTCTGTCTTACAGTCCACTGCTATCACAGACTGTCTACAGTCTAATGATTTCGTCTGAGCCACTCATACAATTTCACTGATTTTATACAAAACAAAATACCTGACATTACCGAGGTGCCTATATTTCAATGATAGAAAGTTCATTTCTCGTACTTTGGCTGGGCGAATATTTTTGCTGTGAAGAACAGATAAGCAGTTGTTAGCATCCTACTCAGACAATGAATTGACATCATTTCCTTCCCATATTACAGACGTAGAGGAATTATGAGCAAAGTTTAAATTGACTGCAAGACACGCTCTAGAGAAGTATGTACTGAGTTAAGTGGATTAAGGATGGAAAGGACCAACTGTGATTTAATAACAAAATTCGTTAAGCGCTGAGGAAACAGCGATTGTTGCTCTCTAGGTACAAAAAGGAGCGACTGCCAAAAGTTAGTAGAAATTCGTGAGTCTATGAAAAGGCCGATGTGCCAAGCATACAACAGCTTCCACACTCATACTTTAGAGAAAGGTCTTCCCGAGAACTGGAGAAAATTCTGTCCCTAAAGTCACGAAGTGGGTAGCAATTCTGTTTCCAGTCACTCGTCCATGAGTCTGGTGTCGCAATAGAAGAGGTCAAAATGAAAGATGAAGTTTTAAATTACGAGTTAAGAAATCATTCACGCAGGATGTTCATACAGAGAGATAGTCTTTGACCATTGGACATAGCACTGTAACAGCCATCCCAGACGAAGAGAAGCAACTGAGAAAGTTGGGAACAAATAAGTTGCCAGGTCCCGATGCCTGACAATGTGCCGTTACAGGGAGTTCTCTACAGCACTGGCCCCTTACTTACCTTGCATCCACCACGAATCTCTCGTCCAGCACAAAGCTCAAGCGACTGGAAAGAAGGGCATTTAACTCCAGTATATAAGAAGTTTAAGAACAGACCCAATAAATTACAGAGCAATATCCTCAGCATCGGTTTGCTGCAGAAGTCTTGAACATATTCTCAGTTTGAATATAATAAATTTCCTTCAGAAGGAAACAGCTCGGATTCAGACAGCAACACTTATGCAAAACTCAGCTTGCCCTATCCTTGCATGTTATCCTGCAAACTGTTGATGAAGGGCGACAGGCACATTGTATACTCCCAGATATCCAAAAAGCATTCGACATGGTGCCTTACTGCAGACTGATAAGCCTTCGAGCCCCAGTAGTTTCAGCGGCAATGCACTATTTTCCGTTTTGGTTTGAAGTACCGGTGCCTTTAGCATGAAATCATCGACACTACGAAAACTTTGAATCTCGACCTTCGTAGCATTGGTCGTTTCATGTTAAAGCCACTGGCACTTCAAAACAAAAGGAATAAAATGCTGCATTGCAGCAGAAACCATTGGGTCTCAAAGGGTTCACAAAGTTCTGAGCATACGGGATTGGTTCTCAGATATGTCAGAGGCTCAATGACTCCTTAAGTGATAGAAACTAGTAAGGTGTCCTCGACGGTGAGTGTTAATCAAAGGAAAGCGTATCGTCTGGAGTACCTTTTGGAAGTGTGATACGCTCTTGAACTCTGCATACAGAATGACCTAACAACATCTCTACATACACAGAAAAGGGAGTGAAATAATATGATAACCCCCTGCACCTATATTGTGTTTTTCCTGGGGAGCACTTAGACTCTGCAACAAATATACTAAAAAGTCTGCCAACACAATACTTGTTCCTCCTCTTCAGCAGTATTGCAGCACAGTATGGGATAGGACTGACATAGGACATCAAAAAAAGTTCAAAGAAACGTATCTTATTTTGTATCATCATGAAATAGTGGAGAGAGTGCCACAGAAATGGTGCACAACTTAGGATGACAATTTTTTCCCTCACAGACATGCATAGTCACATTGGGCCATTTAGGGAACAAAAATCTGTGACTGTTTACTGATGACACTATAATATACAGCAAAATGTCATTGATGAGAGAATGTAGAAGGATACAGAATTAATTAAACAGATATTCCATTTGCTGATGAATGACAGTTTGCTCTAAATGTATAAAAATATAAGTTAATGTTAATGAGCAGGAAAAATAATCTTTTAATATTCGAATGCAGTATTAGTGGCGTGCTGCTTGACATGGTCATGTCGATTAAATATCTAAGCACAAAGTGATATGAAATGGAATGAGCACTTAAGAGGCAATAGTAGGGAAGGCGAAAGTAATGGAAAGAATCAGTTTTCAGAACAGCTTGTGTTGTTGCCAGATCTCCTCCACTCAGTCCTTACCCCTCCCCCTCCCCCCCAAATTCTTCTCTCCTTCTGTGTTCTGGTCAAACTGGGTGACCTATAAATGGCAGGAAATTGAAAAAGACGTATTCCTATCAGTCTGAGACACTGGGACAAACTGCATTGTTGAGAGGTTTATCTTCATTTAGTATTTAGTCACTTTCATCCACACCACCTCTATAATTTATTAGTCTATGACCTTCCATGCAACATCTATATTTCATTACCCAAAGATCACCGTCTTTCACCCAAAACAGTTCTTCCAGTTTATTTTGTGGGTTGTGTAACTTTTCCTATCTTTCTACTCACGTCCAATGTAACACTCAGCTGACATGTGTCCCTCAGTGTTGTGATACACATCTATATGCAGAACAACTACCTTGACTATTTGATGATGCTTTGCTTGTTAAAATCTGTGACTGTTGCACTATCAGTGGACACAGACAAACTATAAATACAGCTAAAATCACGATACTACAGTACCTATACACAAACCATACAAAACATGTCAAGCACATTCTTGCCACATAACAATTACACAATGTGGAAATGCGTAAACAATTGTCTAGTATGTTTTACAATCGGACATCAAACGGAAGCTTTCTGTTCACATCGAAATGCAGTCAACCATTGCTCTTGTGTGTACAGCATTAACCGAGATCAGAATGCTTCAATTAGGGGTTAATCAATAACGAATATTTTATTTAGAGTTTGAGCAATTACGCTCCACCGTGCACCACTCGACAGTTCGAGCGCTGCCTGATAGACTCGCATGCAGACCACAGTCCACGTAGTGAAAGAGACTCCACACCTCTGCGACCATACTACGTGATGGAAGTTGCGCAGGCCGTGGGTGGACTTCAGAGGGATGTTGACACATTACCTGTAGGTGTGGCCTTATAGCCTCACCCCAGCCAGCATTCCGCTCTTGTGCTCCATCGTAAACTACCTATAAGAGCGAACGAACTCTGATATGCTGAAAAACGATGTATAACGGATCAATTGCCGCCGTATGTAGCAGAAAGGAAAGAAAGAAGAAAGTAACAATTTACAACCAGAATGAGATTTTCACTCTGCAGCGGAGTGTGTGCTGATGTGAAACTTCCTGGCAGATTAAAACTGTGTGCCCAACCGAGATTCGAACTCGGGACCTTTGCCTTTCACAGGCAAGTGCTCTACCATCTGAGCTACCAAACCACGACTCACGCCCGGTACTCACAGCTTTACTTCTGCCAGTATCTCATCTCCTATAGAAGCTCTCCTGCTCAGATGGTAGAGCACTTGCCCGCGAAAGGCAAAGGTCCCGAGATCGAATCTCGGTCGGGCACACAGTATTAATCTGCCAGGAAGTTTAATTTACAACCGTTTTATTATGCAGCGTCTTGTCTTTTGCTTATTCAATTTAGTAATAATTATGTATTGCTTAGTGCCCTTCACGTTCTAAATAACATCTGTAAATATGCACTAAAGGATTCGAAATAATGTGATTACCCGCTTTACATGTACTGTATTTTTCATGAGAGAACACTTGAGGGCGCAACAAATCTACTAAAAGAGTCCATTAACACAACGTTGTTCCTCGTCTTCGGCAGTATTGCAGCACAGTATGGGATAAGACTCACGTACATCGTAAAAAAGTTCAAAGAGGGGCCGCTCATTTTGTGTTATTGCATAATAGTGGAGAGTGTCACGGATATGGTGTATGTCCTATGTATTAATTTATACTGTGGATTCTTGTCAATACCTGTATGAAAACAAAGATTTCTGGAAGATGATTTTGTCTATCCGCAAAATACGTTTACATGTTACAACATTCTCGACTTGAGGAAAGAAGGTGTTAACTGGGATGGATTTTGAGAAAGTCTTTCGTAGAAATTTAAGTCTTCTTAAGCAACTGAGTAACGTTAATCAGAAACTATTTTGAATCGGTGTGGAGGTTAGACATGCTTTCATTCGCATCCTAAATTTGACAATGGTTTTTGTGTCTTCATTTGGAAGTTGAATTTAATTTCGATTTTCGTTATGTATATTTGCACATACACAAAACTAAAGCAGAAAAAACTATTAATTTACTTTTTTAAAGCAGAAAGATGTGTTTATAAGGTTATATGATTCATAGTGTTAAGAGAAAGAAACAAGATTTATCTTAACTTTTTGTCTTACACAATGAAACGTTATGAAACAGAATGTTACACTGTATTAGATTTGAAGATTAAGTTTAACAAGGGGTGAGGTGATATAGACACAACACAATAAAAAATGGAATCCTGATTTAGCTTTCGTAATGTGAGAACATATTTCCCAGTGCTCTAGTAGTTTTATGAAAAAGTTCTAATTTTCTTTTCGCTCAGACACTGAGTAGTTAGAAAACTGACAAGATCCGTTGTAAATGACTTTTCCAGAAGTTTTGGTATTTATAAAGAAAATTCTCGTGGTACTTTCCTCAGGAGGCATACAGTTCGGTGTAGCAAAACATGCATTTCAAAACCTTTAGGTCGCTGTACAGTGTTGAACAGTGTAGTATTGGAGCACACTAAACTGATGAACGTCATGTGAACTTTCAAACTGTTTATTGATAAATTAAGGTTGTGGTTCCTTAACAGATGCGGTTTCAGTGCTCGATTCTGGGAGACATCACTGTGATGTCTGTCCACCTTCCTCCTCCCTCAACCACCAAATACTATAACTCACTGGCAGCCCAACTTTTACTGTATTACAGATGTGTACGATTTTAATCATAATAACAATAAAATAAATAATGTTTTAATAAAATAATAATAATCCTTTAATTACCATTAAATATAGAAAATATTTTAATGTAATAACAATAACCCCCCCCCATGAACAATGGACCTTGCTGTTGGTGGGGAGGCTTATGTGCCTCAGCGATATAGATAGCCGTACAGTAGGTGCAACCACAACGGAGGGGTATCTGTTGAGAGACCAGACAAACGTGTGGTTCCTGAAGAGGGGCAGCAGCCTTTTCAGTAGTTGCAGGGGCAACAGTCTGGGTGATTGACTGATCTGGCCTTGTAACAATAACCAAAACGGCCTTGCTGTGCCGGTACTGCGAACGGCTGAAAGCAAGGGGAAACTACAGCCATAATTTTTCCCGAGGGCATGCAGCTTTACTGTATGATTAAATGATGACGATGACGTCCTCTTGGGTAAAATATTTCGGAGGTAAAATAGTCCCCCATTCGGATCGGGGGCAGGGACTACTCAAGAGGATGTCGTTATCAGGAGAAAGAAAACTGGCGTTCTATGGATCGGAGCGTGGAATGTCAGATCCCTTAATCGGGCAGGTAGTTTAGAAAATTTAAAAAGGGAAATAGATAGGTTAAAGTTAGATATAGTGGGAATTAGTGAAGTTCGGTGGCAGGAGGAACAAGACTTTCGGTCAGGTGAATACAGGGTTATAAACACAAAATCAAATAGGGTGTGGGGCGGCGAAGAAGTTGTCGAATGAGTTGTTTGAATGTTCATTTCACGTAACAGACTATTGCCGATGCAACATATGTGGGACGGCGAAGAAGTCGTTGTTTAATGTTGAATGAAAGTTGAACATTGCCACCTTAAATCACGCGAGCCTGGCAACTAATTTGGTGGCCAGTCAGAAAGCAAAGGGAAACTTACTGACCTTAGTTCCCAGTCTGCACGGCCACATTCCTGTACAGCCCAGCTAAACGAAAAATATCCATAGTTGTTCACGGGATTAGGGCTGCTTCAATAAAATTTAAAGTTCCAAACAAGATTTTATTATCTTAAAGGCTCACACAAATTACTCGAAACTTCTGAAAATGCTAAAGACATTAAATATTGTTAATTCAGCCAATCGTTTAATAGTTCAGAGGCGACTTCTACAGCAAGCTCCT
The DNA here is from genome assembly GCF_023897955.1 of Schistocerca gregaria. Lineage (NCBI taxonomy): Eukaryota > Metazoa > Arthropoda > Insecta > Orthoptera > Acrididae > Schistocerca > Schistocerca gregaria. The sequence goes on along the minus strand of NC_064931.1, from coordinate 413,956,313 downwards.
CCCGAATAGTTCATTACTCTAACTAACGGTGCTCTATTAATAGTTCGCAATAATGTTAAAAAAAAAAATTAATGCTCGCCTTAAAAGTGGAGTTAGTCACCACTTGCCACGCGGAATTATACTTCACACGGACGGCACAATAACAGTTTGTTACCGAAGTCTAAACGATCCAGGACGGTGTACAGTCCTCGCGATTTTCAATGTCCGTTTACATTGCTAAGTACGCGCATGTCACAGGCCGCTATGACGTCACCCGAGGCGAGGCGCGATCGGACGTTAAGCTCGCGTGGACTAGGCGTTGGTCTAATGCGGAGTGAGCTTGCTACTGCCTCTGCCGCTCTTTTTATATAGCTCCGGCGAGTACCGCCAAGAGAGCATCTGTTCTTTCCATTCCTATGCATATGCCTGCAGCCTCCAAATGATCGCTATCTCAGGCACATAATCTTAAATATCACATTTAATAATAGCTTTACAAACTTCTCAATTTTTGTATACATACATCTGAGCAGTACAGAAGCACGTAGAAAATCTCAGCCCGCTAAAATTAAAACTTTACTCTCTAGAATTTTTACAATGGAACTAACGGTAGATTGTTACCTCTGAACTATAGCTTTATCAAGACTTGTATCAGCTGTTAATTATGCTACAAGACTAAAACTTGGTGTAGCTTTGTTAATTGTCCTATCTGATCATTGGTCTTAAAGAATTTGTTTTATCATTAAAATTTAAAGTACTTAATCTATAATGCTTATGTACATTTTACTCACAAAAGTAGTTTTTACTAAATTACTAAAAAACTAGAAGAGGTAACTGATTGTGGTATTTCCATTATTATTATTAGGGTGAACTGAAGCATCCTACCAATTTTCAATATTGTAGCTCTATTATTTCGCGCCTCTGATTGTTCCGAAAAACGCGGATTCTGGAGTCAATTTTAGTTTTATGGTTTTGGAAACCAGCACCACTCATTAATGACTTCTTACTGCACCTTCTCACCAAATTTTGGCTTCCTAGCGTCATTATTTAGCGCCTCCTATTTTTCTTTCAAAACGTGAATTTTACGTAAACTACTAATTTTATAACATTAAGATTTGTTACCTGAAACATTATTACATAGAACTATACTTTAACAAAGTTTTACACACAAATCTTAATTTTTACTTTTATGTTAAATGTGGTGCAATACTATATGCAGGCGCGTTACGATGACGTGACGCTACTAGCAGTGAACTAGGGTAAGTCCCGTGCACTCGCTCGCCTCTGTATCTTATACATGATACAGCGCTTGCTTTGCTTCAAGGGGTATTGCAGGAGTAGGTTTAATAATGAATAGGAAAATAGGAATGTGGGTAAGCTACTACAAACAGCATAGTGGATGCATTATTGTGGCCAAGATAGACACGAAGCCCACACCTACTACAGTAGTACAAATTTATATGCCAACTAACTCTGCAGATGACGAAGAAATTGAAGAAATGTATGATCAAATAAAAGAAATTATTCAGATAGTGAAGGGAGACGAAAATTTAATAGTCATGGGTGACTGGAATTCGGTAGTAGGAAAAGGGAGAGAAGGAAACGTAGTAGGTGAATATGGACTGGGGCAAAGAAATGAAAGAGGAAGCCGCCTGGTAGAATTTTGCACAGAGCACAACTTAATCATAGCTAACACTTGGTTCAAGAATCATAAAAGAAGGCTGTATACATGGAAGAAGCCTGGAGATACTGACAGGTTTCAGATATATTATATAATGGTAAGACAGAGATTTAGGAACCAGGTTTTAAATTGTAAGACATTTCCAGGGGCAGATGTGGACTCTGACCACAATCTATTGGTTATGACCTGTAGATTAAAACTGAAGAAACTGAAAAAAGGTGGGAATTTAAGAAGATGGAACCTGGCTAAACTAAAAGAACCAGAGATTATACAGAGTTTCAGGGAGAGCATAATGGAGCAATTGACAGGAATGGGGGAAAGAAATACAGTAGAAGAAGAATGGGTAGCTTTGAGGGATGAAATAGTGAAGGCAACAGAGGATCAAGTAGGTAAAAAGACGAGGGCTAGTAGAAATCCTTGGGTAACAGAAGAAATATTGAATTTAATTGATGAAAGGAGAAAATATAAAAATGCAGTAAATGAAGCAGGCAAAAAGGAATACAGACGTCTCAAAAATGAGATTGACAGGAAGTGCAAAATGGCTAACCAGTGATGGCTAGAGGACAAATGTAAGGATGTAGAGGCTTATCTCACTAGGGGTAAGATAGATATTGCCTACAGGAAAATTAAAAAGACCTTTGGAGAAAAGAGAACCACTTGTATGAACATCAAGAACTCGGATGGAAACCCAGTTCTAAGCAAAGAAGGGAAAGCCGAAAGGTGGAAGGAGTATATAGAGGGTCTATACAAGGGCGATGTATTTGAGGGAAATATTATGGAAATGGAAGAGGATGTAGATGAAGATGAAATGGGGGATACGATACTGTGTGAAGAGTTTGACAGAGAACTGAAAGACCTGAGTCGAAACAAGACCCCGGGAGTAGACAACATTCCATTGGAACTACTGACGGCCTTGGGAGAGCCAGTCCTGACAAAACCGTACCATCTGGTGAGCAAGATGTATGAGACAGGCGAAATACCCTCAGACTTCAAGAAGAATATAATAATTCCAATCCCAAAGAAAGCAGGTGTTGACAGATGTGAAAATTACCGAACTATCAGTTTAATAAGTCACAGTTGCAAAATACTAACATGAATTCTTTACAGGCGTATGGAAAAACTAGTAGAAGCCGACCTCGGGGAAGATCAGTTTGGATTCCGTAGAAATGTTGGAACATGTGTCGCAGTACTGACCCTACGACTTATCTTAGAAGCTAGATTAAGGAAGGGCAAACCTACATTTCTAGCATTTGTAGACTTAGAGAAAGCTTTTGACAATGTTGACTGGAATACTCTCTTTCAAATTCTGAAGGTGGCAAGGGTAAAGTACAGGGAGCGAATGGCTATTTACAATTTGTACAGAAACCAGATGGCAGTTATAAGAGTCGAGGGACATGAAAGGGAGGCGGTGGTTGGGAAGGGAGTGAGACTGGGTTGTAGTCTCTCCCCGATGTTATTCAATCTGTATATTGAGCAAGCAGTTAAGGAAAGAAAAGAAAAACTCGGAGTAGCAATTAAAATCCATGGAGAAGAAATAAAAACTTTGAGGTTCGCTGATGACATTGTAATTCTGTCAGAGACAGCAAAGGACTTGAAAGAGCAGTTGAACGGAATGGATAGTGTCTTGAAAGGAGGATATAAGATGAACATCAACATAAGCAAAACGAGGATAATGGAATGTAGTCGAATTAAGTCGGGTGATGCTCAGAGAATTAGATTAGGAAATGAGACACATAAAGTAGTAAAGAAGTTTTGCTATTTGGGGAGCAAAATAACTGATGATGGTCGAAGTAGAGAGGATATAAAATGTAGACTGGCAATGGCATGGAAAGCGTTTCTGAAGAAGAGAAATTTGTTAACATTGAATATAGATTTAAGTGTCAGAAAGTCATTTCTGAAAGTATTTGTATGGAGTGTAGCCATGTATGGAAGTGAATCATGGACGATAAATAGTTTGGACAAGAAGAGAATAGAAGCTTTCGAAATGTGGTGCTACAGAAGAATGCTGAAGATTAGATGGGTAGATCACATAACTAATGAGGAAGTATTGAATCGGATTGGGGAGAAGAGAAGTTTGTGGCACAACTTGACCAGAAGAAGGGATCGGTTGGTAGGACATGTTCTGAGGCATCAAGGGATCACCAATTTAGTATTGGAGGGCAGTGTGGAGGGTAAAAATCGTAGAGGGAGACCAAGAGATGACTACACTAAGCAGATTCAGAAGGATGTAGGTTGCAGTAGGTACTGGGAGATGAAGAAGCTTGCACAGGATAGAGTAGCATGGAGAGCTGCATCAAACCAGTCTCAGGACTGAAGACCACAACAACAACAACAACAATAAAAATAATTTGTCTGCATCACTGAACAGGGCATTGCTTTAGCAATAAAATCTAAAATTTTGCAATTCAGACAAATATAGCCTTTAAAAACATTAGTCCAAGCATTTGAGAAGTACAAGTGACACACAATTAATTTAAGAACCATAATAGCAACAAACTCCCACAAGTTTGGTAACGTCATAATATACACAACATAAGATTGAAGTTTACATGCACACTTGACGCAGGGGTACCAAGCTCAACACAGAATGAGTGGCAGGTTGTAACACATATGTATCACTCAAGGCGAGGCCAGTCCACGCATTTACCCTACGAGTGGACAAGTGGCTGCTCCTTGAGCAGTCAGAGCGGGCATACAGGGGGAGTGTTTGCAGTTATTAGGAGCCTCTCATGAAAACAGCGTCCAGCTCTGGGAAGAAGTACAATGCCCACACAGTATGTCTACCAGGAGGCTTGATCCGAGATGTGGAGGAGACCCTACCTGCAGCTATCGAAGGTGCAGGGTGCAGTCATCTGTAAGTTGTGGCTCATATTGGCATGGGGCCTATGCTATCTCATCAGCCCTGTGCTGACACCAGTGACACCTGTTGCTTGAGTTCTGAGGCTATCCTCTCCTTGCCGGGTGTGTGAGGTGAGCTTACAGTTTGTGGTACCGTACCCAGAACTGATCAGGGCCCTTTGGTTTGGAGTCGAGTAGAGGGTCTCCAAAGGAGGTTTCTTCGATTAATGGATTCACTGGCAGATTTCTGGACCTGTGTTATGGGGTGGAGAATTGTATGACTATCCTTGATATTTCGTGGGTGCACAACACAGAGCAAAACGCTACTCAGGTAGCAGAATACTTCTGGAGTGCACACAGGTTGTCTTTACGCTAAGCAGTAGTTTAAATTCATCTAATGAATGGTCACCAGTCTAAGTCGATACGTTCAGAAAGAAATCAGATTGTGTACAAAGTAAAGTCACTTTGAACGTCAAGATTTTGGCACTGTAGTGCTAAAGCATTTGTAATAAAGTCCGTGAATTTACAGACCTCCAGGAAGGCTGTCGCGCTCAAGTTATACTATGGACTGAGAATTGAAACCCAAAGTAGAAAGGTCCGAACTATTTAAAGAGGTACAGAAAGTATATTGAAGAGACAAGTTAGACGCTGTAGCAGACGGAGTGTTCATTGAAGTTGAAAAAAATATTACGTCTATCGAATTTCAAATTGAGTTTGACAGAAGTCATCTGGACTCGAGAAACTGGCCGGGCTGAACTCAAGTCAATCATGCGATGCTTTTACCGGCCGCCCGAGTCTGCCGTAACAATTGTAGAATCATTCAAGAGTAAGTCTACGCACAGTAGCGCGGAAATATCCGGAGCATGCGATGTTAGAGGCGACTTTATCCTGCTGAGTATAGAATGGGACGTCTATCGATCCATTGTAAGTGGTACAGACAGACGTTTATGTGAAGTAGAGCTGAACACATTTTACGAAAACTGTCTTGAGCAGTTAGTTCGACAATCCACATGCAGTGGAAATACTTTAGATCTCATAGCTGCAAACAGGCCGAACTTACCAACTGTGTCAGTATAGAAACAGGGATTAGTGAGTGGGATGTCATCATAACGATGAAGGTTTCTAAGATAAATCCATCAAGGAGGCTAGAAAGGTTTTTGAGCTGGAAAGAGCAGATAAGCAGTTGTTAGCAGCATACTTAGACAATGAATGGAATCATTTATTGCCTGTGTGATGAACATAGAGGAATTTTGGGCAAAGTTTAAATTGACCGTAACCCGTCCTCTTGAGAAGTATCTGTCGAGTAAGTAGATTAAGGACGGAAAGGAATCTCCGTGGTTTAATAACAAAATTCGAAAAATGCTGAGAACACCACATCGGCTACTTCAAATGCGCCTTCAAGTCATATTATGCTAATGTACCTGAGTGAGTAATGTAAAGGAGAGTACGTTTAATGTAGATTGTGACCCCACAAGCATATGTCTGCTTGTGTCTGTGTATGTGCGGATGGATATGTGTGTGTGTGCGAGTGTACACCTGTCCTTTTTTCCCCCTAAGGGAAGTCTTTCCACTCCCAGGATTGGAATGACTCCTTACCCTCTCCCTTACAACCCACATCCTTTCATCTTTCCCTCTCCTTCCCTCTTTCCTGAAGAAGCAACCATCGGTTGCGAAAGCTAGTAATTCTGTGTGTGTGTTTTGTTCATTGTGCCTGTCTGCCGGCACTTTCCCGCTTGGTAAGTCTTGGAATCTTTGTTCTTAATATATTTTTCCCATGTGGAAGTGTCTTTCTATTTTGTTTACCAATATTTTATCACAACAGCCTGTTCCATGAAAAATGTGTGATTGATATGTCTTTAACACATTGACTACCACAAGGCCACCAGTGGGTGCAGTAGACAGTCAAACCTAATGCCCAGTGCCACCAGTGGCCACACGCTCCAGTCCATTTACCCACTATAACTTTGGATGACGTGTAAAGTTGCAAAAAACAAAGTCTGAAACATTGAGCGCAATGTTGTACCTGATTTCCTGTACACCAGCATAATGGAGCATGTGGCCAACAGTGGGCACACAGTGTCAACTATGAACCCCTGCTGTGTCCACTGGCAGTCAATGTATTAAATAACCAATGCCTTGAAACAGCACATTTTCATAGCACACTAGTTCTAGCACAAAAACTAAAGGATGTGAGCATAACACATTAACTTCAGAAAGGAGTACTGCTACTTGGTGTCTGCTCAGTTTGGATTGTGATGTAGAAAATGGCTTTGCATCACATTGTTTTTGTTTTGTAGTATGTTACAAAAGATTCCATATGCTTTATTCTTTTGTTCATAGTCATAAACACCCATTAGTTCACGTTATGATGTCTCAAATCTCACCTACATCCTCAATGAGAATGACTTAAGACCATGGGTAATATTTCCTCCAACCCAATATCACAACAGTATGTGAGAGTCTAAGAACATCAGGTTGACGGTGAACTGTAGTGGTATCTCCAGTTTGCGTAGCCTCAGACTTGATGCAGCCTGTTGCTGCAAGTGATAATAAAACTCAGTAACATTCATACTGTTGCACTAGTCTTGCTTCTAACATTGAGGTTGAGCAACAAGTTCCATAGTGTGTGAGTGTATGTAGCTAAGCTCAGTTCTAGGGCATGTAGGGTGGGCACTCCTATTGAAATCAATAAGCTGGTGTGGTTGATTCTGCCATGAGCAGCTCTAAGCACATGAGGGCATGCTGAAAAGTAATACCTCCAACTTTTTTACTCTGTTCTCAGTATCGGTTGAGGTATTCCATGTCCTGCATATTACTTGGTCGACTTTCCTGCTTCACTAACGTGAGTTGCAACCCTCTGCCACCACAGGGCTCCAAACTGTACCATTTAACAGTAGTGTGTACCATAACTATGTTAGTGCATGAGAAACAGCATGCTGTAATCAAGTTTCTACCCTCAGAAGAGTTCATCCACACATGGAGCATCCTCTCCTTCTGCATGACAATGCCAAGCAACACACGATAACTGCAACATCTGCAATAGCAGGTGCCTTGGGTTCAGACATTGATCATCCTCTATACATTCATGGTTTGGTCCCATCTGATTTTCATCTGTTTCCAAAACTTAAAGAACACCTTTGAGGATGTCTCTTTGATTGTGATAAAGCAGTGCAAGCAGATGTGAGGTTGTGGTTCTGTCAACAAAGTCAAACATTCTACAGTGACAGTATCAAGAAACTGGTCTCTCGTTGGGAGAAATGTGTTCATTGTCAGAGTGACTATGTTGAGAAACAAATATGTAGACATGAAGAATAAATATGTAGAATGTTAATAAAGTTTGTTTTATTTAAAAAGCTTTCAGAGTTTTCACACATAAAATCCAGAAGCATTACTTTTCAGCACTCCCTCATAGAAGAATTAGACTAGCTTTTGTAGTTAAGTGTATTATTTATGTAGACTATCTGTTGGAATATACGGAAGAATGTGAGTCCCACAATCTCAGCAGTGGCCATGGAGTTCAAGTCTTCAAATTCCTTTAACCCTCCATTACTTGCGCGAAAATTCATGACACGGTCACTCGCGTGGATGACAGGTGTCATCCACAAAGCAAGCAGTCTATTTGAATACTTTGAACGGCCTTTATGACTGATTTTATGATTTGTTATTAAATCTAAATATAATACATTTAATATTCATACACAGTATAATATATTCTAATGTTTGAAACAGTTCGATCATTCGAAGAACAATATCTTCAGCTGAATTACTGGCATTACATGGTCCCTCTGGTTGCTTACCAACGTACGGTACTAAATTCAAAGTGTAAGCTGTTTTTATATCAACCAAAGCAAACACTTTTAACCCATACTTTGCTGGTTTGCTAGGGATATATTGCCTGAATGGAATCGGCAGATTCCTCTAAATGCCAAAAGCTGTTCGTCAACAGTAAGATATTCACTAGGTGAAAATTATTTTTGGCAATTGTTTGTGAATAGTTCAAATATCTCTCTGATAGGAGCCAACTTGTCAGTCTCTCTGCAAACACCTCTATCACAGATATTATAAAATCTAAGACATCTCAACAGAAACCTGAATCGGTTTTTCACTTATGCATTAATAACATGATTCAAGTCCGTTTCCCTTCGAGTTATCCCACAATTTCAATATACTCTTCCTAGAACATCTCAAAGATCCACACAGATATAACAAAGCAATGAAAGCTCTGATATCTATCACATCTGTTTCTTTAGCATCCCTTTCCCTAGAGAAGTTACCACGAACTTCATTCATGGATATATTTGTGCATTTTGTGATAATGCTTATTATGTTTTTATCGAAGAACAAATTCAGAACTTCTATTTCTGTCTTTTTTATACTAGCTTGATTTTTTGGTCCACACAAAAGCATAATAATATTACAAGATCTGTTTCTAACAATGGTAGGATATTTATTTTTCCTCCATTTAGTTATTCCATCTTTCCCTAAAAGAAATGCATCCTCTTGAGTTACTCCTTAATGTGACTCATATTCATCATTCTCTGGCACTTCTTCTTCTGTTCCTGAATCATGACTGCTTTCATGAACACAGTCCTCAGTCTCTGAGTCAGTGCTATCACTGTGAGCATCTTCATCACTCAGCTCATTGAACCATTCCAACCATACATCAGGATCTCTACTAAACTCTGTCCAAGGTTTTTTTGCTTTTGACATTTCTTCCACAATCTAAAAATAAAGAGAATACTAGGTAGCCTGGAAGGTAACTGCAGTCAGTTTCAATAAGTTCAAATTTACGCATATGAAAGATCAATTGAATCTAGGAAAGCAATAAAGTAATACAGACTTACTTTGTTTCAGATTGTGGCAGCAGAGCTCGCACGGATGACTGGTGTCCTCCAGACTATAATAATGTTTCATAAACAATGTATCTTTCGTAACTGAAAGTCAACCATGATTGGAGGTAACTGCTGGAGAGTTAACAGAAAGGTACTGAAAATGGCGTGATCTCAATCCTGCCGTGTCAGACAAAATTCAGCAGAAAATTCATGTGGATGACAAATGTCACCTGTGTGATCGACAGAGGGTTAACAACTGCATTGTAGTGGGTACTTTATGAATGGTATTGGCCCGAATATATGCTGTCAGTGGAGAAAAATTTATATCATACTACATTTTCACAAAGATAGTCTCAATATGACTACTCTTAATCACATTCTAATACTATAATGTAAATAAGTGTGGCTTCATGGTAAAGTGCCAGACTATGAATGCAAACGGCTTGGGTTCAGTCCTCAATCGGTCTTAAAATTTTTCTCTGCCATTTACTTCTTTCAACTCTGCAGTCTGTGTGATAGTAAAGTGTTTCATTAGAGAGAAACACATCACTTCTACTCATAAATTTGCAGCACCAACCAGTACACAATTGGAATCCTATATGTGTCATGTTTAAGATCTTCAGAATTTGCAGGCCTTAAATTGGATTATTTTTCAAGAGATACGTGTCCCATATCTTGTACAAAGGAAAGAAACCTAGCTACAAGTTTGGGATATTTCCCACCTTTTAGCCCTCACGAGGAGAACATGCAAGTGTCATCATTTGATTTCCCAGAAACTTCACTCAGTGGAAGAGGCGTCAAAACAAGCGAAGACGCGTCTCAGCTTATCCATAGATACTTGACCATTTCTGAGGAAATGATGCTCAAAGCTTTCAAGATACTTCATGTGCCTTTTAGAAAGTAAACAGTTCAACCGAAGCAGTGGAACAGTGGATAGTGTAACAACTTCACAGTATTGCACCCCATGTTCGAAATCCAATAATTATTTCTATTTTTAGTTTTATTTTCCATTTATCTACCCATGTCAATAGAAGATTACTACACGAGTGTTTTCCATTATGCGTTGAAATAATGTCCTTATTCATCTGCTAATTGTATGTCTTGTGAATGCATTACAAAAAATAAATGAATGGAAAAATTATTTGAGATTGTTTTCAATGAAATTCCTGTAGTGTATCGTGATTCAGAAGCAATTGCAAGCACCGGTTTTTGGAAAAGTGATCTGTTACGTGTGGTTTGCCATGAAATACTTGCCAGTGTGTGAAAACTTGAGCTACAATACTGACATTTCTTTCCTGAGTGAGATTCATATGAAGAAATGTCACTCTGGCAATCCTGCCTTTGTCCGATGTTCATGTTGTTTGGAACTTCTATGTTTAGAATGTTTCCATGATAGGTGTCATCCAAGGGCATGCACCAAATCTTCCTGAAGAAAAGATGTAAGAATTAAGAACTGATGTAAGAATTTAGAAAGATTGTAACCCTTAAATATACCACACACATATATAATAACTGTACGACACTTAATGTAAAACCCACCTGTAATTGTATAAGTAATATAATGCTCTTGTTTCTCCTAACTTGATGAGAAATATTTGTGTAGTAACCTTCTGCTAAAATTAGTAAATAAATGAAAAAACTAAAATAAAAAGAATAATTGGATTTTGAACATGGGAAGCAAATGTGAAAGGCCACGATGCTAGCTACTGTGCCCTCATTTGGGCAGAGCTGATCACATTCCAAACGGCATCTAAATTATGTTGAAAACTTTGACAGTCATTTTCTCAGAAACAGTCAAGTATCTACTGATAATCCGAGACACATGTTTGCCTATCTTGGCTCCTCTTCTACTGAGCTAAGTTTCTGGGAAATTGGCTGGTGGCACTTCCTGTGTTCTCCTCATCAGTAGGATTGAGTTTGCAGCTAACTTTCCAGTGCCTTTCAACACCACATGTCAAATGTGTACAAATAATTCTTTCGGCCAGCATCTCTATTAGATTTAAGCTCTGCATAACAAATACCAACAGGTTTAAAATTTGGATCATAACTGTTTCAAATTCCATAGTTTGTTGATGCTTTTCATTCAATAATAACATTCATTGACAAAAAATTTTCTTTTTAATTACAGTAAAGTTCGGCCTTTTCTGTCATGTAAAATAACAGAACCATGAGCATGATGATAGTCACTTCCAGTGCCTAAATGAAGTCAACAATCGAATACAGGTACATTAGTGATCTGGACCAGCTACACACGAGTAGGGGTCGGCGTTGGTTTGGGGGAGGAGACCAGACAGCAAGGTCATCACTCTCATCGGATTAGGGAAGGACGGGGAAGGAAGTCGGCCATGCCCTTTCGAAGGAACCATCCCGGCATTTGCCTGGAGCGATTTAGGGAAATCATGAAAAACCTAAATCAGGAAGGTGGGACGCGGGATTGAGTTGTCATCCTTCAAATCCACACAATTAGCATTAAGTATCCACAGCCAGATGCCTTGACTGGTGTAGCATAGTTTGAGGGCCACAAATAAAATTCAGAGGACACCGTGAATTAAGTGCATATCATTACTTTCATATAACTTATACAATGTAAGTCACGCACGCCAGGAGAGTTGTCTGAAGACATTAATGTTTTGTGTTCCATATTGAACCAGTGTTTTCAGTTATGTTTCATGGCAATTTTGGGAGCACATCATAATTTATGTAATATGTTTACAAACAATGCAAATATCATATGCGAATCATGGGTGTGTGTGTGTGTGTGTGTGTGTGAGGAATTCAATATGTATTTGAGGCTGGCTGAGGTGGCAGAATTAAAATAATAAACACACGATCTACATGTTTAGCTCATACTACAGCACTCCTCTTGTGAAGCTTAATATGAATTGTGATGCGCTCTTCAGAGTCATTGCCACAGTTCTTTGTCATGGACTCTTTGTGGCAGACTTCTTCACTGTGTCATACAAAGAATCATGCCCACATCTAGGTTTGATTCAAGGAAAGCAGCAACCTGAAAGTTGAGTCATCTGCTGTGCTCTTGAAAGAACGTACTGTATGGAAACGAAGAAAGTTGCTCAAGTACTTTTCCAGAAAACATTTTCCATAATATATAAAAAATACAACACCAGATATTTTGGATTTGTATGTTTTTTCACTATGCAACTGTTCTCAAACAATTTCAGGGTAAATATTTGTTAAAAATATAGAAGTCAGTCTCAAGTCACAGCTCAATGATGAAGTGGTTGTCTTTTCGTTATTTGTCACATTACACTTCAAAACTAAGTAACTCACTGCCCATTGTTCATAGAATTTGTGGTGAATAATGAGTGTGAATTGCGAATGGTAATCAGAAGGAAGCAGAAATTGGCAGTCTAAAATTATTGTCATGTTTAAAATGCGTCCCTCAAACATCTGTACAAGCATTTTGAAATCTTGTCTATTCATCCGCAATAAATTTCTGAATCCCATTCAGGTAGAATGATATTTCAAAGGCCTAAATCTCTTTCTCACCAGTAGAGACTGTTTACCAGTCTTCTGTATAATTTGAAAGTTTCCAAAGAAATGATACCTTTCACCCCAACACTCAAGGAATCACATTTGCATCTATGTTTGACTCAAGGATAGCAGAAAGCTGAAAGTTGAGTCATTGCTGCAAAACTTTATTTATATGAAGAAAGTACACTGTATCCCATGTTGCACTTGAAAAGCACAGGTTTTGGATTTCTATATTTTTTCACTATGCAGCTGTTCCGAAATGATTACAATTAACTGGATGGCACTTAGGTGACATGCATGACCGTAACCAGGTATCAAACTGGGAAAGGGGAGCTGCAGTGTAATGTGGAATCTGAACCATGTTTTGTTTCTGACAAACCCTCACATAATTAAGACATGAATGGTAGATGAAAAGACAGAATGAAAACAAGGGACCCAGCTGGAATTTGATCCTACAACTTCTCAGTTTCCAGTCAAATGCTCAACCAGTAGACCATCATACCAGATGTGAAATTGATAACACTCTCTGCTACCTCAAGTCACTCTCTGTTATGGCAGTTGTTCACTCAGTGGCAGTGGGTATCACAACATAACTTTAATTCATCATAATTCCGACAATTTGTACAAAACATTTACAAATCATATATACAAATGCCCCTTGTGGACCAATCTATCAAACTGGATCAAAATTCCTACAGCAGTTCCTGGATTAGCCTGCACATAGAGACAGATGCAAAGAAGCAACTTTATATATGAACCTGGCAATGCTTCGCATTAGCTAAATATGTATGGGAGTTGGCTATATGTCCTAATCTGCTTTTCCCCCACCTCTTTCTGTCCATCTGCTCCTCCTCTCCCCCACTTCTGGCCATTTCCTCTGCTGCCAGCCCTCCCTTCCCCCCCCCCCCCCCCCCCCACACACACACACTGTCCATCTCTTCTTCCCCCTCTCTATGACCTTGAGCCTTGTTTATTCTTATTGCAGATTCAGATTCCATAGTAATATTTTAATCATATTAAGAGTATCGGGTAAAAATTTGAAGTAAATTGGTTAATAACTTTTTGAAATTTTTGGTAACAACATTTCCACTTTGTATGCACATATTTTACAAAATATATAGCCTTTGTTCATCCAAATTTTTATTACAGTATGATACAAATTTTGAAGTAAATTGGTTGAGAACTATTTGAGATTTGTGGCAACAATGTTTCCCTGTTATATATAACATGTATATTTACATATTATATACATTAAAAATATGTACCAGTAGTCTATGTACATCAGAGAGTTAATTGTAAATCAAGTGCCTTATATTCAGGCCAATATGGTATTATTGTGAAGGAACTGCCCCCTTGGGAGCAGCAAATAATCATTCATTGTGGCACAACTGGTACTCTCCAAGTATTTGTTTAGGAGGTAAGGAAAAAGAAAAAGGTGTCACATCAGTTATTTGATTATAATTTTACCCATCCTATCAACCTTATACTTAAGAATTTTACATTTGACGACTAGCGCTGATTTTTAACTGACATGTTAGTGTACAAGGTGGCAGCCCATCAAGGAATATTTTAGTTCAAAAAATTTTACTGCTGCTGACATGAGATGCCAGTAGCCCTCTGCTGAAGCTGCTCACAAGTTCATGCCATTGGTTCAGTCAACAGCAAGCATGGGAGATGGGTCACTTGTGTGGATGCTGGACGGTTCTGGAGACCAGAACACAGTTGTTTCACTCTCTTGTGATACAGACCTCAACTACAACAGACATCTCTCTTGAGAGAAGTGCTCCATGACTGGCCACCAACAGAACTTAACATGAACTGCCACCACTTCCACTGCCCAGTTTGTTAGATTTCCTGTGATGGCCTACACATGGTAACTTCCTGCCCTACGCATGCCCCATGTATTCTGTATACTGAATTATAGGCTCTTCATGTGACCATATTTCCTGTTCTCATTTAACATCAGCCCTGGATGCCCTCTTCCAAGTCTTGACTACTCGATTACCTGTACAAATTTGTAGTCAGAAGCAGAATGCAACAACTGCTTCTCCTTGATTCTCTGCATTAGCACTGCATTGCAATATTGAGTAAGAACCTGACAAAACTCTTGCTTATTCCTCCACTTCTTGATCATCATGCCTTATGAGCAGTGAGCAATGATATTTAATTTTTTCTTCAGTTCTGTAGATATACTTTCTTTAAGGGTGTCCTTCCTATTTAAAATTAGTGTCTCAGTACAGTGAATATCCTTCTTCAAAAGTTTTTGTTGGTGCAAAGCTATCTCTATAATTATCTATGTAAATATGAAGACCCATATTAAGATTCTCCTAACAAATAAATTCATTTTCACAATGTCAGTTTTACCTCACATTATCAGGCACCCCCTGTGAATACAATACACTTAGTTACACATCCATCCATATTTTTCAGCATGTATGTCTTGATGGTGTATTTGGCCATTTGTTTCATATACAGGGTGTCCCAAACATTTAGAGTAATATTTATCACCAAGCACCCATCAAACTGTTTGTGAAATCACACTTTGAAGAACACAGTGTAGAGAGTATTGGTGGAACAGCAATTACACACTTATCAACATGTGCACATAACGGAGTCAAATTATTTTGAATTGAGTCATTGCTGTCATTGGATTATCTAGTGCAGTACTGCCTACAGTGCTGACCATCTCCCAGTCTTTATTGCTCATGAGTGGGACTTCCTTATAGATGTTATTTTTGACTGCCATAATAGCAATGTCAGGAGTGGCAAAAATTCATATGCAACATTCTTCTCAAATCACCAACAAGGATTCTCTATTAATTTGTGGGCTGAAATTGTACAAGATCAACTATGGAATTTTACTTGCTGTTACTCCATTTGAATGGTGCACATCATCTGATGTTCATTTAAAATGCAGTGTTACAATTGTTGGATATTGTATCTCTTGAATGTGAGAATAAATTGCTTGAACATTGTTGCGCACCATCCAACTCAATTTTATGTCCACTAAGTATATGAACATCATACAGCCTGATAGCTGGACTGGAAGGAAGCATCCTGTACCATGTTCAATATTATTCCCAGACTCTACTACTTCTTCTTCTTCTTCTTCTTCTTCTTCTTCTGGGGTTACTTGAACTCATTGGTGTATGAAAATATAGTACAAACTAAAAAAGAAACGATTTGGCACTAGCTGTCTGATTCATTGTACAACAAGGGATATTTGAGATGTACAGAAAAATTTTACATCCTGTTGTATTGAGATAGGTGTGTGGCAAAACAAGTGCTGCACCATTTGAGAGATATTTGAGAGATACAGAGGCGAGCGAGTGTGTTGAGGCTTAACCCAGTTCACTGCTAGTAGCACCACATCACCACAATACGTCTGTGTGAAGCACAGAAGTATTGCACCATAATTTAAGAATGGAATTAAAAGTTAAAGTTTTTTTTCCAAACTTTGTCAGCATGTGCTTTAGTATATTAATGTTTAAACTGTCAAATCTCAGATTAACCAGATGAATAATTTTCCCTAAATACATCATTTTAAGGAAAAATAAGTGGCATTAAATAATAAAGTTAGGAAGCCAAAAATTGGTTATAAGATGCAGGTGTATATCAAAATTAACTGGTACAAGTCTCAATGTGAGTAAAGCAATATTTTGGTCAGAATCCATGTTTTTAAGAAAAGTTGAAGGTGCTAAATATTAGACTTAGAAATATGAAAATTTGTATGAAGCTTCAGTTCAACATAAAAATAGTAACTACGTAACCCCATCAAGCTACCTCTAATAGTTTTTGAATCATTTTTTGAAAACTAAATTTGGAAAAGAAACATCCTTATTTGTAGTAGATTAAGTATTTGTTATATTAATGCTCAAAAGTTTTGGTTACAGCGTGTGATGAAACTTATTAAGTAATAGAGCTATAACAAGTTTCAAGGCCTGTATGTAAATAGTAACAAATATAAGGTGTCTTAAAGTTATAGTTCGTAGGTCATGTTCTACTGACAGTTCTGTTTAATTAATTCTAGATGGCAAAGTTTGTATGTAGGAGAGCTAAAGCTTTTTCTGTGATTTTACTCAACTTAACTTCATTCATACAAAAATTACGAATATTCTAAATTGACATTGTTATAAAATATTATGTGTCTGAGGAAGTGGCCGTTTAGAGGCTGCTACCGTGGGCATGGAGCGGATGGCCATCAGTGGTGCGAATATATAAATACAGCCTGAGAGGCAAGACTAGACTTCACTTCACACCCAGTTGCCATATGGTCCAAATCAGTAAAAGACCACAGTATGCAGTGCCTTGGATGACGTCACAGCCAGACGGCAATTAAACTCATGTTTTCGGTACAAATAGGAAGTGAAACTGTAAGGACTGTACACCGCCCTGGATTGCATGGTTTTCATGGAAGCAACTTTTAGTGTGCTGCCCATAATGTTAACAAATCCGCATGGCAAGTGGTGACAATTATTTTCCACTTTTGTGGCGTGCAATTATTTTGATCATCAGAAGTCAGGACGAAAGACAATTTAATAGGAACTTAAAGTAGACTTGCCTCTGAACTGCTCATAGTGCTGTTTATGATAGAGAGATTTGTTATTTATTAACATAGTGAACATTACGAGGTTGTGTATGCGGAACTTTTCCAAATATATCTATCAATTACAACTCAAAATCTTAATTTATAATCAAAGTCCTGATCCCACTGAGTAAATAGAGAACAGGAACATTTCTTTCAGTGGGCTGGACAAGAATGTGGGAACTACGGTCAGTATGTTCTCCATCGCTTTCTGGCTGACCACAGAAGTAGTTTCCAGGCTCTCGTAAAAAGACAGCAAACAATATTCCAATATTTACAACAATTCCAGTTTCCTCTTATGATTTATGACGTATTACTATTATTATTTCTTTCCTTTCTCAGACGTTATGTCTGGTTAAAAATGGAAAGCAATGCAGACCTTGATCAAGCGTGACTTCCTTTTAACTGTACGGTATATGTTACATTGCATTTAGGAACTTTCGGGTAATTGAACATGTATCAATAATTACAGATTTCTGTAGTTGTATATATAAGTTTGGATGTAGCTGTATTGCGTTGATGTACTGGTGGATATTTATCACTTTATATCATTGCTGAGTACTTCTGTTATCTTTAGTAATTGGTTGAGTTGTTGCTGCCAGTAGTTTTAGATCATCCATGTATGGCAAATGTGTTATTTTGTGTTGGTATGTTCCAGTAGTATTGTATCCATAATCTGTATTATTTAGCACGTTGGATAGTGGGTTGAGAGCGAGGCAGAACCAGAAAGGACTTAATGAGTCTCCTTGGTATATTCCACGCTTAATCTGTATTGGCTGTGATGTGATATTATTTGAATTTGTTTGGATATTAAGTGTGGTTTTCCAATTTTTCATTACTATGTTTAGGAACTGTATCAATTTAGGATCTACTTTGTATATTTCCAATATTTGTAGTAACCATGAGTGGGGTACACTATCAAAAGCTTTTTGGTAATCAATGTATGCATAGTGTAGCGACCTTTGTTTAGTTTTAGCTTGATATGTCACGTCTGCATCTATTATCAGTTGCTCTTTACATCCGCATGCTCCTTTGCAACAGCCTTTTTGTTATTCATTAATAATTTTGTTCTGTGTTGTATGTGTCATTAATTTCTGTGTAACGACTGAAGTTAATATTTTGTATATTGTTGGTAGGCATGTTATGGGCAACAGCCTTTTTGTTCTTCATTAATAATTTTGTTCTGTGTTGTATGTGTCATTAATTTCTGTGTAACGACTGAAGTTAATATTTTGTATATTGTTGGTAGGCATGTTATGGGACGACATTTTACTGGGTTTGCAGTGTCTGCTTGATCTTTAGGTTTCAGATAAGTTATTCCATGTGTAAGTGTATCAGGGAATGTGTAGGGGTCTGCAATGTAACTGTTAAATAATTTAGTTGGATGTGAATGTGTTGAGGTGAACTACTTTAGCCAGAAATTTGCTATTTTATCTTTTCTAGGGGCTTTCCAATTGTGTGTAGAATTAATTGCCATGGTGACTTCATGTTGCAAAATTATCACTTCAGGCATTTGTGGTATCATCTTGTATGTGTCTGTTTCTGCTCGTATCCACTGTGCATGCCTGTTATGTTGTACTGGGTTTGACCATATGTTGCTCCACAAGTGTTCCATGTCTGTTATGTTTGGTGGATTGTCTATTTTAATGTGTGTATTATCTATTGTCTCGTAAAATTTCTTTTGGTTTGTGTTGAATGTTTGGTTTTGTTTCCTTCTATTTTCACTTTCTTTTGTATCTTCTAAGTCATTTGGCCAATGCTTGTAATTTCTGCTTCTTTTCATCTAATTGCTCTATCACTTCTTGTTGTGAGATTTTTACCTAACCTTTTTCGTTTTTTGTCTGATATTTCATTTCTTATAAATTGTATTACCTGTCTGATGCCTTTTCTCAGTTTTTCTATTCTGATCTGTAGCCTGTGTTGCCATGCTGGTTTTGTGGGTTTCTTCTGTGTGTTGGTTGGTTCTGATCTCTGCCTAGCGTGTATATTTAGTGTAGTGAGTGCTCCTATATAAACCAGTAGTTGTAACTCTTCCGTAGTTGTATTTTCATCTATTTTGTTGTATTTGATTGTGTTGATAGTTGTTATTGTTGTTTCAACTTGTGTGTTATTTGGTGGTCTATGCAAGAATGTTCTAATGTCTGTATGTGTGTCTTTGTATTCTATATATGTCAGCTGAAATTTTTCTTCTATATCTAACATGTGTGTCACTTCGTGTTCTATTTGTGCTTGTTTTGGTGGCTGTTTTAAGATTTTGTTTTCCTCTGATTCTTTAATTGATGTTTGTTGTTCTTTGTTTGTTTACTCTGGGATGTTCGAGTCCATTACTGTATATTCTTCTTCTTCTTCTTCTTCTTCTTCTTCTTCTGATTGCACATTATTTTGTTCCAGTATTTGTTGTACTTGTTGTTTGATTATTATTATTATTATTATTATTATTATTATCATTATCATTAACCCACCACCCCACATTTTCTCATATTACGTATGACTGATTTACTATTATTATTATTATTATTATTATTATTATTATTATTAACCCATCGCCCCACAGGTTGCCATCAGTCTGATCTTTTTCTATGAAGGAAGGAAGATTACGTTTACTTTCTGGTCAAAGACGGGGTGTCTAGAGTTGAAGCACAAGCTCAGATTGAGGATGGCTATGTCCATTGCAAAGAAACCATTAAATTACTCAGTTTAGCATCTTCTACCCTCCATATACTTTGACCCTAAATGTCTGGGTAGCCTGTTTACTATCTAACCAGCACTGATTTTTCAGAGAGGGAAAAATTGTTTCAAATATGTATTTTCCTGGCTTACACATAGATGGAATAATTAACAGGCAGTTGTAGCTTGTATATTCAAACCATTTGGATTTGGGCATATCAGCTATGAATGTTTTAGCAAAGAGTAATGGACATAATATGATAACTTATCTGTCTTTCTTCATACTCTTCATTTTTCTACTTGAATTCTTAGAGAATTAGTTTCATATTACCTGTGTGCACTGAAATTCCCAGGGAGTCATGTTCTTCTTGTGTGGTTATGTTTCCACTGGCAACTCATCCTTGGTATTTCCTACACCCACTGGGACAGATGGGTGCATTAGCAGGCTCCTTCTGGGATTCAAGGAGCTGCAACAGCCCTGGATCTAACCCTCCAGTAGATTTCCAGTGAGGGTCAGTGTGCCAGACAGTGTGGATGTGGTTTATGGGCAGTTTCCCCACATCCAATTAGATGACTACTGAGCTACCCAAGTTTCATGATTCACAAACATTTACAAAAAGAACATCTGTACACTTTCATAAAAGGGGTAACACTAGATGCAGATTGATGGGGGTACACAAATTCCATCCAAGTGTGTGTGTGGGGGGGGGGGGGGGGGGGAGAGGAGGGGGAGGGGGGGTGAATGCAGGCAGGGTATCTGGCCAACCTCAACCACTAATATTGCCAAATCCAAACATTGACATGCCAACCCTGTGAAGATACAGGAAAAAGAGAAAGAAGTCCTTGATATTCTCATTTCTTTGTATCATCACTTGTTTTATAAACTACAAGCTGGAATAAGGCATCTGTAAGAAATAGTCATCATCTTCAGACAATGTAAAACACAAATAACTATGTGAAAAATGTTACTTCAACAGTTCATTTCATAAACATATGCGCATGGCTGCAAGGTAGCGCACAGCAATATGAATGTGGATGTGGACACATTTGCAAAGGCTCAGGCCAACATTTATAAGCATCAGCAACAGTGAACACGTTACAACACATTATCTTTTAGCAATCCTGTGGTCAGTTTTAATATCCTCAAAGTGAAACTGCAAAAATCTTGGCAGGTACACAAAATTCCTAACATGTTTTCTTTTGGTACATTTTAATGACTTAGGGAATGCAAAGTTGTAAAGAATAACATATAACATATTATGTTTACAGGTCGTATTTCATAAAGGCAAGGAAAGGTAATTTCCCACACTGTGGTCCAAGAACAGTTTTGGCATTTGAATAGAAACTTTTATCAATAATTCTGAAGTCCAGAAAACGTTTCAAAAGCTTTAACGTAAATTCTGGGTTGCAAATCTCCAGTGTCATCTTAAGTACCATATTTAAGGAAGATTTTTTGAGTATTTATCATAGCAATTTACTTTACACTGGAGAACTTCTGGAAAAAACTGCAAATAAATATAATCACAATATAGCTTTTTAACAGGTTAACATTTTGAATGAAATGGATTTAAGCGCTGCATTCACACCCTAACCCAATCACTTATAAATGTCCCTTCCTGTATCTTGAACAATACATGTGGTCATATTTTTATTATTTTTTAAGCATCTAAGCGTAAATAAGTAGGCAGTACATCGACTTCAAAATCATCTTAAACAGTGGTAGCATCAGGATCCCACTACAGTTGGGAAGGTTTTATGACATATCGTGGTAAGTGGAGACCAATAAAAAGTATCTTGTACTAAAATAAACTAAATGGAACACATACAATGCTTTCTATTTCGCTATCACACACATTGTACAAACTCCAGCACACACCTTCACAAAGTAATCTCCTAAAAATACAGAGTGTTTCAGATAACTCGTTTTTCTCTTGTAACTTAATAGTAAGTGAAAGGAAAACATATTTAGATAAGCAAACATAAGAAACATCACCCCTTCTGTAGAGTTATTAGTACAGTTTTTTAGTTATTTTTCCAGAGAGGTACAGCAGCGAGTTATAATTATGAAAAAAAAAAAAAAAGTTCAAATGGCTCTGAGCACTATGGGACTTAACATCTATGGTCATCAGTCCCCTAGAACTTAGAACTACTTAAACCTAACTAACCTAAGGACAACACACAACACCCAGCCATCACGAGGCAGAGAAAATCCCTGACCCTGCCGGGAATCAAACCCGGGAACCCGGGCGCAGGAAGCGAGAATGCTGCCGCACGACCACGAGATGCGGGCAATTTTGTAAACAGAATGTTTTTCTATAGTGTAGCTAATGTACTTAAACCAACTGTGAACAAATCAAATTTAGCTAAACAGCTAGAAATATTCAAGGTATTAAGGGTCAACAAGCTGGATATAAAGTTTCTGGTGTCATGGTACATCAAGCTGCCTCGATGCGTTCTCTGAAGTCATGTTTGGTTGGATTTTAGAATGCATCCTTACACTGTCACACAAAAGGCAGGACACAAAAAATGATTTAGTCTACCATGGATATTGACCTGGAGTTAATATGGCATAAATATCCCACGAGTGTGTTGACATGTTGCTGATTCTCAAATACCAGCATAATGCTAATGAAACAACTATGGCTTATGTTGTGAGTATACTGGCCAAAGGCTCCATTAGCCATTATGTTCTTACATGCTGAACAATTACTGTGAAATGTCTTGGCGGTATCACACCACAAACCCCATGTCAGCTTATGAGAAGCTGTTGTAGTCACTGTTATCACCCTTACATCTGTGTCGCGAACAGTGCATTGTTACAGGTTTCACACATACTATCTGTCACAGGAGCTGCAGGGAAACAGTTTCAACAAGAGTGTTACTTTCTGCAAATTGGCAGTGAATAATTTCACTGTGGATGCCTTACAAGTGTTATGATCTCTAAGAATCCTTACTTACGAACTATATTGTACTGAACCATCATAATATGCATTACTGGGCCACAGAAAACCCTAAGTAGATCTATCATGTCGATCATCAAAGGAGATGGTCCATCAATATCTAATGAGAAATCTTAATTTAAAAACTGCATAGCACTGTGCTGTCCTTAATTATGTTACTTTATTTTGCTACCAGTTTCAGTTCTGAGCCATCATTAATGGAAGCTGTACAATACACGAAAGTGCACAATGTGACAATGCCAACTGAAACAAGAAAAACAGAAAAAGGGTAAAATTGATCAAAATACTCACAAAAATTATCAGAGATATATCACATGTCATACAAGCTATAAAAATAAAGCTGTAACAAGATAAAAAATGATTGAACATTGACACAAGAACAGCAAGTAATGTACACCAATACAGGTCAAAGAACTTAAAGGTCAAAGATGACAGTCTTGACAACACCCAAAGGAGTTACCATTAAATAATGAATTGTTAATAAAATTACAAAATTGAAGTATTAACAGTTCTAAATTTGACTGAGATTACATGGAAACACCAATTAAATAAAATATAAAGTAATTGATAAGCAGGATTGATGAATGTAAGACTAGAAAATACTTTACAAACCATTCAAAAAATGCAAGCATGTGAAATACATGCTACAGGTCAATCCATGAAATTAAAAACAGTCAAATCATATCAGATGAAAATGCACATTAAAATAATAATAAGAAAATACATTTTTTAGGAGAGATCAAAAATATAAAGCAAATGTAGACTATGTAGATGCAACACATCTAAAATTTTATACATATGACAAAATCAAACCAAAAAATTTTATGGAGAAACACGGTTAGAAAAATATTTTATCAGAATGACTACACAATCACAAAATGAAATTAAAATTCCATTTTTCATACAGATAAAAATTAATAAAAAGATATGCTATGAACCAACACTGTAACACACGTGTTAAAAAAATATTTCGTTAAAATTACTACACACCCATAAGACAGAAGCAAAATAGACCATTTAGCATACAGATAAAAATTGATAAAGGAAGATACAACTCAATTATAAAATCAAAATACAGAGAAATGATCAAATCACATTACATTATTTTAAATATATTGACAAAACCAGGCTAAAATGCGAAAAAATAGGAGGTGGCTTTTAACCCTGACCCTGAACAATTTACTAAATAATATAAACATGCAAAATAATAAAATATTTTGGGGGTGTTTATATGAAGCTGGTAAGGGAAATGAATGAAATATATGATAAAACTAACAAAGTCATGATTTCAAAATTTATTACAGCCATAAAAAATTACAAGACTATCACACAATAACCTTGGATTCAGTGTGGGGCAGCGGTGGAGTGAGTGGAGTGCTGTGGCCTGTTGTGGGGTTGTGTACAACTGGGGGCTACAGGGGAATGAAGCCTATCCATCATTACAAGGTCCCCAGTTCAATACAATACAAGGTCTACATTTGATGTTAAACGAACTGTACTATTCAGTGTGCATGGGTGTACAGGTGTGATACTGTTAGTTATGTAAGCCCATCTACCATGGCAAGGTCATATCACACCATATGGAAAAACTGATTTTTAATTGTCCTGAGGCCAAAAGCCACATAAAAAGCAACACTCACATCAATTTTTAATTGTCCTGATGCCAAAAACTGCATAAAAAGCATCAATCAAAATCAAATCAGATTATTAAATGCCATGAGACTGGTGCACAACATGTTCAATATGCTGTCCACCTTTTCTGCATCAAGTTGAAATCAAGAAACAGCATGTTCCACAACTGATCAAAGTGTTTCCGGGGTCTCATTCTGAATGTGTTGTGCAACATGTGCTGTCAATGCAGCTAAGTTTGCAAACGGAACACTGAACACAACATCTTTCACATCCACACTGATGGAGAGCTGGACTGATGTAGTTGCGCAAAAGACACTCGTAGCACTTACCAGTGCTGGTACAGGTAACAGGACCAGAAGCACCTGTCTCTTCGAAAAAAATTTGGCCCTACAACAAATTATGCTGTAAACCCACACCACACAGTGACCTTTTCAGGACAAAGTGGTACTGGTTGATTTGCGTGTGGATTTTCCCTTTCCCGTATTCGACAATCCTGTGTATTGAAATATCCTGTCAGATGGAAGTGGACTTTGTCTTCCCACAAAATCTTCCACGACCAATCATTGTCCACTTCCATGCAAGCAAGAAATTCTAAAGCAAAGGTCTATTTTGCTGGCAGGTCAACAGAAAGCAACTCGTGCACATGGGTAATTTTGAATAGATAGCAAAGAAGGATGTTTTGTTGGATTCTACGCACTATACTCATGGGTATGTCCAATGTTTGGGCAATTCTCCGTGCGCTACACGTTTGCACACAACCACTCATTTCCTCCTGCATTTCTGGTGCCACTGCTTCCACTGATGTTGAATCAATTTGTTTCCTCCCTCTACCAGGCTGCACACCAAAAGAACCTGTCTTTTTGAATTTCCGAATAATTTTCTCCAGATCCACAGCAGTCATCAGACCAACGCCCTTTTCAAACCATTCAGTGTCCAGAACTTCTGCAGAGCAACATGTGCACAGTCATCATTCTTGTAATACAGCTTCACAAGCAAAGCGCGATCCTGCACTGAAACAGTCACGGTGAACCATCGCAGATGGGAAAGGAGGAAAAGCCACGTACCCAGCATGTTTATACGAATGTCAATGGATCATGTGCACAACAGGTGTTTTCATTTAGGTATTCTGACTCAAAGTGCCATCTACTGATCAATTTTCACACTATTTTTTTTCTTCTGGCATGCATTTTCCCCCCTTCTCCGATAATATTCTGTTGCAATTTGACATCAATCTGACCAGTGGTGTTGTTATTACAACATTTTGAAAGTTTAACTTTGATTATAATCACCCTGTATGTGCATCAGAAACTGGATAAACAACCATAATTTTTAGTCTGTACTAATGAAAAATGTAATAAATGATGGTGGATCCATGAATTACGTGTAAACTAATTCACACATTATTCACCCTATTAAGTATCATATTCACCCTATTAAGTATCATAAAAATTTAATAAAAGTAAAAAATAAACATATTATTAATAAAGAATAGCCCTTCTGGATGACTAATAATCCTACCTGCAAAAATCTCTGCTGATTCTAGGAGGTTCATAATCACACCCTTTTCAGGTCTGTACAATATCTCCATCTGATCAGCAATTCTATCCCGTGTATGGCTGTGTGATCTTAAATGTGTACTTAATGCAGAGGTACTATTTGGATAGGAATGTTCATTAAATTTAATTTTTAATTTCCTACCTCCTTGGCTGACACACATTTTATCACATTGTGAACGACTAACTTTATAAATGCCTGAGTGATTATAAACTGATTCTTGATAAATATTGTGCAGTAATTTTTGCCCTAAATTATATCCAGTTTGAAATGAAATTACAGTGTCACTTTGTTTAAATAAATGTTTGATTTTATCAGATACTTTATCACACTATGGAATTGTGCAGCAAATATCAAATTTGGCCTATCTTTTATCTTTTACAAAGCAATTTCTTGTGTAGATAACTTCTCTTTAGCTTTCATTTCTTTTTAATATCATTTCTGTACTAATTCGGGGTCATAATCATTCTTGATTGCAATGTATTTTAGGATATTCAGTTCTTTATTTATGTTTCGATCAGGCAATGACAATCTTAACAACTCTGTCAAACACAAGAGTTAAAAAAAAGTGTGTTTGTATGTGATTGGGTGGCATGATTGATTATTACATCATCAGTGGTTGTAGGCCTTCTGTATACACTACACTGATGTTTAGCACTTTTAAATCTAAAAAATTTATTCCCATGTTGTCTTCAGTTTCCACAGTGAACTGTAAGGATGGATGCATATAATTAAAAATGCTCTGTAAGTTTTGAACATCACTATGATACCCTTGTATTAAGATCATGGTGTCATCAATATACCTTTTATAACATACAATTTTATTTACCACCTAAGAATTGCTATAAAATAATTTATTCTCAATATTATCAAGAAAGATACTAGCAAGAGTGCCAACTAAACAACAAACCAATGCAAGACCATTTTGTTGCTTAAAATATTCATCATTGAAGCAAAAATAACTGTGGGATAAAACAAGAGTTGAAAGCTCAATAAATTCAATAATCTGTGGAATATCTAACTTTTATATTGCAAAAAATTTTGCTGTCTAACTCAATCTATTCCTAAACTGGTACATTAGTATGTATATTAGCCACATCAAAAAAGCATAGTGTGGTATTTTGTAGGATATCAATATCATTTAAAAGACCTATTAATTCACTGGTACACTTAATACTGCATCTTTGTTGAAATACATAGTTATTGTTGATGACATACAAAGGTGTCTCAGAAATTAAATATTCTAGGCTGTTAATAAAATTAACAATGGCTATTAACGGAATACCATTCTTGTGTATTTTAGGCTGTCACCTAACCTTTGGTGATTTAAGAATCATTATCAGAGCTCATTCTATATATTTTTTCAGAAAACGGAAATTAAATATCATTTATTTTATCTTTAAAGGTCGTTTGAAAAAATCCTGTGGTATCAAAATGGAGGTAATTTAGGGTAAAAATTACACCACAATATTCATCAAGAATCAATTTATTATCAGTCAAGCATTTATAAAATTAGTTGTTTGCAATGGGACAACGTTATAATGGCCAACCAGGAAGGAAATTATAAACTAGATGTAATGAACATTCCTACCTAAGAAGTACCTCTGAATTAAGTACACATTTGAGATTACACGACCATGCACTGAATAGAATTGCTGATCAGATGGAGATGTTGCACAGACCTAAAAAGAGTGATTATGAACCTCCTTGAGGCAGCAGAGATTATTGCAGACATGATTATTCATATGAGAAAGTTATTAATGAGCAGGTGGAATTGAAAAACAAAAGTTACTTCAACAATTTCATTTATAGTTTTACATGTTTGAATAGACCTCTTTACACCTGTAACTTTCCTCAATTATGACCTCTTTTTTATTCCACCTGTACCTGCCCTCCCCCCCCCCCCTTCCCCTTGCACTTGTCCACCTTCTTGTTATTTAGCCTACAGGGCTCTTTCACATTTATATTTCACTTTGACTTATTAATCATCCAAAAGGACTATTCCTTATGAATAATATTTTTATTTTTTACTTTTATTATTTTTTATGATACTTAATAGGGTGAATAATGTGTGAACTAATTTACACATCATTCATGGATCCCCCATTATTTATTACACTTTTCATCAGTATAAACCAAACATTATGGTCGTTTAATCCACAGTTTTTTTATGCACAGGTATTGCATTTTCCTTTTAAGTCTAAGCTGCCCTTTCCCACCACCCCCTTCCCTGTCCCCCCTTAATACTATTTTCACTTCTTTACTCCTTCCTTATCTTCACCCAATTTCCAAATTGATGAAATATTAATATTGTTCTGTTTATAATCGACCTTTCTTAACCATATCCCCCATTTTTGATCATCAATAGCTTCGGCTTTCCGTTCAGTAACCCTGATCAAATTCTATTCTGTTATTTATTTTTTGATAAGGAATACCATGTATGATAGATTGGCTACAATTATTATGCTCCCTGTTCTTAACATTTCTGTAAGTTCTGTAGCTTTGTAGAGGCATTGTCCATTAGTTCTGTACTCTTGTAAATTTTTATGCCTGTAATAAATTTTGAAATCATGACTTTGTGAGTTTTATCATATATTTCATTCATTTTCGTTACCCACTTCATATAAACAACCCCACAACATTTTATTACTTTGCATGTTTATATTATTTAGTAATGCGTTTAGTGTCAGGGTTAAAAGCCCCCTCCTATTTTTTCCATTTTAGCCTGGTTTTGTCAATATATTTAAAATAATGTCATATGATTTGACCATTTCTCTGTATTTTCATTTTATAATTGAGTCTTGTCCTCCTTTATCAATCTTTATCTGTATGCTAAATGGTCTTTCTTGCTTTTGTCTTATGGCTATGTAGTAATTTTGATGAATTATTTTTTAACTAATGTGTTAAAGTTTAGATGCATACCATCTTTCTTCACAAATTTTTTTTGTTCGATTTCACGTATGTGTAAAATTTTAGATGTTTTGCATCTACATATTCTATATTCATTTTATATTTGCCATCTCTCCTAAAAAAAATTATTTTCTTCTTATTATTTTCATTTAATGTGTTTTTGTCTGATATGGCTTGACTGATTTTAATTTCGTAGATCGATCTGTAGCTTGTCTTTCAGATGTTTACATTCTTTGAATGGATTGTAAAATATTTTATATTGTTACAATCCGCAATCCTGCTTATCTGTTACTTTATATTTTTTATTGGTGTTTTCATGTAATATCAATTAAGTTTAGAACTGTTAATACATCAATTTGTAATTAATCACATAATTATTTAATGGCAACTTCTTTGGATTCAGCTAAGAATGTCATCTTTCCCCTTGAAGTTCTTTGAACTGTATTGCTGTGCATCATTTGCTGTCCATGTGTCAATGTGCAATACAATTTTTAATTTTGTATTACCTTGGCAATTATGGTTCCCTGTGGTAACTTATTTTTAAAGCACGATGACACATTATGCATCTGTGATAATTTTGGGAGTATTTTGATCAATTGTACTCTTCTTCTGTTTTGCTTATTTCATTGGGCTTTGTCACGCTGTCCACTTCCATATGTTGTACAGCTGCCACTAATAATGGTTCAGAACAGAAACTGGTAGCAAAATAAAATAACATTACTACAGGCAGCACACTAATGTACATTTTTTAAAATTCTTACACAGTGTTGACAATTGCCTAAGCAAGATGCTGTGGAACCCTTGGAGATGAAATCATGAGTCCACACTACTTCACAGGCACTGACAGGAAAGATGTATCAAGCTTTTACTAACTATTTAGGGGCTCTCCTTGAATATGTCAGTCAAGACATTAGAGACCATATGTCCACAGTGCAGCCATATGCAATACAATGGTCTTCCAGTGTATTCTGTGTGTGATGCTGTGCAAGAACTAAACAACAGATTTCATGGAAGATGGTTAGGTCTCTGTGGTCCTCAGGAATGGACCGCAATATCATCCAATTTAACATCAGTAAATTTCTTTTTGTGCAAATATCTAATGAATCATGTTCATGTCAGCTAGCCCACAACCCCAGATGACTAAACAGAGCATTGAGGCAGCTTGTCACTCAGTGACACCTGCAACTTTATATACAGCATGCTGCATCCAATCCTTAAATTCTGAATGTTTCTAGTTCCCTAACTAAAAAGGTTGTATGGCAGGGATGCAGCATTTCACCCTTACTCTACAATCTATACACCAAAGAAGCAATGACTGAACTAAATGATAGATTCAAGGATGGGAACAAAATTCAGGGTGAATGTATATCAATAATAAGATTTGCTGATGACATTGTTCTCCTCAGTGAATGTGAAGACGTTGAATGGATTGAAAACTAACGAGTAAGGAATACGGATTAATAGTAAACCAGAAAAGGACCAAAGTAATGATAATAAGCAGAAATGAGAGTAGTGAGGAAGTTATCAAAATTAGTGATCCCACAGTGGACAAAGTTAAGGAATTCTGCTACCGGGGAATCAAAATAACCCAGGACAGACAAAGCAAGGATGACATAAAAAGCATACTAGCACAGGCAAAGAAGGTACTCCTGGCCATGAGAAGTTTGATAACTATAAACACGAGGGGGAGGGGGAGGGGAAAAGGGAGAGGAGGAGGAGGAGGAGGAGGAGGAGGAGGAGGAGGAGGAGGAGAAAACAACCATTTATACGTTAAAAAACTCTTATTGTCAACTATGTTCTCTTTTAGGATAATGGTTTTTTCCAACATTTTTCCATTCCTGATGTGGGATTCTGGAAGGTCTACAAAATACCTATTACGACTGTCACACCTGCTTCATTTCAGTCACAGTTTTTCCAATTTATCTCCCAGGTTGACATGCCAATTTTCATAACACAAACAGGTGTGTGGTGTACATGGTACACATATAAGGAATAGGTGTCTTTATGTTACCGAGGTAAACATGTATGAGCAAAGTCACAGTTTAATCTGAATTTAATTAAACAGTGATAAAATAAACTTCCATTATATAACTATGTTGCCATACACAAGTTGTACCCCACAATAATGACCCACTCAAAGCATTAAACAGCATAGTTGCACCAGATTCCAAATGCTTATTTAATTACTTATTCTCTCTCTCATTGTAGGATGGCGTTGCTAACTCATAATCTGGGTCATTTTCTCGCACGAATCATAAATTTCATCACTGTTTACTTGCTATTACTGCTGCTCATTTGGACATGTGGCAACACAACTTATCACAGTGTTAGCGGAAGCAATAATGAAAGAATAAGTATAGGTTGCACTTGTAAAACAACACTGGAACGGTACAAGACAATGTTACTTTGCTTGGCATACTCTGCACATATTGCACCCACTCAAGGGTTGAGGTTCACTGAAATAAAATGATTCAGGGGAAATTCATTCAGTAGTGCAGGACCTGCAGTCTGAAGTAACAGAAGGAACATAAAATCCCACTCTGGCACACATTTGTATTTGTCATAAGACAAATGGTTCAAATGGCTCTGAGCACAATGGGACTTAACATCTTAGGTCATCAGTCCCCTAGAACTTAGAACTACTTAAACCTAACTAACCTAAGGACATCACACACATCCATGCCCGAGGCAGGATTCGAACCTGTGACCGTAGTGGTCGCTCGGCTCCAGACTGTAGCGCCTAGAACCGCACGGCCACTCCGGCCGGCTACTTGTTATGTTTCTGGGAGTATGTGACAAATTTACATCCCATGTACTGTAGCAAATTGATTCACAGAGCCAGCTGGATTCTTCTTAATAGGTCTACACATTGTTGAGAAATTTATTTTTACATTTGCCTTTGGTAGTTTTCACCAAATGCAGCCTTATCTTGAATACAGCTCTCTCTTAGTTAATACTTCATGTAAAATTTACTGTATTATGTTTCTGCTTATACCTGTGGCTATAACCATTTCATATATTTTTAATCACAAATTGTGTAATACCATTTCATCTATTTTCTTCCTGTTTCCATCAGTGACTGAAGTCTTGGTGCATCATTCTAGTGAAGTTTCTACATTTCAGCACATCCGATTTAAGTCTTGTATGCACTATATCTTGAAATGAAACAACTTCAGATTAAATTCTGTTGAGAATAAACCTGTATGTTACAGCTGAGAGAAGACTTCTTATACAAGGGCTGTTCAAAAAGTAATGTGACTTTTCAAATTGTGTGGACAACGTACATTCAATTATCAATCTTTTTTATGTTGGTACACATGTCTCAAACATATGTTCACAGATTCAAGTGTACAGTATACTTCATTTGTTTTCAACAGATAGAAAGGTTATGTGTGTTTTAATGTGCTCGGTGACTGAGTATTAAAAAAAAAAAAAATGGAGCAAAGAATTTGCCACAAATTTTGTGTGAAAAATGGAATCAAGTGCTCTAAAACCCTTGAAATGTTGACAGTGGCATATGATGAGTCTGCTCTAAGTAAAAAAATGTTTACAAGTGGAACAAGCTCTGCTAAGATGGCCGAGAAGATGCCAATGACGAACCTCGCTCTGGACACACCAACACATCAAGAACGTCGAAGCCGTGAAGAAAATTGTTTGGAAAATCATCGAATTACAGTAAGAAACATTGCTGAGGATGTTGGTGTATCGGCCGGCTCATGTCATGCAATTTTTTCGGGTGTTTTGGGCATGAGACGTGTGTCTGCAAAGTTTGTTTCAAAACTTTCCAGTTTTGTTCAGAAGAGCCGTCGCACGAGCATTGCTCAGGACCTCTTGAATGATGTCAATGATGATCCCGATTTGCTCAAAAGGGTCATAACTGGTTATGAAACAAGGGTTTACCATTATGATGTCGAAACCAAAGCCCAATCAATCATCCCAATGGAAGCATCAAGGAAAGCCAAGACTGAAAAAAATCATGCCAAGTACGATCAAATGTCAAAGTTTTGCTCATTGCCCCCCCCCCCCCCCCCCCAAATTACTGTGGTGTAGCACAACATGAATTACTTGCCTCAAGGTCATATGGTCAGTAAAGAGTATTACCTTGATCTTGTAAGCTGTTTGTGAGAAGCAGTATGAAAAAAACGTCCGGAATTGTGGAGAAAGAAGTAATGGCTTTTGTATCACAACAATGCACCTGCTCATTAATCGTTGTGAGATATTTTTTGGCCAAAAACAACACGACAATTATGCCTCAGCCACGGATTTGGCTGCCTGCGACTTTTTCCTGATCCCAAAACTGAAGAGGCCTACAGAAGGACAAAGATTTTCAACAATTGAGGAAATAAAAACTACTCAAAGGTGTACCAAAAAGTGCTTATGAGAAGTGGTTCGAGGATTGGAAGAAGCATTGGCAAAAGTGTATTGTATCTGAGGGAGATTACTTTGAAGGGGCAACACGAATATTGATGACTAAATAAATATTTCTTCATAGAAATATAGTCACCTTACTTTTTGAACACACCTCATATAACCCCAAAGTCCTAATCAGCATAATGTGTATTTCTGTTATTGCAATATTTTTTTGAGAATCTTCAGGGTACCATAATCTTTTTGCAGAAAAATAATATTTTTTAAATAATTTAATTTCAATTTTATTGAAAATATATCTTATGGAATGTTCACATAATTAAACCACATCACAGAACATTGTAATTATAAATATATAAAAATAGTATAAATATAAATTACATAACATTTCTTGATATATAAATACGCAGTTACTTCAGTAAAAATGTGTTCTTTGTGGTCATGTTAAAAGTCTCCATAAGGTTACTGGTGGTGTTTGTGTTACAGTATTTTCATGTAATGAAAACATTTGTAAATGACTTTTTCTTAGCACCTGCATTATTGAGCTTATAGTCATTTCAGTAGTGGGTTGAAAATCAAAATTTTGGATATTTTTTTTAACACGCTAAACATATGTTCGGTCGACAAAAACACCCCCTGTTGCTTTGGCTTGTTTGAGACAGTCTTAGAGACCTTCCTGGTGACTACTTTTTCTTTTGCATTGCTTTTACACTGCACATTACATATCCACAAATGCAAATGGTATGAAAATACAATGAACATACATTCATGTAAGCTCAAAACACTAAAACAGTTTTGTAAAAAGGTAGAAAATCTATTGTCTATGAGATTCACACTTAAAACACGAAATTAATACTATGCACTATGTTATGTTAAATACTGATTCGTATCAAAATCAAAACAAGTGAGATCAGAAGGAGTAGCACAGAGTAATGTCATAAGCTGCATAAAAATGCTCATCAGTTGTACCATATAAGATACTTCACTGTAAAAAAATTAATTGCAAAGTCTTTCCTTGCAAAATATATCACAAATGAATACAGATTTCTTATCTGGAGCACCTCTACACATATGGATGTCAAGGGTTTTTAACAACAACAACACAGAGCCTTGCATGTCCTGTAGTTAGTTGTGCTACCTGCAACAAAGCAAGAAAATGTTACTTAAAAAGAAGCAATTTGAGACTATTTTTTAAGAAAAAAGCCTGTGAAAGAAGGCATTTTTATTTCCATAAGCAGTCACATTTCTAATGAATA
Source organism: Schistocerca gregaria (assembly GCF_023897955.1). Lineage (NCBI taxonomy): Eukaryota > Metazoa > Arthropoda > Insecta > Orthoptera > Acrididae > Schistocerca > Schistocerca gregaria. Next base: position 413,921,562 of record NC_064931.1, on the reverse strand, counting down.
GTAATTTCACAAACATAACAAGTCTCAGCATGATGAATACTTGGCACAACTGACTTTCACTAATGGGCTACATACAAAGATAAACTTCACAAATGGCAAAGTGGCAAAATTCGCAGAGAATACCAAGGAGCCTGAGATATGTGTGAACTATCTAAAATGGAAGTCACCAGTTTTTTTAAGTGTGTCAATATTATTCACATTTGTTATCATTTGCTTTCCTCCAATTAAATTTTAATTTATTTAGTTCTAAGTTGTCTTTGTGTACATCCATATAAATTATCACTTTATTAACTTTTATTCATATACTCTTGTGTTCATCCACAGATGTGTGTGTTTGAAATTAAGCTTACAATAATAAACATTTTTACATCTACATCAGTTTTTTAAAGAATTGAACAAATTTTAACTCTATTGTGAAGATAATTCAATTCTCTCTCTCTCTCTCTCTCTCTCTCTCTCTCTCTCCCTCTCTCTCTCTCTTTGTCAGACACTTTTGTTCTCACTTAATATCTGTAATGCTTGCAAAGAAAGAACTTGCCAACAGTGTCTCAAACTAGCTCAGAGCTGTATTTATTTTATTTTATTTTTCCAACCATTACACTGTAAACAAAGTTAAGTGACTGAATTGCTAAGAGGAATACCATAAGGATACCATAAATAGTCTGATAACAGTTACATTGCTACTATACACTTTGCGACCTATTTTATTGACTGAACAATGGGTGCAAGACGTCATACAACCACTTTTCTCTTGTGGGCTTCAGATGCCTGCTGCGCTGCCTCTTTTGTATGTATACACAATCATCATATGTCTAGTAGGCAAAGCAGGGAGGGAAAATCAATCTGTGTTACATGCCATCAGATGTCAAGGGATTAATTATGGGGTGTTGAACAATACTCAAAGCAAAGGTGGCCAAGAATATACCAATAAGTTACACTGTAACAAATCTCAGCTTTGACTTTCACATGGAAGTTAGTCCAGTGGAGAATAGTGATAGCAACTGTCATAAACACTGTTATTAGTCACTTTCACCAAAAGGCAACTTTCAACATTTTAGCTGCAGCCTGATGGTGTGAAAGAGCAGTGGCACATCACTCTTTAGATACTTCTGTATGTTCAACTGAATTCTCTTCACCATCACAAAATTTGGGAAATACTGAGTGATTACTGCTGTGATACTATATTACCTTATTAGGTAAAGAGAGTGAACAAAACATACATGTACAACCCTGCCATAATTTCATAAACTTCTTACTCCATAGGTTTCAAAATTAATGACTGAACGCTTATTCTTCTGTTGCAGTTCATCTTACAATGTGACAAATGATTGTACCACAACCAATATTAAAGCACCCTTATACCTACCACTGTAATTAACCCCTCTTCAATCCCCCAAAAGAACAGGCTGTATTACTTGACAAGGCAAATTGGTTACCTGGGCATAAACTTTGCAAACCGTTTCCCTCCTACTGCTGCCAGACCATCTAGACCCAAATCCTATAGAACTTGTGTAGACTGCAAAGAATGGAATCTGTATTCTTAATACACCAAGCAGATATCTCTCTCTCTCTCTCTCTCTCTCTCTCTCTCTCTCTCTCTCTCTCTCTCTCTCTCTCTGATATGAAAAAGTAAGAGCTGATCAGCTGATGCTTTTGATACTAGTAAATAATCATCATACGTCATCCAGCTTGGTTCAAGTCTTTAGACACAATGACATTTTGGCGAAGTGCACATTAACTTCCGTGTTTTTATAACCAAGCAACTTTTCAATTGGCCTTACAAGGCCGAGTGAACCTCCTGTCTGACCTTTCCAGCACAGAAAAAAATTGAGGTGGACTCTGAAAATCAAACTGGGAACCTTGGCACAACTAGCCCAGAACACAAACCATTAGACCATGCATTCAGTTTACTTTTGCTGCTGTAACATTACCTTTCAGTATTGGTGCTGAAAGAAAGATGCTTTGACAGATGAGGAATAAGTAGGCACAAATTCAAGCAAACAAGTTGGCATCATCGTCCGTGGCTGAAATAGCAGACAACGACTCAACACACACTGTTATGGAAAATAGTGAGATTACTGGGGAACGTAGTTACAAGGACACTGCCAGTGACGTGTCTTTAGCAGCCCCGATAACATGTATTATACTTCTCGTTTCTGTTTTTGTTCTAAATGCGCACATCATCCAATGGCAAATACAGCCATATAGTGCATGACAAAACTCCATTCATAAGGAGTACTCGAGTGCCGGCTACAGCTATCTCCCCTCCCTGCTTCTCAATCTGGCCAATAACCAGTTCACTTTGGCAGTAATACAAGCATCCATTCTTTGTTTAGCTTTACAAAAAAACTTAAAAGTGAAACCCCACTTTTACACTTTTCAAGGGACATCAAAAAAATAATGTAAAATGCAGGAAAATTTGGGAAATGACATTTTAAACAGTAAAAGTTGCATACAGGATACTCCCTTGCACTTTGTGTATGACGTATGTACATAACAGGCATCAAAAACTTGTCACGGACTTGTTTATTATCTAATGAAGGTTTATTATCTAATATAAACCGCTGATGTAACTGGAACTGATACCTATCTGGGAATTAGGAATGTTTGACTCAATTCATATGTCACAATTGATGTTTTTGAAAGCCTTCAGCTGTCATTCATTATTCAAATAATGAAATATTGCACTAGTTACATATTTTTTTCATGCTTAGAATGACTCGTTTCGAAATTTTTTTCTCATTGTAAAGTGCTAATACATACGTATGTTGTCCACGCACGCACACGCACACACACACACACACACACACACACACACGCATACACACACACACACACACACACACGCATACACACACACACACAAAATCACTCACATTGTTTGCTTGTGTTACATCACAAAAAATAAATACGTAAATACCACACTTGACAACAAGAATAAATTCTCGAAATACGTTTTGCTCAGCAGGAATAAAATACGTAACTGGCACTGTGTTTAAACTAAACACATTTGAGCAATGCAAAGTGAATGACAGTGTCAACTAGTGCTCCCCAAGTGACCATACACCGAAAAACACTAAATATGGTTCAACGAAACTGCCACGATGATCACAACAATCATGAAACTGCATTTGTGCAGCAGACACAGTTTGGAAATGGTTGTGATTGATCAGTGAAATATTACTGTATCTCATTGCTACGTATCAGATCCCCTCGGAGAGCATTAAAGATAAACACCAGTCCTAATTGTGTATTCTGAATTTGCCAAAAGCATTTAACATTGTTCTTATGTGAGAAAAACAATATAAATGTGAAATTAATACTGTAACTAATCGAAAGAAATAGAGCACATGGTCAGGATGTACCAGTAAACCTATCATTCTAAAATTACTACCACAAATTAAATGGAACACACAAATAAAGCACTTTAATTGGATCTCCGATATATGTTAGCACTAAAATTCAGGCACTAGTTGATTTGTTATAAACAAATTTAGAAATGTAATTGTTAATTGTAACATAATTGGTCGGAAATTGTTATATTAACTCGTAGTAACTAAGTTGAAAATAGGTTCACCTTGTTTAGCACTGAGGTTGTAAAATTTTAGCAATGTGTATCTCATATTCTGTTTAACTTCTAATTGTGATTTTACATAAAACCGTAATTTTCATTGTATGTAATTGTTAACAAAAGTATAAATAGAGGTCGTGCATGCGCCTTGGGAAATTCGTTTTTTGGCTAGGGTTGCGAGCAAATGTATTGTAGGCTCACTCGTTTGTTGATTGTTGTGAACTCTGTGTCGTTTGATGTCAACTTTGGGTACATCGGATGTAACCGGTACAGTTCACCAGGCTCGGAAACCAGAGTCCTGGAAACATATTGGTATTAAAACTGCACTGTACTTTGGAATTTATTTGGGAGTCTTCCGCAATCCTTTTCACAGGCTGCACAAAGATGAGACATGAATCCAGGAATTTTACAAAACCCTGAGAACTAAACAACTCTCAGCGTTGGTAGAATTGACGTGAAAACAACAGCGCATCGACTGGGCATTTCACTCAAAACATTTGCAACGCGGAGGTGGGAAAATATAAACATCTCATCAATCACCACGCCAAGTAGAGTTTGGCAGCAGTATGAGATACAGCACGAATTGTTTCAACTTTTACATGTTTACCGGTTCAAATCCACTGAGTAGAGTGCCCTGGTGTCAAGAAACTTAACCATATAGTATTTGTAAACACTACTGGATGGCCAACATCATGCCAGCATCATTTTTTCTCCACAAACATTTTTTGTAATGTGTAAATTGCAGGAAAATTATAAATATGTTGACGCAAAATCAGGTGCAAATTAACAGTGTGGGCATAGGAAATTTGACAGGACCGATAAAAAATGTCATAAACGGTGGGAAAACATTAATTCCAGTAACATAAAAGCAGGGTTATAATATAACTTCCAACCATGCGGCATACTTAATCTCAGATGGTACAGTAACCAAACCCCATGCCCAGATATCTCTCAGTAATATAGTTACCTTACCTAAGCTATAAAATAAAACAAACCTTTTACTGTATTCCATTTTACTAAAATTTTTCTTCAACAATAAGTAAGCAACATAAGTTTCACAACAAGAACACAAAACATTCTTACCTGCTCCCATTCATTTTTCTCAGGATCATATGCCTCAACAAGTTTCAAGTAATGGTGGCCATTATAACCTCCCACTGCAAACAGCCTGTCTCCCAATAAGCCAACACCAATTGCATCCCTTCCAAGACTCATACAGGCTACTGTAGTCCATGTATCACTCTTAGGGTCATAGCTGCAAAATAAAAACAACGGGTAACATATTATAATTTTCTTCCATGAATTTTAACAGTTTCTGAAATGTAGATTTTATTACGGGAAAGCCCAGTAAGAAATACCTAGAAAAAGGATGCCTGTAGGAAATTCTGACCATAAATGCCTTTGTGAAATTAAATGTACAGTGTGTATCACTGAGATACAGAACTGTCATCCAACAGTCTGCACATCAACACACGTTTTAGTTATACTTAAAGCTTGATTACAACAACTTAGCTCTCCTAAAACACACAGCTTTTTGTTTTTCTGATTTTTAGTTCTCTTTTTATAAGATGTAATATTTAACACTCTCCCATAATGTTATCATTTCTGTAATGGTTTCAATGCAGACTGTCTGTAGCATATATAAAATAGCTTTGTGAAGGAAATCACCCATAAATACACATTAAATGACTTATTTCACTTTTTTATCTTTCAGTCAGTTTTTCAGTCAAATGACTCAACTCAATGAGATGAATCTCTGCAGCCACATTAGCTATATGAATGTTTTTCACTCCATCTCTAGGTATGAGCGATATCATTCAATGTGAGGCAACCAATTGACAAGACCCCGACACTTATGATAGTTATACAAATGTTTTCACTCAGTCTCCAGGTCAGAGTGATTCACTCACACACTTTCTCATCCATTTCAGTGACATGTGACTCACCACTAGGGCTGTCTACTTTTTGAGAGAGAAATAATTCACCTTACTTCAAGGAATGCCGAATGAACAGTATATTTTTAAAAACAATATATTTTCAAAATTTATGTATTTATTTACCTAAATACCAATTTTCCATACTGCTGGTATTGAATATATATTTCTGGTTGGTTTTAAAAGATTAATGACTGATGTTACATAATCAGAGTGTATACGCGGACAAGAAAAAAAAATTCCCAGGTTTTTTGCGGGTGAAAAAACAATTTTTCAGAGTTATTGTTAATTGACTGTATACTTTCCCTCGGAACCATAAAACTTATCAATCCTTTGAAAGGTTACGGTTTTACACACTGGTGTAGAACTTCCCGGCACTTTATATTAAAAAAAAAAAAAAAAACCTTAATAATAAAAAAAGTTTTGGGGAGATCTTTGATGTGCAGCAACATGCACCGTGCATATTTTTGTATTACAATATGCAGCACATTTATGAAAGGATTAATTTGAAATCCATCAAAAACAGCAAGTTGGTTTCCGAAGCACTAAAATCGAGATTGTGAAGCACTTTTGTAAGCCAATGTCACCTGATATCACCAGGCGATGACAGCAGATATTCACAGCATATGACATGTGATGTAGTCAGCCAGTAGCAACACCACTGTTAAGTAGGGATAAACGCACAAATAGGAAAAGTTGACAATTTAAATTAATATACTGGGTGGTTATAAAAACTTTCCCTACGTAACACACTATAACATGGAAACTAATAACCACACAAGAACCAAACTTGGTCACGTTAATGTCCGGAGTATGGGGTGCACGATTTCCATGTGTCACAGCGTTACTGCCCAGTTCCAACTATGGCCCCCAAGTGCTGTGACCAGTCGCAGTGCACTTGTTGACGTGTCAACATGAGCTTCAACAAAATGAGCAGGGTATTATTGGTGAAGCTCTATTAACCAATCAACAGTAATGCTGCTGCTGCTGCTGCTGCTGCACTTCGAGAATACCACCAGCTAAAAGAATTACATAAGTTTCCCCTTTCTCCACCTGTTGTGCAGAGCGTGGTGAAGTAATTCTAATCAACTGGAGAACTGGACGTCGCTCCCAGAAGAGGTCAATGACTGGTTGCACAACAGGAGGTTTATGAAATCGCTGTTGCTACGACAGACAACACTTCGTGCAATTCCCGATTGTCAGGCAGTGTGCATGCTGTGTCATGATAGTTGAACATATCGTGGTCCACTGTACAGAAGGTGCTTCGAACCATTCTCAACTGGTATCTGTACATGATCCATATTGTGCAGCAGCTTGCACCACATGATGCACAACGACATGTTGACTTCACTCTCCACTTTTTCGCATGGATTGAAGATTGAGAGGGGTGGCTCTGAACATTATATGGGCAGATGAAGCTCATTTTCCTCTGACGGGTGAGGTGAACACACAGAATTTCAAGTGAGGGGATCTTCACCTCCAGTCACTGTGTGTGAAGTTCATTTGTATGGTGAACCTGTCACTGTAGAGTGTGGCTCCATGGCTGCATTCATTACTGGCCCATTCTTTTTGAACAGGATGGTGCTCAAAGATCGAAGACATGCATTGTGACTGGTCAGCATTACTGTGATATGCTTTGCCAGCATGTCATACCCTTCCTACAGGAAAGGGACGCATTGAACTCGATAGTTTTCATGCAAGATGAGGCACCACTGCACATTGCTCGTGAAATTCACCTGCTTCTCTGAAACACATTTGGAAACAGTCAAATCACCAGCTGATAGTTTCCAAATGCTTGGCCGGTACAATCACCTGATCTCACTCCCTGTGATTTCTGGTTGTGGGGCTGCCTGGAAGCACAGGGTTTACCCAGAGAACATTCACTCGTGTGCTGATCGGAAGCACAGCATATCAAGAGAGATAGCCAGCATACCTACGGACAAGCTTTGTTCTACTGTGCAGCAAGCAAATCTACACTTTCAGACTCTTCTGGACACTGATGAGCACCATATTCAGCCCCTTTTGTAACAGTAATTGTACCAGCATGTGTGTGTGGTCATCTCCAGTCCAGAGACTGGTTTGATGCAGCTCTCCATGCTACTCTATCCTGCGCAAGCTTCTTCATTTCCCAGTACCTATTGCAACCTACATCCTTCTGAATCTGCTTAGTGTATTCATCTCTTGGTCTCCCTCTACGATTTTTACCCTCCACGCTGCCCTCCAATACTAAATTGGTGATCCCGTGATGCCTCAGAATATGTCCTACCAACCGATCCCTTCTCTTAGTCAAGTTGTGTCACAAATTTCTCTTCTCCCCAATTCTATTCAATACCTCCTCATTAGTTATGTGCTCTACCCATCTAATCTTCTTCATTCTTCTGTAGCACCACATTTCGAAAGCTTTTATTCTCTTCTTGTCTAAATTATTTATCGGCCACGTTTCACTTCCATACATGGCTACACTCCATACAAATACTTTAAGAAACGACATCTTGACACTTAAATTTATACTCGATGTTAACAAATTTCTCTTCTTCAGAAACGCTTTTCTTGCCATTGCCAGTCTACATTTTATGTCCTCTCTATTCGACCATTATCAGTTATTTTGCTCCCCAAATAGCAAAACTGATTTACTACTTTAAGCGTCTCATTTCCTAATCTAATTCCCTCAGCATCACCTGACCAGTATGTAATGGTATAATATACCATAGCAGCACATTAAAAGTGTTTCCAATTGAACTGATTCCACATTATTTCTCTTCCCCATGTGCCTGACATTAAGACTAACAAGTCTGGTACTCTAATGGCAAATTAGTTTCCGTGTTATAACATGTTAAATAGGGAAAGTTTAATTATACCCACCTGGTAAATACTGTAGCTACAAGAAAAGCTAAGGTATCTCATACAATATTGGTCTTTTTTGCCTGTGTTATACTTTAAGATGCATCAGTCAGAAGTGCCAGTAAAATTTTAAATAATGAATAAATGATTGATCTTCTGGGCTCAAAGTTCTTCTAAGTGGCTGGTCCTCAAAGTATTAAGTATTAAATAAAAGTCAAAAGCTGTGTGATTTAAGATATTCATCGCACCTGTGAACACACAACATGATTCATCTTGTGTAAAAGGAAATTTACTTTGAAAGTAAAACTTTTAAAACCATCATTTGCAATATTTTCCCATGACCCGTTAGAAGTAGTTTCGTTTCAGCAGTTGCCAGCGAGCACCAGAAAATGTATTACTGCGCGTGTGCATCTACGATAATGTAGGAAGCCCATATGTTCAAACATATAAAGCAGTAAGATATTACATTATGTCAAAAGGAACAGGACATCAAAGGACACTTCAAGAACATCAAAATTTCGTAAACCATACCTAAATGCATTATTCAGTTTAAAGTGCACATTCGTATGTCCAGATTCACAATGAAGTAGGCCCCAACCTGATATTAATATTTGCAGTGTGGTTTTCAGGATGTAAATTTTCTTGGAGTACCAGTACTGTATTACCTCATATTTGGTTCTTTATCATGGCATAATGACATACATGCCAGAAGATGAAAACATGTATTTGAAATTCAGCGAACAGTTTAAACTAGCCAATAGTGTGGAATTTAACACTTTGTTTCAAATAAATTGACTGCCTAAGTGAGCAACATCAATGAAGGCCAAATCTCCTTAGCAAACTGACAAAATTAACTTCCTTGTTCAGCAAGGCGATTCATGCTTGACTGCCAAAAATGAAGAAATAAACTAAAGCCATGAAACTGAAACTAAAACATATTTTAGCCTCCCATAATTACATGAATATATTTTAATTCACTTGATAGTTATCAGCCAAAGAAACCTGTTTCATTTTCCTTTGGCATGAGAACTGTAAACAAGAGGACAGTAAAATCACTGAACTTAAAGGCAGATCACGTGGGGACTATCCCCCTCCCCACTACAACTCAGACAGCTCCAAGCAAATGCAAATATGGCAGCTTGGGCGCACCAGAGAAATTTTTTCAGCTAGCATCTGGCTGCTTGTTGCTACTGCCGATACAACTAACAGCAGCCAGAAGAGCAGAAAAGTACTGCTCATACATGACTTAGCTGTGCATGAGCCCACTGGAAGCTGCTCAAACAAACCTAATGTAAAGCTCGGTGTCACGTTCATCAGAAGCAGTTTGTTGTTATGAAGTATTGCATAGTCTTCGTCCTAAAGCCTTTGACACATTTTGCCATTTGCAGGCGCTTGTGTGTTTTGCACTGTGTTTTGTTGTTGTAAATGGTGGATTTGCGGATGCTTGTGTGTTTTGTTGTTGTAAATGGCAGATTTTCTTTGCCACTTAAGGTTCCCCCCCCCCCCCCCCCCTCGTCTGTTTTACTGGTGCAGTACTATTTAGCAGTAGCAGGATACGGTTATATTCTTTGTTACAGAATCAGTTCTTACCAGGCAAAAGTACAAAAATTTAACTGAAAACTAAAACAATGAAAAATTCTCAAAATTCTAAAAAATTCCACGATTTTTCCTGGTTTTCTCCCGCATGAAAAAATTCCCAGGTTTTTCAAATGTTCAAATGTGTGTGAATTCCTAAGGGTCCAAACTCCATAGGTCATCGGTCCCTAGACTTACACACTACTTAAACTAAGTTAAACTAACTTATGCTATGCCCGAAGGACGACTCAAATCTCCGGTGAGAGTGGCTGCACATCCCGTGACAGGGCGCCTCAAACTGTGTGGCCACTTCGCGCAGCCCCAGGTTTTTCCCAAGTTTCCCGGTTCTTTATCTTTAAATAAATGAACAATTACTTTTTATTTAACGTTACTGAAGCTTGGCCCTCTCTTCCCCTATACTCTCCTGCAATAAATGCTGAGGTAACACGAACACAAAGCATATAATACCATTTCTTTTTTTGTTTGGTGACTTACTCACTTTCTTTTTAAAAATAGACTTATTTGTGAAATGCCTTTCTCCATGAGAAATATTTGTCATTGTTCTTAATTTTCTCTACATTTCTTTCAGTATAAAATCATCACTGCAGATACTGCATATCAAACTGAATTTATCTTGAGGATAACATTTTATCCAGTCACATAATTTATTCCATTCCCACACCACTGAGCATTTCGGCATTTTGATCCAGACACAAAGCTCATTATTAAGTAAATGCCAGCACATAAACATGGATGAAAAAGTCAACTAAAGGCTACTTACTGGCACTCAGTAGGAAGCATATACTTGGACAACAATAACAGTGACAACAGGTGTCAACAGACTGCAGTCAACAATAATAATTTGGCATTGTTAAAGTGAAAAGAGTTGAATGTGCCAAGGATCAGGGGGCTCCAATTGTTGCTTCCAGGAGGCCAGAGGGGTGCAAACCATGGTCTTTTCATTATCATACTTATTACAAATACACTAAGTAATCAATAACTACATTTGTATAAAAATACAGCTTCCTCCAATTTAGTATTACATGAATAATTAATAATAACAACATGCATCAGAAAATTTACCACAAAATATCATTGCAAACTTTTTTTTTTGGGGTGGGGGGGGGGGGGTGGGGGGCTAAAGCAGAATATATATCACTTAATGTAAGAGTGCCGACTGTCAGTTATACAGGGCGAACATTAATAAAATTGCCAAACTGCAGGTATAGATTCCTGACTGGAAATAAGATGAGAAAAGGTCCTATGATCAAATGTCTGGAAATGCAGCATTGCCACGGTACATGGTGATGATGAATGACATTTCCTCTGACCATGTGCCATGTGTTGCAGGCTGGGTGCTTGACATACTGTATTGTAAGCAGCAGAATGATCTGGTATTCATGTTGAGAATAAGCCAAGATGGTGTTCGTATACTGCCAAGCAGATGGAAATGGTTAAGAGACAGCATGCATATATTAAAATAAGTACTCTCTCACATACAAGTAACATCACAAACATTTCAAGCCCTTTTTTGGCTTTTATGTAATCATGGGTCATTTCAGACAGACATACGTACAGGGAGGCAGCGAACTGTGTGTACATCAGATTTGGAGCTTGTACTAGGATTTGTCTCAATATCCTGTAGAACCTGGTCCTCCAAATCTCATGTACACACAGTCTACTGCCTTCCTGCACATTCAATTAAGTCTGATAGGACCCACTACCACAAAAATGCTCTAAAAAGGCTTGAATTGTTGTGTGATAAGGTTAGTGTCTGATGGTATTTGTTTGGTATAGACAAGCTGGCTCTCGACCGTCTCCATCCGCCGCTTGGTTGTACACCAACACAATCTAGGATTGTTCCCGACATGAATACCAGACCATTCTGCTGCACCTGTCTCTCAGCCTGCAATGTACTGGGAATACAAAGCACAAAGAAAGTGGTCAGAGGAACTGTCATTCTGGACACATGTTAATAGCAAATTTTTTCCTCCATTTCCAGCTAGTAATCTGTCCTTGCAGTTTGTTGATCTTATTAATTTTCATTCAGTAGAATGTCTATCTTAACATTTAAAACAGAAATAACAAATATGAAGATATAGGTAATCACAGAAATACAACAGAACAGGGAAAAACCACTACACTGTTCAGAAACATAAATGAACCATAAAGACGGTGATAATCTGGAAGTACACATACGTCACTCTATAGTACAGAATTATAGATTCAAACAACTATCCATTTTCTCTATTTGGAAACACATTAAATAGTTTTTGCTTTTGTTTTACCGCTCTACACAGCTGAAGCGGGATGCACTTGGATTGGATATGGGGGCATCATGTCCCCCTAGGGCATACAGGTAACCATTGGCAACACCAACTCCGACACCACCTCTGCGTTTTGCCATTGGTGCACAAGGTGTCCACTTGTTTGTGTGTGGATCATAGCACTCCACAGTTCTTAGGCATGAACTGCCATCACGACCTCCAACAGCATACAATCTAAAAGAGAGAGCATAATTCAAACAACAACAACAACTTCGATGTTATAACTTTGCAAAATAGAAGACATATACTGAGTTTTTATTGCATTTGGTGACAAGTGATGCCAAAATTTAAAAAGAAAATAAATTAAAGTTAAATGAAATTTATAATGTCCATATAGCTGTGATGCAGATGGAAGACTGTGCTATAATGTTTACAGAGAAGACAACAGCAAAATGAGAACACGTACAAGAGATTTAGTCCTATGCTGTCAATTCTCATTTGCTTCTGGATAATGCAAAAGTTAGTAATGATCTAAGTAACTGCAAGAATAAGTATTTAGCAAGTTGTAGACAGTTCTTATGAGTCGATGCTATATCAAATATAGCACACGAGCAATTCAAATTCTTATGGGTGTATATTGTGAGGTCGACTATAATGCATCACACATAAGTGAAGACTAATATCAAAAGCTACCTGTTTCACACAAAGAACATTATTTTTGAACAAACAGTAATTCAGAACAACTTTTTACAAACACTTGAGAAACTTAAGGCTGAATGAAAAAATTATCATAATGAAAGCACGATAAACAGGACAGGAAATACAGCACATTATTGCACTAGTATTTAAATTACATTACATTTTAAAATGCTGCTTCTAGCCTCTTTGGACACACATTTCACAGTGAACCACTGGCACTAGAATTACATTCAAAAACTGTCTGCAGAGAAAGAAAGCAGTCATATCATTCCTGACGTTACATGATCGACTACAACAAAGTCGCATAAAAAAAAGTGACAACAAATTAATAACATTACTCATATGTTTTGGAAAAAAGTACAATCATTTAACTTAGAAAAGAAACCGAGTTAACAGTTCAGTATGGAAAGGATGTATCTTAACAACACGATGCCAGCTGGATAAACAGTGCCAGTACTGCATTTTGGCAGGTGAACCATGCTGTGGTTGGGATAGTGCTGGGTTTGGTGAGTAATGCATATGAGAGAGAGAGAGGGGGGGGGGGCAGGGAGGGGGCTTGGGGGGGGGGGGTGGGTGACTAGGAGCTCAGAGGGTCATGTACACAGGTAAGGCAAAGGATACAAGCTTATCGGAGCCAGTGGGGAGCGGCACACACTGAAGATTACATGAGGATGTGAATTTGGAGAGGGTGACAGGAGGGAGGTAGATGAAACTGTTGGATGGAGGATGCAGGGAGCAGGTGCAGAGGATGTATTGTAAGGATAATTTCAATCTGTGTAGTTCGAAGAAGTTGTTGGTGAAGGGAATAATTTAGATGATCCAGGTTGTGAATCAGCCATTGAAATTGCATGTTGTGCCAAGGGGCAGTCAACTTTGTTCTGGGCAACAATTTGGTGGTGGCCATGCATCCTGGTAGGCAGCTGGTTGGTAGTCATACCAACATAAAAAGCTCTAAGTGTTTACAGAAGGGTTGGTATATGACATGGCTGCTTTCACAGGTGGTCCAGTCTCTGATGCGGTTGGCCAAGCCTGTGACGGGAATGGAGTGGAGGTGCTGGGTGGGTGGTCTTGCAACATGGTGGCAAGGGTTTGGGAGTGGGAGTGGCATATGGAGGACTAGGATATTGTGTAAGTTGGGTAGGTGATGAAATAGCACTTTAGGAGGAGGGGGAAGGATCTTTGGTAAGCTTTCCCTCAGTTCAGGACATGATGAGAGACAATCACAAAGACTTGATGAAGAATATGGTTCAGTTGTTCCAACCCAGGCGGATACTGGGTGATGATGGGGGTGCCCATTTGAAGCTGATTCTTGGATGTTGTAGGAGGATTTCAAGTGTGTGAAGATATGGGGCGATATACCGGGCAAGAGTGTTCTTGGCACAACAAATACATACATGGGTGGCTACGCAGTATGAGGATTTTTTGGTGCGGAAAGGATGGCAGCTTTCGAAATGCAGGTACTGTTGGTGGTTAGTGGGTTTAGTGTGGACAGAGTTGTGGATTAAGCCATCAGAGAGGTGGAGGTCACTGTACAGGATGGAGGCATGTTGGGTAGAGGAGGACCAGGTAAAGCGAATAGGAGAGAAGTTGTTGAGGTTGTGAAGGAATGCAGGTAAGGTGACTTGGCCCAGAGTCCAGATCATTAAGATATCATCAATGAACCTGAACCACACAAGGGGTTGGGAAATCTAAAAGACTAGGACGGTTTCCTCTACATGGCCCATAAACACGTTTGCTTAGGAGGCTGCCATGTTGGTTTCCATGGCTGTGCCCTGGATTTGTCTAAAACAATCACTTTTGACAGTTTCGATATTTAAATTTGATCATCATACAAATGTGGGATAAACATTATGGCACCATAGCTTGTACCCTTTTCATCAGTAACTACTTTGATAACTTAATAGAAACTATGAAATTTTTTAGATTGGTAATTGTTAATTGCTTATTAATTCCCTTGGAACAATTTACTGATACACTTATTTTCACAGACGGTGGTTCAAAAACAAATGTTACTAACATTAGCAGTATGACAGAAGTCCACATGCCATTGTGTACACATTTTGATCCTCATCCCTCTAAAAGTTTGTTATGTGGTTTGATTGACATATGGGTAACTGCACCTGTTGTTTTACCCTTTTAAGTCTGGTCTAACATTCTTTAAATGACTGATCAGTTGACTTGGTCATGGTCACTGACAATAAAGGTTGAATGGACATTGTCAGAATATCTGCATGTACTGTTTAGAATAGAGTAAAAGTATCACTAAAATTTTTCCAAGCATTTGACTACATAATCATGTTGTGATTTTGACGATTTTGACAATTTTGACCACTGTTGCAAATAGACTTCATCACGAAGGCATAATTACAACTGTACCAGTGCCTTTTTCAGCTCCAAAGCCGGGTTCACACAGGCAACAAAAGTATCGCCACTGGGAATGGCGAACTGCAGTTGCTTTGTAGTTGCATGTGTGAACTCCTAGTTTTCGGTGGCGCCATTTATAAAGCGCAACTTTTGTCATGCCACAAAAAGTTGAACTTGGTTCTACTTTGTTGCGCCATTTTGCCTTCTCCACAATCTAATAACGTCATTCGATTGCTACCTCGCGGCTGGATTCAAACCCTTCTAGTGAGTATTCGTTCGAAAATAGTGCTTCTTTTTGTGCGTTTGCTATTAATATATCGAAAAAGTTGTCAACAGCGACAATTATGAGATTCTTGGAGGTGTATCAAGAACGAGAATGCCTTTGGAACCACAAAAGCAAATCATACAAAGACAGAAATTTGTGAGATTCTGCATTAATTGAAATAGTAAACAGTATGCGTGAATATGCACCTGGAATTGATGTAGCTACAACAAAGTTAAAAATTTGAATCATTTGAAATGCTTACATGAATGAACATAAAAAAGTACTGAAATCACTTAAGAGTGGTGCGTCTACAGACGGTATTTATAAACCCAGCCTTGCTTGGTTTGAAGCTGTAGACTGGTTCTTAAAACATGTAGTCGAGACGAAAGAGATGAGAAACACTTTGTTAAGTAATATTTTACATTTATTATGTTTCCAAAACATCTTATTTAGTAATATATACAGCCGTTTAATCAGCTGATACAGGTGACGCCATTTTGCAAACTGCGCAGTAACGAAGAATTTGTGGCATCCTGTGTGAACGGTAGCTCACAGCGCCACTTCAGAATGACTTGAATTGTGGCGATACTTTCGTTGCGTGTGTGAACCCGGCTTAATACACATATGTCCTTTATACCCTTATTATTCATTAGTGAAAATGTTACAGACATATTCTTTGAACTGACGACAGGACTAGAGAGGAAGAGTTAACATCCTATACTAATAGTAATTTTTATTTGAACTCTTATTAGTTGATCCTCTCCAATAAAGAGCAAGTCACTACTATGGTGTAGTACTGCTCTCATGATGATCATCACTGGTGAAGACAACACAGTATACGCCAAGGCTTTCAGCACTATATTCACGGCTGTGTCATAGGGGATTAGCCTCAGAAGTGCCTTCACACATAGGCTGGCAACACTGTCAGCTAAGATTATGATTATGATGATGATGATGATGATGATAACAACTTACACTGGTACATTGTCACTACCTCGATCACATCTCATATTTCTTTCAAGGTCAATAGCAGCCAAACTAGTATGCAGTCTTAATTGGACATACTCAATGTGATGTTTGGCCACTGTTCGCTTGCTACATCACCCATACTGTTATGTATGTATAGTGTTGTATTAGATATGTGCTAAGAGTTGCGGTGTCTCACAGATGTATATTAATTCTTGCTTGCAGCAGGTCTCATGGACTCCAAGTGTAAGTGTGTTGTTAACAACATCTTTGGTAAAGCCAAGTACATTCTAATTTTGTTGGGCTTTGGCAGCTGTCTTGCCTCTTCTCCTCCCTGAAGCTTGCATTTTGTGTCAGAATAACTTCATGTACTGTTTTTATATCAAAATCATTGACTCTGAAAGTAAAATATAACTTCTGCTGATCTGGCATGAAGTCCTAACATCTCAAGAAGCAAATATTGACATACTACTGAAGCGTTGAAAATTCCAGCCCAAACAAGACTGGACACAGGTTGTTGGCATTCATTTAGAATTAGTAACAGCAACATTGTTAAGTATATCACTAAGTTTTAAAAAAAGCCCAGCAATATTGTAGTAAAGATGACTTATTACTTAAACACTTTGAGTACCAGTGGTGTCTGCCTGAAGCAACCCCTCTCCCTTTTTTTTAAGCACCATTGCCTTTTGCATGAAACCACACATGCTATTGCAAAACAGGTGCAACTAGGGGTACACTGAGGTACCTCTGCAGCGCATTGTAGCAGCCACTAACAAAGTTCAATGCAGTGAGCGGCTTGCAGAGTGCAATTTGTGACTAGGGGATTCTGACCCTTTTTTTATTTTTTTATTTATTTAAACAGTGATCACATTGAGAGAGTCATTGACAGTGAAAATAAATATATCTTAAGTTATTGTAACACGAATTTGAGGTTTTACTACTGGTTTTATGAATTGTTTCAAAATGTTGTTTTAGGCATTGTGGGTTAACGGAAGTTTCGTGATGTGGTATTTTGTCCAGGAAAAGTCAAAATTGCTTTATCTCAAGAAATGATTGGGGGTGGGGGTTGGTTTGAAAACTGTAACTGTATATCCTAGTGGTTCCAAAGTGAAACAAAAAACCTAAAACAACTGACTGTTTACTTTTTGCTGACTTCTTGTATTTCTTGCTTACTACGATGATGATGATGATCAATTTTGTGGGAAAAAAAAATGTTATGCCATAGAGGGAGAGGGGGGCGGGAGGGGGGGCGGGAGAGGGAGAACACGCGATCTAGTGT